>NW_028318001.1:10508925-10821997 GCF_062004578.1 Staurois parvus
CTGTACACCCACACTCTACCAGAGACTTCATCTGTCCAAGACAGAGGTACCAGAGATGGGTCCAAAAGGAGAGCTGGCAGTTTAGCATTTGTCTGTTTCCATGTATTTATATGTACAAAAGCCATGTTTTAATCCACAGCAAAAAAAAGGCTTGTATTCTTTTCACAAGGTTTTCTGTGATTGGAAGAAGGGCAGATAAACATCACAACCTCCCCTCTTCCAATTGCAAAAAAAGCCTCTCATTCAGTGAAAAGAATACAAGGCTTTTTCCTAATGGAGGATGTATACAAGGAGTAACTTGACATGATCAGTGTACTACAACCGGACCTAAAAGTCTCAGCACTGGACGTTCCTTCACTTATAGTGCTGTGGGGGCTGAATGAAACCTGGGACAAGCATAAACATAGGTCATTTATTTATACACTTGTTCATATTATCACCATTATCACGGATGTCCACTGATCATTATTGATTGATTTTCACTTCGCTATATGTACTTTGAAAAGGCTAGTGTGGTTGTTTCCTACTAGGTCTATCCGCACAATGCAAAACTGCGTTTTTGAGTTATTTTAACTTAACCATAGAGACTACTTTTCATTTGTGAACCACGTTTTGAATACCATTATCATACTGAAAGTATTTGACATTATTCCTAATTGGGTTTTAGCTATTGTTACTTTTAGCGCTGCATGTTAATTTTACATGAGGATCAGTAATTGTGCACTCCCTGCTGCTCTATTACCCCCCCCCCCACCCCCATCATCTGAATCCCCTATCCTTACTGCAGGTCCGATTGGCCTGTGTACCCCCTTGCAGCACTACTGGCTTCTCCTCCTCTCCCTCCCACCGGCTGCAACTAATACGGTGTACAGGAGGATCTGTGTCAAGATGGATAGTGGAGAGACAGTAATATGTGATATTTACTGACCCCTTCCTTTCTTGAATGAACATAGAGAGTGATCGGTACAGATCACTCCTGTGTTCATTCTTAACTGAAGCATAGTAAACTATGCTTCAGTTTGTGAATGAACAGGAAGCCTCTCTACAGAACCATTTCTGTTCAATAATTCTAAGGTGCAGCCAAGGCTGCAGAGAAGAAGGATTAAGGACTCTCTGTCCTCAATCGTGTTCTCTGTCTCAAAAGTGAGACACCAGGGGTCTGTTTACACCCCTAAAATTTCACCAACCCGCCCCCCCCAACAAGGCTGTATAAAGAAATGTGAAAAATTGTAAAAGTTAATTTTAAAAAACATAATTAAGGGCTTGTTTACACTAGCTTTGCATCCTTAAAGGCGATGCATGTTTGGATCGATCCTTTGAGAGTATTTGACAGGCATAGAGGAGGCATTATATCGCCTCCTCACCGCCTGCTTTAACCTCTTTAACCCCTCTCTCTAATGCAGAGCAGCACCATTCATTTGAATGGGTCCCGTTCAGTGAGCGCAACTCCCACCAAAAACATATATAACATATAACTTGTGCAGCTACCACGAAGTAAAGTATTGTGGCCATGGCATGTGTACACCCCCACCCATTGAAGATAAAGGGGGTCATGGTTGGGGAGTGGTAAAAGAACGGTTCAATTCCAGGATTTTTACTGCCCCCATCTCACATTTGAAAGAGCCCTGTGGGCTTAATCACACAGGCATGAACACAGCCACATGTCCGAACTTGGCAGGCGTGGTTGAGTAGCCCTCAATGCAAACTGACTGTGTTTGGGGCCATACCCCTACACACTCATGCCTGTCAAATTTGGACCTGCGGCTGTGTTCATACAGCTCCTGAGTCCCCATAGTGTAACATAGGCTACCTGTATACAGCTCCAGGAGGCTCCAGCCACATCAACAAACTGCTGATTCACACTGTACAGATCACAGCCCCCCAACCTCATTCACACACCGAGCTTTATTTACTAACTCAACTTTAGATGTCTTTTAGATGTTGCAGGTATTTTATGTTGTATTAGTATCTGCTAATAATGATTTGATGTATTTTTAGCAAAAATATAATTTTGATGTTTCCTGGGGGGTCCCTGTAAGGTAGGCTGTACGAGGCCCCATGATTTCTAACAGCAGCCCTGCAGGTAGCATTCTAGTTGGGAATTGAATCAATGATCCTAATGTAGTAAGGCAGGAGTGCTAACCACTCAGTGACTATTGTTTTGTCCATAGTGCCACTTTAACAGGCCTTGTCAGAAATTCAGACCCCTATGATCATGGGATCTCCATGGCAGGCTAGAGTAGTGTTTTCTCACAGAACACTTTAAAAACATATTGCATTTGTAAAGTTCCTAAATACAAAGTCTTATTTACCTGTCATCAGACCTGGAAATCCTTTATTTAGTAAATACGTTCCTTGGTAATTATTGTGAATGGGACTGTTTACGGTGAGATGACTTCCCCAGAGTAGACTGCACACATCATAACAAATAAAACATATGAAACATTCAATGCGGAGTGCTGTGTGTGGGAATTGTTCTTTGAAACATTGATTTCAGCTGCATACCTCTGTTCCTGCGTTCCACACGTTCAAACAGCTGCTTTTAATTCTGATCTAAGACACATGAACAAAAATTGTTTAAAACAAACGCAACCTGTTCCAACTATTGACTGTTTCTGATCTGCGCAAGCCTGTGTTGTGCTTTTTTAGGTTAATATTTGTTTTATATCAAATGACACTTATTTTTACAGGTATATTAAAGAAATGTTATTTATTACAGTTACTTTTGTGTTTTTAATGTCCCCGTGTGGTTCTTTAATTTGTTTATATAATAACCTGTAAGTGGATTAGAGAGCAAACATCGCATAAAAATGAAATTGTTTATTTTCACAGTGAGAAATATATTTAAGTGCGTCAAACTTCAAACTAACAAGCAATGGAATACACCTGAATATACAATTCTGAATTTAGTCATTTTTAACCTAATTATCAGCCATGGATGGCCAGTGTTTTCTAATAGAGATGAGCAACTTTCAGCACCAAAATGTGTTGGTAAAATACTCGCACATAGCAACTTTTTAATTTTTTCAAAATAAGAAAATCGTACTTATGGACAAAGCTTCTATTTGTTCTTTAGATCTATTACACATGGCCGCAAGAGACCCATGCAGTATATGTGAGCATCCAGAAACTGGAAAAGGGAAAGATGCAGCAGTACGTGGACATGCTCTGGTACTTGTGTATAGCGTGCGTGCACAGTCTGCATTCTGGGCATACGTCCATGCACATACACATAGTTTGTGTTTGTACTCATACTTAAAACAAATACATGCAAATTCTTTATCAAAGTATCAGCATATACCCAGGTACAGTAGTATCTTGCAACTTCTGTCTATGAGTGCTTATGCTGCCGTTTGAAAATAATTAATTTACATAGTGGACTATTCAGGACAACACAACAGATGCTCTTTAAAGCTGGGAGGGCAAGATTACTTTTAGATTTCAGCAGCCTTTTCCACCAAGCAGGTGGCTGAGAGGTAGCTGGAAGCCAATAAGTCACGGCAGATCTCCAGTCTCCCCCCCAAAGAATTGAAAGTCAGCAGCTACAAATACTGTAGCTGCTGACTTTTAATATAAGGACATTTACCTGTCCAGGGATCCAGCGTTGTCCTCACTTGAGCCGATTCTTCAATCGGCTTCAAGTCCATGACCTGACATCTTAACTAAGGGAAATCGGCAGTGAAGCCTTGCAGCTTCACAGCCAGTTCCCCACTGCGCATGCACAAGCTGTGCTCCGCTATATGAATGGTCCCGCAGTCTTCTGGGACTTGTGTGTGTCCCAGAAGGCTACGGGGAAAGCAGGGAGGAGCTAACTCCCATTTGGGGTGCCAAAGCAATCTGACTAGAAGTGGAAGCGGGTACCTGTCAAAATCATGTACCAGCTACCCTCCTCTTAAAAAGTGCCAAATGTTAAAGGTAAAGGGGGGGGCAAGGATGCAAATCAACGGAACTTTCCCTTTTTTTGCAAAATGGCCCTATTAACTCACATTGATCACATTTGTCAGTGGTGTTGCCCATTGAATGTAACAGGGGGTCTAATTCTTGCCAGCAAAACGCAAAGCATTGCAGTCACAGCACGTGTGCAGCCCTGAATGGCTGCACGTCCTTGTTTAGATGGGTGGTTTGGGGACACTGATGCAACAGCTCGGCTGCCTGCCTTCACTGTCCCCTGGCTACACATCTGAAGGAACCCTAAATAGTACATACCTTCTTAAAAAGAAAAGTGTCCTGAGGGGCTTTTGCTTTTCTGCAATCACTTCTTTGTAAAACACCACCCCCATTTTGTTGGAGAATAGGGTGTTAAAAACCACAGGGGCCTTGCAACAATCAATTCATGATCAGGCTACAACCCAACTTAAATTTACCCATCCCTCTGACTGACATCAGGTTTTGTATCTGACCACCTAAACTCCAAAAAGGGATCTGCTTTGGTGTATCGACTAAAGAGCTGCAAACTGTTTGCAGGAATAGTATCTAATAACAGATGGTCTAACTACACAGGATATAGAGACCTACACTACTTGCAATCACTCCTTGGAGGCAGGGATGATTAATGGCACAGCTCTTGGGCTCATAGCTTCCATCGCAGGTGCGACCTTTCTTTTGATCTATTTTGTGATCCTGAGGCTGCAACCACACACAAAAAATAAATAAACATAGCACAGGTTCCTTTTGTTGGCTGAGAATTAATATACCAGGCTGGGCTCACCTGTATTATTTTGCAGCACTAGTTAATTAATTTATATTGCACTTTTTCCCTTGTGGACTCAAAGCCTTTATCTCCCGTGCCGGCAAATAGTGAGGCAACCATCTTGTGGGTGCTTAGTAGAATATTATAATAATGCCAATTTAGACAGGAACCAATTAAGCTACCAGCATGTCTTTGGAGTGTGGGAAGAAATAAGAATACCCAGAGGAAACACAAGCACATGGAGAACATGAAAGTTCCATACAGATAGTGTCCTGACCAAAACCTGAACTACAATGCTGTAAGGCAGAAGTGTTAACCACTAAATCACTTTATTAATGGGCCTTCGTAATTTTGCAGCCTGCTACAAGGGCCCAATTTGCTTATTGATAAGGTGATATAATATGGCATGCTCAAGAACTGCCCATACACAGTAGCAAAATCCTGAAGGTTTAATTGGTTCCCTGTTCTGCTATGTCCTTGACAACATTATTTAAGGTCTACTTTGTTCACTGTCATGCACCAGAATGTCTTTTGAGCTTGGGGGAAACCCACACTTGTAAACCCTATACAGACAGTGCTATGTGCAAAAGTTTAAAGTAAATCCGCTAACAAAAGTCCAGAAGCTAAATTGTCTCTGTGTGGTAAACTCGTCCTCCTTTCTTCCTTAAAAATCTTAAACTCTCACCCAATATTTTTATCAGCGTGAACCAGTGGGTCATACAACACTTGGTGATATAGCAACCAAAACTTACTGAACTGTAGAGTATGGAAAATGTCCCAGATCCCCAGGGAACAAGGAGTTGTAAACAGCTATTTTAGGGAAGACTTTGGCTTTCTGGGTTGAAGGTGGTCTTTTATGCTGTTCTGGACGGATTGTTAAAATAGCTGGATACGACTCCTTGTTCCCTGGGGATCTGGGGCATTTTCCATACTACAGTTCAGTAAGCATTGCGATTAAATAATTGTATACATAATCTTTGATCCAGAGGGACCTGTGATATCTTCACTATAAGACAAGGAATATTTTGGTTCATCTTGCTTATTGGCCGTGCCCCCAATATGACGGATATAGAGGGTTATTTGATGCTCTCTTGTTGAAGTCCGCATTATGAGATGGCTATTTGACCACCTTTGTTCTTCCGATGGTTCACGGCACTCAAACTTTGGACCATGCAGCTTCATCTTGGATATCATGATTTTATGATGGCTCTGATTAATATTTATTGCTTAATTCCCTTAAATATTTCTTGTATTTATGGCTCCTGAAGAAGATCAAAAAAGTGGAATGATTGAAATGCGTTGGGGTAACTTTTGGGGAATTTTGTTATTCTGTAATAGAAATATCTTTGCAATATACGTCATAGCTAATATATCTTTTTATTAAAGATTGTGTCTTTCACAAGTATGTCTATGTAATATAAGATTGTAAGCTCTAACAAGCAGGGCCCTTTGTTTCCTCTTGTACCGAATTGTATTGTAACTGTAATGTTTACCCTAATTTTGTAAAGCGCTGCGCAAACTGTTGGCGCTACATAAGTTCTGTATAATAATAATAATAAGCATGTTTTTAAAAAAGTTCTTTTTAGTATATGTGTAATGAAACGGTTGCAGCATTACAGTCTCATAGGGGGATTCTTCATTTAGATTTATGTTGGGGACGAGCAGCTAGATACTCGACTCTTTGTGATATATACTACGGCTATAACTTGGAATATTAAATCTCGTGTCAGAGCTTGCAATCATGCATGTTTCTGTGATCACCTGTGCCACGCAGTATGAAAAGCGGGCAGGACTCCGTGGAACAAAACAGCATCTTTAGTTAAGTATTGTTATATTTTCTTAATATTATTACATTTGTAATCTGTATTTCTCATTACTTAGTGAAATGTTATACTTCTAAGTGATCTCTCTTTGCACACATCAAATACAACCCCAAAAATGTGAACTATTATGTGACCTTGATAAAACCGATACAAGGGGAGAATTTGCACTTTTTGGTCAGGAATATGAACAAAGAAAGCAATGAATAAAGGATCAGTGGGTCTGAGGATTTGCACCAGCGGCTCTGTCCTGCAGCACTAATTACAACACATAACACTTTTTTTTTTTACAACATATCACAAAATGACATTTTATTAATTTTATTAATAGAGTGCTGTGATGTAGGGGTACTGCGTCACAACAATCTAAAGACAAAAAAATTAGTGCAGTTCTCCTTTATTTGCAGCACATTGGTGTGAACTGAACACGTAGGACACAAGGTAATTTGCCTTGTCTATGCATTAAGACTGCATTGGGAAAGGCTGCTCATATGGTTTGAGTGTTCCCTTCCCTTATGAAGTATTTGTAGCCACCATACTGTACCTGAGGGAATGGTAGGGATGTGCCCATTGCCAACAAATCGTTCTGGATAAAATTGTGCCATCTCCAAAAGTTACTTTTAACACTACATGTGTTAGATTAGTATTTTCACACTGAATTGCTCCTTCTGGGGTTGATTTGGCACAATTTGCCATGTCCATAGTAGAACTGTTGTGACAGAAACACAACACAAACACTTGAATTCATAATGTTTTATTTAAAGGCTGCTGAGTCGCACAATCCCCTCAGGCACGGTTTGCCAGAAACTGTTTTGTAATGCAAGATAATGAACTCAACCCGACATGTACATCATAGATTATTACAATATCAGCGCTGTGCTCTTTGATTTTTGGGGATTGATCATATTTTCAGTGTTTTTTGTGCTAAACTACTTTCTTGCATCTTCATCAAACTAGCATATTGCAGTATAAATGCGCCACGCTTTTGCACTATGAGTATTCTTTCAAAATGTGTGTGTGTTTGTGTATACTCTTATAACACCCTGCAGAAATACTGGCTGCAGGATGTTAAATGGACACAAGTTGGCAGTGTGCTCCAGCTCACTTATGCAGACTGTTGAAGAAAAGCTTTGCTGGACTTGTAGGCTGATAGCAGGACTTCCTTGTTTAACCTCCCTGGCGGTATGATTATTTCAGATTTTTGGTGCTAAAAGCGGTACCATTTTTTTGCATGGAAATATGTAGTTTTTTTATTGTAGGCTGTAATATTTAGGAATAACTCACTGAAATCTGTCCGAACAAGAGTCTAGTAAACATCCCGGGTAGGATAAAATTTGAAACACAAAATCATAAATTATAATTTAATAAATAATCATAAAAAATAATAATATAATAATAATACATTTAATTCAATAATGTAATCAAACCAAAAACACTGAAATTTGAAATATAGCGCCATAATAAGTTCGCACATTGCTGAGCAAAGTCGCAAAATTGTTTTCAGTGTCTGATGACGAATTTCCCCACAAATCATTATCACTCAATTCTGCAAGTGGTTCTGATTTACTATCGCTGTTCTCTAGCTGATCTAAACCGCTTTTGACCTAAAGGGACGCTTTTTGGACGCCATGGACGTTTCTCAGTTTCCAGGCAGAAAGAACAGACAAAATGCAGGCAGGGCACAGGACAAAGCACTAGGGACAATATGTATGTGAAATGGGTTGAGACAGCAATGTTTTACTATGTAAAATGTAAAAAAAAAAAAAGACATTTTTTAAAATTTTTAAATTTCCCGGCGGCGGCGCCCGTACGTCCCGACGTCACAGGGACAGGACACAGAAGCCGGATGCCAGCATCCGCCAAAGGAGATGGCCGGGGACACTGCAGGGGACACATCGTGGGACCGCAGGGTAAGGTAAGTGAAGAACAAATGCCGGAGCAGTGCCGCATGGTATTCCCGAGTGTAGCTCGGGGTTACCGCTCTTGGTACTGAAAAGTTACCCGAGCTACACTCGGGAATACCGCTAATGGGCTAACAAATTACATTTCCCAGAAGAGCTCGCTAATTTGCAGAGGCAGATAAATACAGAAGTCCGGGAACCAGAGGACATGAAGTGGATGGTGAGAGCTGGACAGCAGGTGTGAGGGGAAAGCTGTGCGGGATGCCCGAGGTCCTGGCCGAGCCAGGCCACAGAGAGTGAAGGATTGAGGAGAAATTGCTGACAAACCAGAATGACAACCCTTCGAGCAGACAGACTGGAGTGCTATCATCTGGAGTGGTCTGGGACGGAGGAATCAAGAGAACATGGAGGCCCCCATCTGCAGAGAGACTATCCACTACCTGACAGCAGCCATGGATTGGGTGAGAGAGCTTCATACCCCAAATTACATAAGTTACAAAACATATTGCTAAACTCAGTTACTCTTTTCTCAACTTAGCATCCTCTATGCTACAAGTTAAAAGTGTTACGGCCTAGATTGTTTGGCCCATCTAGCCTAATCATTACACATTCTCAACATACTGAATGACAAGAGCCTACTGCAATATCTGCACCCTGCGGGGCAAGCTGCCTTGGTACCTCAGACCCAGCTTACATCATTCACCAGGGAACCTTCCCATTCTACTACAGAAGTGTGTTCTGCCACCCCCACCTTTTCCTCAATCTCAGCCAAATTCTGTGGTTAAAGGGACACCATCCTAATTCAGCATTACTTAAGGGAGCAGCTTCTCTTAGTTTATACAAACAGAAATCCTCCTGCGCAAAAGGGAAATACACCTACTAAAAGCTGCCAGCACTTAACCTGCTACCCAAACAGTGTAAATATTAAAAATATATATATATAGTGCAGCGCTCAAACCTAATCAAGTACTACAATACCTGTGCTCACATGCAATAGTGACACAAAATTAATCAAACACAAATCATTAAGTGAAACATCCTTATAAACATCCTTTTCTTTGGACTTTTATGATTAATATATAAAGTGTGGTCACGTCACTACACTTGGAGCACTGTGAAAATATATATATATTTTTTTTTTTTTTAATGAGAATTTGTTTATTTGTTTGATCATGTGGGCATGAAGGGATAGGGATTAATATAAAGTGGCACTTTTAAATAAGGATGTTTCACTTAATGATTTGTGTTTGATTAATTTTGTGTCACTATTGCATGTGAGCACAGGTATTGTAGTACTTGATTAGGTTTGAGCGCTGCACTATATATATATATATATATATATATATATTTCTCTTAGTTTATGTTCACCTTCTTTGGAGAACTCCTACCCTTGCATCAAGAGAGATTTGAATCTTTATGTGCACCAACCAGGGCCTCCTCGAATGCGTGGAAGAGTGAACATTGCAGTTTAAAAGGACATTGATCCATCCTTTTACAGAGCTCTTCCTCTTTTAGAATTGAACCCAGCCACGGGTACCTGAGGCCCCAGAATGCTAGAGTGAGCTAGACCATCAATCTGATTGCTCCTCATTCTGCTCACTTGGGGGAAACCGTCTCAGGGCTGAGGGTGCTGTCTGAATTGCAGGACATATTTGATTAATTGAGTTTGCTATGTTGCAACCCTTTGTTTGAGTTTATTAAGAACACAAACTGTCATTGTCTTGCACATACCTTCTTTTCATCCATTAATTCATGTGCTTAATTTTACTGTTCTAACAATTTGAACTAAAAAACAATCAAAATGTCAGTTCACTCTAACCTGTGTGTGAGTCTCTTTTATGGTAAAGGCCAGAGAGTTCTCCCGGCCAAAGGTTTAAGATGGTGTCAGCAAAGGTTGGGCTTCCAAAGCAGGCTCAGGGAGACAGGGAATCTGAAAACAACTCAGCAGCCCTCAAGGGGGTAGTGCTACACTCTTTTGTAAGGTAAATCACAATCAAAATTGCATGGTCATAGACAAAGAGCAAAAGTGGACTGCTTTACAATAGAGAGTGAGAAAATAACAGGATAGCTCTATGATGGGCTTGATACCCTTGCAGACCAGACCTGGAAACCCAAACCGATCGATATATAATGTTTTAGAGCGTATCTAAACACCCCCAAAAATGTAATATAACGCAACTTACCAAATCTTAGGTGTGGTAGTTATGTTAGCTTTTTTTTTTCTTTCGTTTCACCTGGTGATTGGCCACAAGTGACTAACAAATTACAGCTTAACGCCAACTACCTACTGTAAGCAGTTACAGCAATATTTTTAATCTTTTGGGATAAAGGTTTTAAACCCCCTGTTTGTGTTAAATGGTTTGTTTCAACCTTCTAATGCTTGCCATGTGTGGTTAGTTATTTTTCGTTCAGCCAGATTCCTCTAAGCACACAAGCAAGGTGACTGAAGGGATACCCCCCAACGAGACATTGTATTCTGATTGCCTCCACATCAGTTCCCGTGTCACCCATTGTCACCAGACCAATGTAAGCCTGATTGTTAGCCATGCTAGTCCCTGTGCCACCGAGCAGTGTAATCCAGCAACAATGTTTCTGATTGTCAGTCTCAGTATTACCAGATCATTGTAAGGCAGCAATGGTGTTCAGGATTGCTGCCAACCAGTGACAGTGTCACCAGACCAGTGTAGCCAACAATGTTCCTGATCACTAGCCACACCATTCCCAGTGTCACCAGAGCCAGCTCAGCCATCAACAGTGTCTCTGATCACCACCATATTAGTACAGTGCCACCAGAGCCAGGCCAGTAACAGTGTTCCTGTTGATTTTCCTGTTTATTGACCATGTCTTTGCCTGCCATCTGAACTGACCCACCTGCACGTCCCACTGATTACGTTCCTGTAAGACACCAGTACCAGTCATCCCCCTGCAGACATATTCATTTTCTTTCTGCATTTTCTAAAAACTTGTGACAAAAAAATAAATCTTCACAAGACTCAGCAAGCCTCATGAAAAATACATATGGGTGTTTATCCTTCAAAATGTGGTCATTTTGTGGGTGTTTATACTGTTTTGGAGGTCCTCAAAAAATGAGATAGGTAGTCAAAAAAATGAAAGGCGTAATTTATGCACCTTGCAAGCTAGAAGACGCTCCTTGGGTTTTGGACCCCTTTATGTGGCTAGGCTGTAAAAAAAAGTCTCACCTATGGGGTATCTACATACTTGGTAGCAGTAGCAAAAAGTGTTTTGGGGTGTAATTCTACATATGCTTATACTGTGTGTTAGGAATATCTTATTAATTGACAACCTTGTGTAATAGTAAATTCTTTCCGAATTTTCTAAAAACTTGTGGCAGAAAAATGAAATCTTAAAAAAACTCACCATGCATCTGAAAAAATACCTTGAGGTGTCTGGTTTCCAAAATGTAGGCATTTTGTGGGTGTTTATACTGTCCTGGCACTATAGGGCCTCCAAACATGTGATAGGTAGTCAGGAAATTAAATACCTAATGCACTGTATGCCCCTTGAAAACTTGAAGGTGCTCCTTAGACTGTGTGTCCCTCTATGTGGCTAGGCTGCAAAAAAAGTCTCACATATGTGGTATCCTTATACTCCGAAGTAGAAGAAAGTGTTTTAGGGTCTAATTGTAAGTATGTCACGAGTGAGATACAACTTGCTAAACAATTTTGTGACATAAAATCAAATTTTATTTGCTTTTTTCTTTTCCAAAAAATTGTGGCAAAAACTGACAGCTCCAAAATCGGCTCCAAAATCTCACTATGCTTCTTACTAGTCTAGTGTCTAGTTTCCAAAAATGAGATAAGCAGTAAGATTCTATAACTTTCACTCATTCTGAATAATTTACACTTACTGTTTTTTTTTTTTACCAATGAAATGTAGCAGAATACACTTTGGTGCTAAATTTATGAAGAAAGATGATTTTTATAGGACAAACTAAGGGAAACCGTTTTTTTTTCATAATGTTAGTCTTTTTTTCTTTATATAGTTAAAATAAAAATAACCCAGTGGTGATTAAATACTACCAAAAGAAAGCTATATCTGCCCTATAAATTATATAAAATGCATTTGGGTAGAGTGTTAGTCAACACTTGCTTTGGTAATTGTTAGTCAAAGTATCACAGTACAGAAAACTGAAAATGGCCTAGACAGGAAGGGGGTTTAACATGCTGGTCATCAATTGGTTAGTCATGCTGTACCAGAAAATGACTGCACAGCAAAGAATATCATTGCACCTGGTAATGCATGAAAGTAAACCTGTTTACAGAGATACATGGATGTTACCATTGATTGCCTGCTTCTAAAAGCGCTACCTGCCTGGCTGTCTGTCAATATTTTATGAACAAGTCACTGACCTGAAACCAGCCATTATTAAAAGAGAAAGGGGTGGACTGAACAACAAACATGGGGCGCTACATCCCTAAGTAGCATCAAGTCCTATCACATATCACAACTCCTAATTTGCTTTCTTGTGGTGGGTCAGTGACTGACTCACTAAATGTTATATATTTAATACTTCCCTACTTTATATTTAAAAAGAAAAAAACTTTTTAATAATAATTGTATGTCCACTTTAAAGAGACCCTGTCACCATACCATTAATCTCAACAACAAATTTTACCATAAAATTATATATGTGTAATTAACAACATTATGTAAATGTTTTCCCTTGTGTAGATATACAAAAGACCAGGGAAAGCTGCTGCGTGCCGCCATCTTGGATGCAATGCCAGCAGCCCCAGCAGACTCAGAACAGTCACTTAAATGACACTCTATAGTACACCACTTCACTTCATTACTGTCAGCTATATAAAAGGTAATATAGGGGTTGCTGAACTAGTCAAATATTCTAGGCATATTGCATATTGAAAAAAAATCTGAAAAAACACTGCAAGTAAGCATCAAAAATATTTGATGTTTCTAGGTTTTTACTTGCAATTTTAAGTTGCTAACAGGGTCTCATTAACCCTTTGAGCTCCAAATGTTTTACCCCCCCCCCCCTTCCTGACTAGGCCATTTTTTGCTATACGGCACTGCGTTACTTTAACTGACAATTGTGCGGTCATGCAATACTGTACATAAATGAAATTTATGTAATTATTTTCCCACAAATATAGCTTGCATTTAGTGGTATTTGATCACCACTGTTTTTTTTTTATTTTTTGTGCTATGAACAAAAAAGACTGACAATTTTGAAGAAAAAAAACAATATTTTTTACTTTCCGCTATAAAACATATCCAATAAAAAAAAGTTTGAAAAATCACATTTCTTCATAAGTTTAGACCAATATGTAATCTGCTGTATAATTTTGGTTAAAAAAAACAAAATAAGAGTATATTGATTGGTTTGTGCAAAAGTTATAGCACCTACATACTATGGGATATATACTGGATTTTTTTTTTTTTGTTATACCAGTAATGGCAGCGATCAGCGATTTATAGCGGGACTGCAATATTTTCTAATATAGTGATTAGTGCCAAAAATATTCATTGTCATTGTTTTAATGACACTGGCTGATGATGACTAATGATATAGGGTGATCAAAGGGTTAACTGTGTGCCTAATTATGTGTTTTATGTTTACTTTTAGATGATTTTACTAAGGAATGTGCTGGACATTCCCTGCACATCCCCACTGACAGGACAGAGCTCTGCACTCTTTACATATGCAGAGCTCCGTCCTAAGTGTCTCCAAGCCGATCAGCGAGTGATGGTGGTCATCCATTGGCCAGCACTCATTGATTGGGTACTGTTGTGACAAATAACAGCAGAAGTGTTGCACGCCCAGGGGCGGACTGACCATTTGGAAACTCGGGCACTGCCCGAGGGCCCGGGGTTAGTAGGGGGCCCCATGAGATGCCCCTGGTACCTTTTTCATAGGCTTTTTTGAGTTTGGGCAAGGACACAGGGGCTCCATGATCCCCTATTGCCCGGGGGCCCCATAAGTTGTCAGTCCGCCCCTGTGCACACCCCCTACAAGGAAGTGCAGGATCACTGCTCCTCTCTCTCCTTGTGCAGGGTGACTGGTCTTGTCTCCGCCCCTCCTGTAGTCCTTCTGCAGGCAACCTGTTGTGTGTGAAGCCTGCTAGGCCCCTCCCACTACTCTGCTCTCTGCAAAGGGTACAGTATGTGCACCACTGTGATAATGTCACTGCTACTTTTACAAGGTAATATCTGGGCTTACCAAGGCATTTGGTGTAACAAAGTGGTTTTATATCCTTTGTGGCCAATGAAGAATATATTTATGTTTAATCATTATATTAGCAAGAGGACTGTCAACCTAAGCTGAAATGAAGAAGTCAAAACCCAATGAATACCTGAAATGAGACCACACTGTTCACATTAATGAAGAATATATTTAAATGGCCGTTTTTTGTGCCTAGAGTTCAGCATTAAAGTGTTACTAAACCCATGACCCTGCATTCACTATATCTGGTCTCCCACAGTACACAGAACATGGAAATGCAATTATTTTAGTAAATATAAACTGCTAAATACCTTTTCTAATCAGCAGTTAGGCTACGTTCACACTAGCTTTGTTAACAGGTATTAGGAGTTTGGGAAGCGTTTTTAATGCTCCTCAAACCCCAATGAAAATTCTACACATGGCAGCACACAGTGCTGTTCACACTGAAATGTTAGCATCGCGTCGCGGCAAAATTAAAGCCTCATGTCAAGTCAGGAGAAGTTGAAGCCTCCCATTCAAGTCTATGGTGACGCTCCTAAAACGCCTGGCAGACGTTTGCGGGTGCGTTTGTGAGGCAGTTGCGAGGCGTTTGCGGAGCGTCAACACCATTAAACTTCATTGTAGGCATTTCTGGTGCGGATTTAACGCTTGGCAAACGCCACAAAAATGCTCATAGCACGTTTGAGGAGCGTTAAAAACACTTCCCAAACGCCTGTCAAATGCTATAGGGGCGCTTGGCAAGCGTTAGAAATTAGTCAAGTGTGAACGAGCCCTTAGAACAGTCTAGTGACTTCTATCAGTGTCCAGCCCAGCACTAGCTAAAGCTTGTAGGAGTTTTCTTTCTGCTCTACGAGGATGCAAATCCCCTGACCTCTGTCTGGACAGTGCTGATTGGCCCTGTGTTAGTCCAATGCACTCTCCCAAGAAAAAATAAACTCTCAAGCAATACACACCAAACTGAGCATGTGCATGCCTACGGTTCAGTCTGGAGATAGGAGGTGGTCGCTTGAAAAAGGGGAGGAACAGAGAAGACCGGATCAAATGGCCTTTTTACACAATGCAGAGGATTAACCCCTTAGGTTCCACAGTGTGTATAACAAGCATGTTTTTCTGAATATACAGACTGATTTTACTGTTGTGGGCTTGGTAACACTTTAAGTTATGTATAGTCACAGCAAATCTGTAGGGAATAGGAAATGTTCCACCATGACATAGTTCTCTGGTCTAGGGCTAAAATAAAAGTGGAACAGATGATGTTGTCTGATCACATACTGTATATTTGTGTTCACTTGTGCTGTACATCATGTGTATGTCAGCATCAGCAAGGAAAATGTTTCTTTTGTTCATTTTCTAATGTTCATCGTCTCAACATAAAGCATTGAGAATGAAAGTCTTATATAAAGTATCTAAATGACTGAGACACAACTCTGAAAGTCTGAACTACGGATGATATTACGTTGACTCTGGAGACAGACAGAAGCCTATAGGCTATACTTTATGGAAGTTACACAGAAAATCAATGTGGCTGTAGAATGCGGCAAATGCATGAAATCTATTCGTTCAAGTGGGCTCCAAATATTTTTTGCCATCAATGCCTTGTTTGTTCTGGTTGTAGTAAACCTTCCAAACTGAATACTGTAGTAGCTGCTGCATGGTCACACTATGTGGTTTGTTGACCTCTGTGCAGTGATTAGTTTGCAGGATGAATGAATTAACGCTTTCTCACACTTATGGAAGGCCACATGTCTCTGCGAAGATAATACCATCATTCAAAGTGGAGCTGTACATATGATGAAATGCAGCGTCACATGACTGCCTCTGCATTTTCAGCGTGCCAAGTATAAGTGAGTCACTGAACAGTGTGTGCCATCGGATTACTCTACTGATTCAACTTCTTACATTTGGCTTTCATTTTATATCACTACATTTCTATTTAAATTTATATTTATATAAGACGGGACCAGATGTCTGATGTTTCTGTATTGTGAAAAACGTCTTTTTTGGCCAAGTTCATCCATATTCTGATCCACGATTGCAGAAGATTGACAGTAGGGGTACATTTTAATGCTTAATACATTGTACAGACCTGACATCAGGGGGTTTTACACACACTCCTGGAGGCTGCTGCCCAATGTCCCGGTGTGTACATCTGCCGACTCCTGCCTGTCAAATTGAAGTAATGCCCCCCCCCGTGTGTGACCCCGAAATCTATCCCAGGCTCCTCTTTCCATCAGTGGACCTAGCACTAGGGGCAAAATGTATGTGAAATGGTTTAATACAGTAATGTTTTACTATGTGATTTTAGTGTATTATGTGTATGTAAAATTTTGAGATTTTTGAATCTCCCGCTGGTTCCGTCTTCCGTACGTCCCGACGCTCACAGGGAATGGAACCCGGAAGACGGATTCCAGTATCGGCTGGAGGACATGGCCGGAGACGCACTGGGTGGACAACGCAGGACCGCGGGACAAGGTAAGTAATCCAGGGATCCCAGAGCATTGCTGCAGTTGGTACTGAAACTTAACCTCGAGCTACACTTGAGAACCTGTTACCAAAAATCATCACATAGGGGATTTTTTGTCCCCTATGTGATGAAAAAAAAAGTTTAGTATCATTTTTTTTGTAAATTGTAAAATATTAAAGCTGCACCCAAGCAGATAAAATCCCCCCCAAAGAATATTTTTGAGGCCACACCACCCCTACATATACTCACGCACGTACGAACATAAATGCTTTGGGGGCACCTAAGCATAAAAACTTCAATTGTGATACACATGTTACATATCGCAGTGCACGCTGGAGTGAGAGCAATATTTCTAGTACTGGACCTCCATAACACCAAATTGATGATCTACAGGGAGCTTTTAGCCTATGGAAAATAAAGGGTACTGACATTTGTCGCGATTTTATGGGCGCATGCAAATGTAACGTTTGACATGTTGGGTATCTATGTACTGAGTACAACCTCATCTTTTAAATTTTACCAAAAAAAATGGGTAATTTGTTGCATGTGTGTGCCCTAAAATTAACTTTAGTGTATTGCATTCGCGTGACCTAAAATTAACTTTAGTGTATTTTTTATTGAAATTTTGCATAATACTGTGTGACAAAAAAAATATCAACTACCACTATTTTATTTTTTAGTCTGCTTTTCGGAAAAAATATAATGTTTTGGGGGTTTATGCAATGTTCAGGATTTTTAAAACGCGTGCAAATAATGCAAATACAGCTCTGGCAGAGAAAAGATTAAAAAGGAGCTGTTAGTAAAATTCTATTTGAAAAAAATGTGTATCTTTTTTGGCTGTAAGTGCTGATTCACACATGTGCAGTGCGATTGAAGCTCAGGTTTCACAGCTAATTGATACAGTAGATGTTCTGTGGTTCAGGTCAGATTTACATCAGGTTCAGGATAGGTTTAGATCAGGATCAGGTCAGGATTTTATCCAGTTCACAATTCATGGAATGTATGGTTTAGAAACGTTTCCCATAGAAGTCAATAGCCTGTAATCCTCACCTGAACCGGATCGCACTGCTCAGAAATGGAACAGAACTCTTTTTCAATCTGCACTGAATCAGCACTGCCAGTGAACCGCACATATGTAAACAGGCACCATAGGAAGCAATGTTATTTCACATGTCATGTGGATTGGATCCGGTTCAAACCACATCCAATCCGCATATACAGTATGTGAACCAGCACTAAGAGAATGTCGTCAGACTAATGCAGGATGGAAGAAACATTTACTGAGTCTGTTGTCCTCGAGTAATCACTAAGATTGTACCCTTGTAGCATGTTAGAAGATGACAAGCAGCAGCAAGGGGTTGATCTGTGTACACACAGGTCATAACATACAGGCTGCTGCACGGGCCTCTAGATTTACACAACATGGAAAAAAGATCGGCCCTCAACAACTCCACCCAATACAAATTCAATTCCCAATGGACTAGCTGGTTACAACATCCCAATTGCTCAGTACAAGCCTGATTTCGTACAAACAATTGAACTACCCAGCCATTTTAGACTGGTACTCCTCTCTCCACCCAATTACAATTTCCTCCTCCTCTCCCTACCCTCTTCCTGTCCCCCCCCTGTTTAACACTCCTCTACCATTTCCTACACCTCACCAAAGTTCAGTATATATCCATATCTGCCTTATTCCTAAATTGTCCCCAGCCAAATGGTGGGGTACACCCGTTCCAATACTGTATTGTATGACTGCAATTTTTCTTGAACTGAACATCATTTTTTTACATTACTTTGTTATTGAAAATCTTCAATAAAAACATATTGAAATAGATTTACGCAACAATAACTATAGTAGAAGTATTTTAGTTCGGGAAATAGATGCTGACTTAGATGGTGCCTGAACAAAAATGGCACCAACCTTCTTCAGGAGAAAGGAGGAAGAAGATATTGTGAAAGTAATGTGATCCCTTTGAAAGGTAATACATACACTATATTGCCAAAAGTACTGGGAGGCCTGCCTTTACATGTACATGAACTTTAATGACATCCCAGTCTGAGTCTGTAGGGTTCAATATTGAATTGGCCCACCCTTTGCAGCTATACCAGCTTCAGCTCTTCAGGGAAGGCTGTCCACAAGGTTTAGGAGTGTGTCTATGGGAATGTTTGACCATTCTTCCAGAAGTGCATTTGTGAGGTCAGGCACTCATGTTGGATGAGAAGGCCTGGCTCGCAGTCTCTGCTCTAATTTATTCCAAAGGTGTTCTATCGGGTTGAGGTCAGGACTTTGTGAAGGCCATTCAAGTTCCTCATCCATGTCTTTATGGACCTTGCTTTGAGCACTGGTGCACAGTCATGTTGGAACAACAAAGGGGCCATCCCCAAACTGTTCCCACAAAGTTGAGAGCATGAAATTGTCCAAAATGTCTTAGTATGCTGACGCCTTAAGAGTTCCCTTCACTGGAACTAAGCAGCCAAGCCCAACCCCTGAAAAACAACCCCACACCATAATCCCCCCTCCACCAAACTTTACACTTGGCACAATGCAGTCAAGCAAGTCTCGTTCTCCTGGCAAACGCCAAACCCAGACACATCCATCAGATTGCCAGAGGAGCGTGATTCGTCACTCCAGAGAACACGTCTCTACTGCTCTAGAGTCCAGTGGCAGCGTGCTTTACACTGCATCCGAAGCGTTGGATTGCACTTGGTGATGTAAGGCTTGGATGCAGCTGCTCGGCCATAGAAACCCATTCCATGAAGCTCTCTATGCACTGTTGTTGTGCTAATCTGAAGGCCACACGAAGTTTGGAGGTCTTTAGCTATTGACTCTGCAGACAGCTGCCGACTTCTGCACAGTGTGCGCTTTGGTATGTGCTGATCCCGCTCTGTCATTTTACGTGGCTTAGCACTTCGTGGCTGATTCCACTTTGTTATAATACCACTAACAGTTGACCATGGAATATTTAGTAGCAAGGAAATGTCACGGATGGACATATTGCACAGGTGGCAACCTATCACGGGACCACGCTTGAATCCACTGAGCTCCTGAGAGCGACCCATTCTTTCACAAATATTTGTAGAAGCAGTCTTCATGCCTAGGTGCTTGATTTTATACACCTGTGGCCATGGAGGTGATTGGAACACCTGAATCCAGTGATTTGGAAGGGTGTCCCAATACTTTTGAAAATATAATGTACTTGGAAGTGTTAAATTTAAACATTGCATGCATTTAACCTGAAAAATATATTTAATGCTAGCTAACCTTTAAAAATGGAAAATGGGCATATTGATTTTAGAGAGAGAAATTGTACACAGGAAGAAAGTGTTGTGACTGAAGATGAAATCACTATAATGTTAAAGCGGTTGTAAACCTCAGCCTGGGCTGAGCTCCCAAGAAGCTAAGGGGAACTGTGTTGTGCAGACTGTGGTGCTGTGAGTTAGGCTAAGCCTAGAGACAAACACTGAAGCTAAAAATTGGACTGTGCTGTGAGGGATCTGTGCTGCTTCAGTCTGTTTCTATGTATGGGAACCCACATGCCAGGGGCTGCAATTGATAAACTGCAGAGGGATTGCGGCTGCATGCATACACAGAAAGGGACTGCCCCGTTGCAACACTAATTGAGTAGGACCCTTGCTGCTACTGCACTTAGAAACTGCTACTGTGTCCATGGTTTGGGAGTGCCAGCCTTCTGTTATATTCAGTGTCTGAGAGGGCAACCAGAGTCACTGTCTGGACTACTAGATGTGAGACAGACTATCTTACAAGACTTCACAGTACTGAGAGGCCTCTTTGCTACTGAATGTCCTTGTTTTCTGGTTCAAGGACAGTTCTATCCCAGTGGGTTTGCCTTGCCCCCCCTTGATTTACGAGTAATCCAGCGCCTCTTTAGATTACCAAAACTCTGTTACACGGTACTCCAACAAATAGTATAAGGACCCCTACGCCAGCAGGATTCTATATAAAACTACTGTCCACTACAGGGGCGGACTGACTATTTGGAAACTCGGGCACTGCCCGAGGGCCCGGGGTCAGTAGGGGGCCCCATGAGATGTCCCTGGTACCTTTTTCATAGGCTTTTTTGAGTTTGGGCAAGGACACAGGGGCCCCATGATCCCCTATTGCCCGGGGGCCCCATGAGTTGTCAGTCCGCCCCTGGTCCAGTAGTATAGAGTGGGGCTCTGGTTTCTGTATACAGGTCCGTGACTTTACAGCTCTCTTCAGAGCAACAGTACACTCACCAGCCACTTTGTTAGGTATGCCTTTTGTATTGCTTGGTAACACAAATTGCTAATCAGCCAATCATATGGCAGCAACTTAATGCATTTAGGCATCTAGACGTGGTGAAGACAACTTGCTGAAGTTCAAACTGAGCATCAGAATGGGGAAGATAGGGGATTTAAGTGACTTTGAACGTGGCATAGTCGTTGGTGCCAAATGGGCTGGTCTGAGTATTTCAGAAACTGCTGATCTACTGATATTTTTTCACACAACCATCTCTAGGATTTACAGAGAATGGTCAGAAAAAGAGAAAATATCCAGTCAACGACAGTTGTGTGACGAAAATGCCTTGTTGATGTCATAGATCAGAGGAGAATGGGCAGAATGGTTCAAAATGATAGAAAGGCAACAGTAACTCAAATAACTACTCATTACAACCAAGGTATGCAGAATACCATCTCTGAATGCACAACATGTCGAACCTGGAAGCAGATGGGCTACAGCAGCAGAAGAACACACCAGGTAGAAAGGTGTACCTAATAAAGTGGCCGGTGAGTGTATATAACAGCAGTTAGTTTGATATTTATGTTGCCGTGTTTGTGGTTATATGTTTCAACTGTCATTTTTGTATTGCACCACTGTGTTACCATTGTTTGTCTTTCAGTACTGTGTTGGCACTGCCGTATATACATTGTGGTTCCATCACGTTTGTTGGTTTACCAATTTAAAGCATGTTTTTGCTCTTCATTAAAGCCTTTTATACTGAACAATGTTTCAGGTCATCACCGGAGCAGCATAGAAGAACCTGAGTAACACAGCACATCTTTCTAGAGGGAAATTTACACATCATTGCAATTATTATTTTTAAATGCAAGCAGTGTATATTTGACTTGGTATCAGCTGCTTACAATCCCCATACACTACAGTTTCTTACACTGTCTAGGCACAGATTAGGGGTGTGGAAGGGATCTTTAAGTGAAAGTGGAACTGCAGCAGAGAAAAAGCAGGACCTTGCCCGTGCTGCGCAGGGTTGTACTGTGTGACAGAGCTGTGTAAACCTCAGGTCTGGATAGACAGAAATAAAAATACCTAAGACAGGTATATCAGCTCTGATATATGTGTGTTTAGTTGTTTGCCTAGAGTTCAGCTTTAAGTGTACAAATAATCAGGATTACCTGGCTGCAATTGCTTGTCTTACATAGTGCAGGTCACAGTATCCTTAGAGCAGAATAGGGGTCTAGGTCAACAGGCTTTGGGCTTGTGTCAATGGCATCACTTTGTGATGCTTTTGAGATCATTCAAAATTAATTCCCTGAAATTCATAAAGACCTGCACAGACAAAAGTGTCTCTCATGTGTTCTAAAAGCGGTGCAGCATGTACCAAATTCCTATTCCTGTCTAGAACTTGTACATGAATTTGGTGTATGTTGTGCCACTTTTAGAATGCACCCGAGACACTTTCACAAAATCTGTCTGCCCCAGTTTCCTTCTCTGTACACCAAATGAGAGTTGGTCTTAAAGGCTAACTTCACCTTCAAAAAAAAATAAGACTAGGTACACACTACTGTGGGTGGTTGCGGGTGTGGGAATCACAACTGCTCTTTAAAAAAAATATGGTGCTGCCATTAAGAATGTAAAAATGAAGTGCGTTTGCAGGCGTGAGAACCACAGGGAAATCGCATGGTGCAAAAGCACCATGAGATTTCCCGGCCACTGCTTTTTCAAAATGCTACAGAAACCTTTTTCTTGCGTGAAATAAAGGCACAGCAGCTTATTCAAATGAATGGCAGATTAAAAAAATGTCCATTTTCCAAACACTGAACAGCTCCTAAACGTGAGATTATCAGCTGCAGTGTACATGAGCCCTTAGGAGCTTGTAATGTCATGGTTGCAGTGTCAGGCTCCTGCAGACTGTCAGTGTAACGCTCTGCCCATGCTTCCCATACAGAAAAGCATTTACTGAACTGTAGGAAGAATCAATGAACTATGAGAGCACTCACCAGCTCCCTCCTAGTTCATTGAGAACTGCAAGCCACCAGCCACAATGGTTGATGGTAGTTGTGGTTCATTCATTCACAAAACTCAGTAAATGACTGACATAATAATAATAAATAATAAATGACTGACATGGCCGGGTTTGCAGAGCCCTGCAGGGCTACGCTTTATTAAACTATGACACCGGGTGCAGGGAGAAGATCCCCCGCTCGCTGTCACAATGGAATGGGGGCTTGGATGCAGGGGGTGCTGACTTAGTTACATGTTACACCCTAATAAAATAACAAAAAACATAAAAAACAGCGCAAATAAATAAACAACTCAACTAAATAAATAATAAAAAAATCATACAGAGAAAAATATATGATCGTTAAATAGTCCCACTCCAAAAAATAGAATATGGTGAGTAGAATCATCTTGGAGCCATCTTGACCTGGTGATTGGAGGCTGAGTTGAGGGGATCTAGGATTCCTGAGCCCATACATAAGGCATTTTTTTCAACAATATCTGGCAAGTGCGGTATGTGATTTTAACACAAACGGGTGTGAACACTGGTCAAGGGTCTTGAAATAAGGACTTTCAATTTCATTCTACGCAGCATATTCTATTTTTTTGAGTGGGACTTTTTAACAATCATATTTTTCTCTGTATGATTTTTTTGTATTATTTATTTTTTTGAGTTGTTTAATTATTTGCGCTGTTTATGGTTTTTTTTTTTGTTATTTTATTAGTGTTGTCACTAAGGAGCAGCAGCATTTATTTGGGAATTATTTCACAATTATTTTTTGGCGCTGGTGATTTCTTGTATAAAACCTGTTACACCCTGAATACATGTGTACCATGTTACGAAAGGTGAACTTTAATAAGCTCCACTTTCATTTACAAGCTGTCAGTATTGTATTTTTAATTTGCAGTATTCATTGTGCCAAAATGTAAATGTGTTGCATTTTCGAACTACCAGAATTAAGTGCATGAGTTAATGTTAGAACCAAAAGTACTGCAAATGCTTTGTGAATTTGACACAGTACATTAACAAAAGGAATTAATGCCAGAAAAGTGGCGTAGCAACGTCACTAAATTCCCCTCAATGACAGCTCCACTTAACCATCAGTTGATCTCCTTCTGACCTGCATTTGATCTGCTTTAAGCAGGTTTTGCATTGCCATAGACTTGTATGAGAATGTAAAACCCACTTAAAGCAAACAAAAAGCAAGTCAACACAGGACCTAAGATTATTTAGAGAAATAAAGAATCACTTTATTTATATTATTCTTCACATATAAGGACTTTTGCCCTGGGTAAAATCACAAAAGATACCCTTTGAATAAAAGAAATAAAGAAATGTTTAGAATGCCAGGATATATAAAAAAAAATCTAGCAGTTGACACACTAATCTCTTATAAGTAGAAGTCCTGGATGTTGTAGAATTCTACTGATACTAAGTGGTACAGAAAGATTTTCAGCATAATGGCATTGGAACATATAGGAATGGTGTTCCTGATGATTTAGCTTGGCACGTTGAAAGTTAAATCCTTCTTTCCACCATACTTCACTTGACAAATGGCATTAGCTGAGTAGTTTTAAAGAATATCCAGTTTGAGTCAAAATTCCCTTTTTTCTACTCGTAATACTTCAGTCACTTTGTTCTTCTGCTAGAGGATCAGCTAAGACAGGTTTATCTACTCTGGTAAAAGCTACAAGCCACTGATTTATTTTCCGAAGGTTGCATTTCACTGGATATGTGTCAGGGCAGGAACGCTGGAATGGGCAGGCAGGCCTATGGTACGGTCACGCTGCGACTGACGACAGCCACTACCCACAGACCAGAGTCCCACAGGGCGCGGAGTCTAAGCCCCAGGCTACCCTTCACCAGGGCCCCTGATGGTGGGGATGGACTTGACGCAGCCTGAGACCAGGTCGCAGCCCCCGAGTGACCCCAGCTGCGATAACGACTGCCGCTAATGGCGTACAGCTGGTGGGAGCTAGATGGGAACACGAGTAGAGTAGTCAGACAAGCCGGGTTAATAACAACGGAGCAGACAGTACTAGACGGTAGGCAAAGAATACTCAGGTCACGGGCCGGGTTCAGCAACGGGAGGTCAGATAAAGGGTTAACGCAGAGAGTAGTCTTGTCCAAGCCGAGTCGGTTACCAGGAGAGCAATGGGAACAACACAAGAGCTTGCAACAGGGCAACATACAGGACACAAGTGCAGAGCACACTTGCAGACAGCAGGTTTAAATGTGCTCAACCACACCCTTCTGAGGAGGAGCCGCAGAAGCCTGAAGGCATAAAGGTTCCCACCATGCTTTGCAGAAAACCAAGATGGATGCCAGCTCATGGAGATGCACAAGCTCTGAAGAAAGGTAGGACCTTGACAGTACCTCCTCCTCAAGGACCCCTCCCCCTCCGTGGCTCAACAAAAGGTTTCTGAGGAAATCGGGCGTGAAAAGCGCGGAGGAGGGCAGGAGCATGAACATCCGCGGAAGGAACCCAGGTACGTTCCTCGGGACCATAACCACGCCAATGGACAAAAACTGTACCCGACCGCGGACCAACCGAGAATCCAAGATGCGGCTCACCTCATACTCCTCATGGCCGTTGACCCTGATAGGCCGAGGCCGAGAGGCAGTAAAGCGATTACAGATCAGAGGTTTCAACAGGGATACGTGGAAGACATTGGAGATGTGCATCCCAGGAGGAAGAGCAAGGGCATAGGCAACCGGGTTCACCCTGCGAAGAATGCGGAAAGGACCAACAAAACGGGGGGCCAGCTTTGGTGCGGGCACCCGAAGCTTGAGGTTGCGAGTGGACAACCACACTCGATCTCCGACCTGGTATGAGGGAGCGGGCAACCGTCTACGAACAGCCTGGAGCTTCTGGCGCTGTGCTGAGTCCTTCAAGGACCTCTGAATCTGCCCCCATGAGGAGCGCAGAGCAGCCAGGTGGTTATCCACAGCCGGAATGTCCTGTGGAGAGAACAACTCAGGCAATACAGCGGGTTGGAACTCATAGTTGGCCATGAAGGGGGACATCCCAGAGGAGGAGTTGACAGCCGAGTTCCTCGCAAACTCTGCCCATGGGAGGAGATCGACCCAGTTGTCCTGATGATCCGATATATAGCAACGAAGGAATTGTTCCAGGGCCTGGTTGGAACGCTCCGCAGCCCCATTGGACTGAGGGTGGTAGGCCGAAGAAAAGGAAAGCTCGATACCCAACTGGGAGCAGAAGGCGCGCCAGAACCTGGACACAAACTGGCTCCCACGGTCCGAGACAATCACCTTGGGCAACCCGTGCAAGCGAAAGATCTCCTTGGCGAAAACCGTAGCCAGTTCTTGTGCAGTCGGCAATTTCTTGAACGGAACGCAATGGCACATCTTAGAAAAACGATCGATCACCATTCCCAGGTGTGACCAGGGACGCTCCCCATTGGGAATGGGTTGCAGAAGGCCCAATGGAAGGTGCCGAGGAGATTTATTCTGGGCACAGACCGAACAAGCTGCTACATATGAGGGGATGTCAGAACGGAGAGATGGCCACCAGAATAACCGAGAAACGACCCAGGACAATTGGTTCCTACCAGGATGACCGGCAGTCTTGGAATTATGGTAGGTACGCAGCAAGCGGGTACGCAATCCCTCAGGTACAAAACATCTTCCAGCCGATCTCTCAGGGGGAGCGTTAGTTTGAGCCGCCAAAATCTGCTCCCCAAGGGGAGAAGTCAGGTTGGTACGAATGGCAGCCAGGATCTGGTTTGGAGGAATGACCGAGGTCGGCTCAGTGTCCTCCCTGGACAGCTCAGAGTATTGCCGCGACAATGCATCAGCCCTGACATTCTTGGAACCAGGCAAGTAAGAGACCACATAGTTAAAACGTGACAAAAACAGAGCCCACCTGGCCTGACGGGGTGTCAACCTCTTAGCCTCCGAGAGATATGTGAGGTTCTTGTGGTCAGTGAGAACTAGGACCGGGACCACAGAACCCTCAAGCAGGTGCCTCCATTCCTTGAGAGCCAGAATAATGGCCAACAACTCCCTGTCTCCAATCTGGTAGTTGCACTCTGCAGAGGAAAGCTTCTTGGAGTAGAACCCACAAGGAAGTAGGGGTCCCTCAGGTGACCGACGCTGGGACAAGAGGGCGCCTACTCCTGTCTCAGATGCATCAACCTCGAGAACAAAAGGCAACCCAGGATTGGGATGAGACAGAATTGGGGCCGAAGTGAAGGCGGCTTTCAGAGCCTTGAAAGCTGAGATGGCCTCGGGTGACCACTCGTGAGGGTTACTGCCCTTCTTGGTCAGATCTGAGAGAGGCTTTGCCAATGTGGAAAAGTTCCTGATAAACTTCCGATAATAGTTGGCAAATCCCAAAAAGCGCTGAATGGACCGAAGACCACTGGGACGAGGCCACTGCAGAACCGCTGAAACCTTCTCAGGGTCCATAGAAAAACCCACCGGGGAAATGATGTAGCCTAAAAAGGCAACCTGGGATTGGTGAAATTCACACTTCTCAAGCTTACAGAAAAGCTCGTTTTCACGTAACCGTTGCAGCACCCGCTTAACATCCTGGATATGAGTCTCCATAGACGCAGAGTAAACCAGGATGTCGTCCAAGTAAACCACCACGCACTGCTGCAACAAGTCACGTAAGACATCGTTAATAAACTCTTGAAAGACCGCGGGTGCGTTACACAACCCGAAGGGCATAACCAGGTATTCATAGTGGCCGGTTCTGGTGTTGAACGCGGTCTTCCACTCATCGCCCTCCTTGATCCGTACAAGGTTGTAGGCAGCCCTAAGGTCGAGTTTAGTAAAGGCCGTTGCTCCCTTGAGGCGGTCAAACAACTCGGTGATCAACGGAATAGGATAAGCATTTTTAATCGTGATCCGATTGAGACCCCTAAAATCAATGCAGGGTCTCAGCTCACCTCCCTTCTTTTTCACAAAAAAAACCCCAGCTCCTGCTGGAGACGTAGACTTGCGAATGTGCCCCCGGGAAAGGGCATCCGCAACGTATTCCTCCATGGCCTGATTCTCTGCCACCGAAAGAGGATACACCCTGCCACGCGGAGGAGTAGCACCAGTTTGTAAGGTTATGGCACAATCGTATGGACGATGAGGAGGCAGAGCACCGGCGCGCACCTTGTCAAACACGTCCAGGTACTCCCCATATTCAGTGGGCAGCACAGAGTCCGAGGAGGTGCACAGCACCTTAATCGGACCATGGATGCAACCAGCCCCACACCGTGGTGACCATGAGAGAATCTCGGCCGATCGCCAATGAAAGGTCGGATTGTGCCTCTGAAGCCAGGGATAGCCCAAAACCACAGAGTAGTGCGGGGAAGAAATGACCTGGAAACAGGCCAATTCCCTGTGAACAGCCCCAATAGCTACCTCCACCGGCAGGGTCTCGTGGGTAACCTGCGATGGCTGCAAGGGCCTGCCATCTATCGCCTCGAGAACCAATGGAGTCTCTCGAGCCTGCAGAGGAATGGAGTACTTGGCCACAAACGAACTGTCCATAAACAAACCGCCAGCCCCAGACTCTACCAGCGCCTGGGCCGTCACCGAGCCTCCTGCCCAAGAGAGGACAACGGTGATAAGCGGTTTATCTTTACCGGAAACCGGGGACGAGGAAACTCCACCCAAGATCTGCCCCCGACAGGATCTCAGGTGCGGGCGTTTCCTGGACGGACCGGACAGGACTGCCGAAAATGCCCCCCGAGTCCACAGTACAGGCAGCAACCCTCCCGACGCCGAGAGGCCCGCTCCCCCTCGGAAAGGCGAGCAAACCCCAGCTGCATGGGCTCACTACCAGACAAACCATCCCCAGGAGGTGTGGGAGGAGAGGGAGGCACGGGTGGGACAGAAAACGTAGGCGCCAAACGGTTAGGAGGCCTCCGCAGCCGCTCCTTAAATGAAGGCCTCTCTCTGAGCCTGGTGTCAATCAAGATTAGGAAGGAGATGAGTGCCTCTAACTCCACAGGCAGTTCTTTGGCTGCGATCTCGTCCTTCAACGCATCAGAGAGACCATGAGAGAAAGCAGCCACTAGAGCCTCATTGTTCCAACCCACCTCTGCCGCCAAAGTACGAAATTCGATGGCGTACTCGGCGACGGTTCGTGAACCCTGATGCATGGACATGAGCAATTTGGCAGCAGAAGCGGAGCGAGCGGGTACGTCGAATACCGTACGGAAGGAGGCAACGAAACGGGTAAACACAAGAATCACCGGGTCATTCCTCTGCCATAAGGGATTAGCCCAGGCCAAGGCCCTATCAGAGAGTAGCGAGATTAGGAAGCCCACCTTTGCCCTCTCAGTAGGGAAAGCGTGAGGTATTAATTCAAAGTAAATCCCCACTTGGTTAAGGAAACCACGACACTGACTCGGTTCCCCCCCAAAGCGCTGAGGAAGAGGGGCAGAACCAGTCATACCTCTGGGTACCGCGGGTTCCGCAACAGATGCGGAGGTAGGTGCAACAACCGGAGCAACAGTGGGAGAGTCCACCGGAGTAACAACTGACCTAATAGCCCCAGGGGTAAGGTGCGCTGTGCGTGCAAGCAGAGCCTGCAACGCCTGAGCAAACTGATCCAACAAGCGATCCTGTTGGTCAAGTCTGGCGAGTAACATAGGGATCGAAGGCGTACCTGCACTGTCAGGATTCATGGCACTTGTGTAATGTCAGGGCAGGAACGCTGGAATGGGCAGGCAGGCCTATGGTACGGTCACGCTGCGACTGACGACAGCCACTACCCACAGACCAGAGTCCCTCAGGGCGCGGAGTCTAAGCCCCAGGCTACCCTTCACCAGGGCCCCTGATGGTGGGGATGGACTTGACGCAGCCTGAGACCAGGTCGCAGCCCCCCGAGTGACCCCAGCTGCGATAACGACTGCCGCCAATGGCGTACAGCTGGTGGGAGCTAGATGGGAACACGAGTAGAGTAGTCAGACAAGCCGGGTCAATAACAACGGAGCAGACAGTACTAGACGGTAGGCAAAGAATACTCAGGTCACGGGCCGGGTTCAGCAACGGGAGGTCAGATAAAGGGTTAACGCAGAGAGTAGTCTTGTCCAAGCCGAGTCGGTTACCAGGAGAGCAATGGGAACAACACAAGAGCTTGCAACAGGGCAACATACAGGACACAAGTGCAGAGCACACTTGCAGACAGCAGGTTTAAATGTGCTCAACCACACCCTTCTGAGGAGGAGCCGCAGAAGCCTGAAGGCATAAAGGTTCCCACCATGCTTTGCAGAAAACCAAGATGGATGCCAGCTCATGGAGATGCACAAGCTCTGAAGAAAGGTAGGACCTTGACAATATGAAACACTACACAGGCTGCTTCATGTAGTTGTGTGTTTAATGATTAAGTAATGTAGCGGTACCCCCGTAGGAGCCAGCAATTTGTAGGTTCCAAGATCTTTTCCCACTTTTGCCCCGTAGCCAGGTACACATGCGCTTTCTCTCCTTTGGCTCAAGAAAACAGTCTAGGGTGGTTGGTTCTTTTTTTTGTTTGTGTAAATAAAGGGTTGAACTTAGATGAGGATTAGTGAAAGCAGGACACTCCAATAATTTTCTATATTGCACTTTGAGGACGGTGAACTTGCTTCTTGAAACTTGGAACTTTTATAACTCTGTCCCTCTGTAGCAGAGAGCGGGCAGTTTATGCACAGCAGTAATGAGGATGTTGAGCCTTCCTCAGTGAACAGTCCAAGCAAACAGTCTCCCTCCCGAGGAATGGATAAGCTATGCTTTCCAGGACAAACTTTTACACACAAGAGGAGTTGTAGCACTCAGTCTCTAGGATCTCTCCTCGCCTGTACTCACAGAATGCCTTGGGATAAATGGTCATCTCCTACCAATATCCTGCAGGCAGTTTCTCCATGTGATACCAGATTAGATCCTCAGAGGACAGACCCCACAATCAGCCTTCAGCTGCAAACAGTGACTTCAGGCTTTCCAGCCTCCCAGCTGACGTCTCCACTTGACGAGCACAAGGCAGGATGCCCAGGAGAGGCAAACAAGCCCCTAGGCAATGATCCCCCCTTAGGAAAAAGAAGACAAGGCTGCCCCCTGCTCAGAGTATTCATGCTTTCTCCCAGAATCCTCTAGACTGAGCCTTCTAGGGATTGGCTGGGGCTACATAAATATTAAGCTGCTGATTAATATGCTCCTACCTATTGTGGGAACTCGCTTCAAGTGGTAGAGCTTCTTCAAAGCACACGGCAACTCGCTTATTTTTTAAGGGCCTGTTTGCCCACTTTTATTTAAATGACAGTTCAATAACATAAAGGTTTCCCACGCAGGGGTATCCACCATCACCCGAATTCAAATGAACAGTATTCAGCCTCCTGGCTTGTATGCAGTTTTAAGTCTGCCTCCTGCAGACTCTTCCCAAAGTATGGCACTAGCACACAGCTAGTCTGGCTTCCACCTCTCCTAGGTGTAGGCCACCTGACTCCACGGCAGAGACCTCCTGCCTGCCGGGGTAAAATCCTCCTGCTGGGCTGGAGCCCTCCCGACTCCGTTTGCCGGGGTGGAGCCCAGAATCATGGCCTGGCTTCCCCTAAAAGGCCTGCACACACCTGTGCAATCAGCACGCTGGCTGCTCTCAAAATATGGGCCCAGGATTGGAGATTTCATCCCTCCCAAATCTCTAAGAAATCTCCAGGCTACAGGTCCCAAAACAGGCTTTACCAACCAAAGAGGAAACTGATAAACCAGTTTCCTCTGCATTAGGAGATCTGCCTGGAGCCCCTCAACCTGTAAGGTTGAGAATCCTGGGTCTCCATCGTGCTTTCCACCGTGGCAGGATACCGCACTGCCACATATCCCCCCCCTTTGTTTTGATCCCGTAGGGGGCAGAACACACAAGCCCAAACTCTTTACTTTGGCACCTCTGTGCCAGCTTTCACCTATATGAGCCCCTTCCTGACTGAAATCACTTTCAAAGGGAAACTTTCCTTCCTGTCTTACGAGGCAACTTTCCCTGTGTTCTCCTACTACACGGACTAGGGCTCTAAAAAGACACTGCGCCTTTTTACGGGTTCGCTTCCAAAAGCGTTGCCTTTCCATTTTCCTTGGGGCCACCCAAGTCACCTTCCCATTAAGGAATTTCCAAAACTTGGGACCTTTCTGAGGATGAGGTTGACGCCTGAGTTTTAGGTGTCGGATAACATTAAAGCTACGCTGCACTCTCAACTGCCGGTTTCCCTTTACCTTTGAAGGGGTCACGCTTTTAAACACAAAAAGTGTGGGCTCTTTTATTGGGGTTCCCTTAGTCCCTCTCTGCATTCTATGTACATGCATCCTCTTACTGACAAAACCTAGCTCGGTTGGTTTCCCCCCGTACACTGCATGCTTCCTTTTGTCTCTGACATTCTCAGATGACAGCAATGTCCTACTCTCCTTCTGAAGGACAGACCGATTGTCTTGCTCTTCAGATGTTTCTATGTCAGGGGACCTCTTTAAATTATCCACTTCCTTAAAGTTTTCCCTCTGGGCAGATAAGCTATTTAAAGTTTCTCTTCCCAGAGTACCCTCCTGAACCTGTAGAGGGCCTAATTCAGCTGCAGCTTTTAGTTCAGCTGTGTCTAGCACATCATTACCCGCCACATCACATGTTTCAGGGTTATCCGCATGCATGTCCTCATGACCTTCAGGTGCATCATTAGGCTTATGGTCACCCACAGAAACTAACTGATCTACATTTACCAGTGCCTCGCACTTTTCCAAATCATCATATTTACCATTTACCAATGCATCGCACCTTTCCTCATGGTCAGAAACATCCACACCTTTGTCAGAACTCATTTCAGTGTTTGGCAGGGCAGTGTCTGGAAACCAAGTGCACAGCGGGGAGTGGTTGTCTCCCATGGCAACATCGCTATCCACCAGCTCCACTGGCACATGAACCTCTTCCAGCAACTGTCCTGACACCTGACCATCATAACATAATTCTACATTTGGTTTACTGACCCCAATCACTTGACGTGTGCCATCTGACACTTCCACCAACACGGGCTCATTTGGGATCACACTATTCATTCCCACACCATTGGATCCTTTGTGGGTTGTGGGCACGATCTCTGCTATGTGCTCAATCTCACTTGGCCCGTCCATATTGGGAGGGAGATCATCTGCAGCAACAGCAAGTGTGCCCTTGTCTATAAGCCGCTCTGCAGTCCCTCCATTTAGCACAGCAGAAGTCGTGTCCAGTCCACTGTTGGAAACAGAGGTCCCTTTCAACAAAGCCAACAGGTTTTCAGCCCATCTGTCCCAGTCTACTTTCTCTGCGCTCCAATCAGAGGTACTACGCAGTACCGCACCAACTGCCGGAGGAGACACAGGACAGAGTGGCTCAGCAGACACATCACATATATCACTTTTGTTCAACCAAAACTGTGGCACTAAATTTTTAACCTCAACAGGTTAGAATACCACACCTTCACCACCGTACTCTGATGGCGCTTCATTCACCTCAGGAACACTTCCATACATATTGTCAGTACTGACAGACTCAGTTAGCCCATTATCACCATGAGCATTTTCAAAGATTTCAGTTTTAGCATTTAAATCATCATTTGTGTCAAGTACTCTCTTGTCCAGAGCAGCAACATAGTTGTCCCAGGCAACCTCTGGCTCCAACACACAGAGCTCCCAGGAAGTTTCCATGGACACCTTTGCAGCCTTGGATACTGTTGCCAAGGGCAACAACATATCTTCAATCATATTCACATCAACACTGTTATCCTTAGTGAGCTGTGCTAGCCCATCACCAACCATAACCTTACATTTACCAACAGTAACACTTTTGTTGGCATGACCATCAGCATTCTCATTACCTATAGACATGACTGCAGCTCCATAGCTGACCTGGGAAATCCTCTGCTCCGTCACTGCGGGCTCCTGGGAGGTTTCCCTGGGCATCTCTGCAGCACCTATCACTAGGGAACACGGTGCCATGGCAGTTTTGGTCACCCCTAGGTTACCATCCCCAGCCTTCTGCTGGATTATAGCAGGCACCTGCAGAGTCCCCATGTCCTTTTCCATATTTAGTCCTGCTAATCGTTGGGCTGTTCCCTGTGCCTCCCCACTACTCAGGGTAGCACACAGCAGCCAGTCCATGTCCATCTGTATTGTGGAACTCCCTGAAGGACACACCCTCACTTCCTTGGACTCAGTCCCACAAACAGTCTTACCATTTCCTGAAGCAGGTGTCATAGCCTTCACTTGAGTGCGTAGTCTCTCCTCTGCTTGGCTTTGGCCACCCAGTTCATCCATGCAGCTATAGGATGATACTGTGGCAGGCACTTCTGACTCCTTGGCACCCCCTGCAGGCACAACAGGTACTTTTTCACTGTTGCTAGAGGTGGCTGCAAACATTTTTAAAAACGAATCTGGGCTTGCAGATGAAGACTTTTGCTCAGTAGCACCCTCATCAGTGGTATTCCATAATCTGGGGCAGGTAAAGATACCATGCCCAAACTGACCACATTCCAGGCAGGGTATGGTTCCACAGATAACCTTCTTGGGACACGGAACCACATCTCCCTTGTAGCCCCTTCTCCTGGTTGGCAGGCTTTCTCCTGTTGCTATGGGAGATGGTATTCTCCCAGCTGAACTTTGTGGGTTCCTCCAGATGCGCTGAACTCTCATTTCTGCGTTTCCACAATCCTCTGCAGACGACACTCCTCTCACAGGGTCCGCAGGCCTGAAATCACATGTGTTGCTATGGGCAACCACATTCTTCTCCAACTTGTGGTCAGGCTGCCTCTCCTTCCTTGCACTCAGAGCCGGCTTGCCTAACCCAGATGCAGTCCTTTGCTTTGATATGCAACTTTGCAATGGAGGCTGAGACAAAGGGCATTTAGAGACAGTGTGCCCCCACTCCCTGCACCGCAAGCATCGCTCTTGCCAGCGTGTCTTGTCCAGGCTCCCCACATTGCAGTCTTTTTCCAGCTTAGAACTCTGCACAATAGCTGGTCTCCTTTCAGCAGTGTTGCTAGGGGCAACAGCATGCACTTCCCACTGTGGCAACCTTTGTTCAGCCATGTATGGGGCTTGTTCTGGTGATAACCCCTCCAGCCACAGGGCTCGGTCTCTCATTGCAGCAAATCTTTCTTCTTTTCTTTGCTTTGACCGTCCCATCTTCAGTCACTTCACAACACTTTTGCACAGTCCAGCAACAAAGAAATGAAGTACTGCCTCTTTAAGGCAGGTTCTCCTCACCTGCACACACACCAAATTGTGCTGTCCATTGCACAGAAACACAGTTCATATAACTGATGAACTTACTTTTGCAGGGATCTCCAATTATGCCCACTGCCTCCTCCACCATATGTGGGAACTCGCTTCAAGTGGTAGAGCTTCTTCAAAGCACACGGCAACTCGCTTATTTTTTAAGGGCCTGTTTGCCCACTTTTATTTAAATGACAGTTCAATAACATAAAGGTTTCCCACGCAGGGGTATCCACCATCACCCGAATTCAAATGAACAGTATTCAGCCTCCTGGCTTGTATGCAGTTTTAAGTCTGCCTCCTGCAGACTCTTCCCAAAGTATGGCACTAGCACACAGCTAGTCTGGCTTCCACCTCTCCTAGGTGTAGGCCACCTGACTCCACGGCAGAGACCTCCTGCCTGCCGGGGTAAAATCCTCCTGCTGGGCTGGAGCCCTCCCGACTCCGTTTGCCGGGGTGGAGCCCAGAATCATGGCCTGGCTTCCCCTAAAAGGCCTGCACACACCTGTGCAATCAGCACGCTGGCTGCTCTCAAAATATGGGCCCAGGATTGGAGATTTCATCCCTCCCAAATCTCTAAGAAATCTCCAGGCTACAGGTCCCAAAACAGGCTTTACCAACCAAAGAGGAAACTGATAAACCAGTTTCCTCTGCATTAGGAGATCTGCCTGGAGCCCCTCAACCTGTAAGGTTGAGAATCCTGGGTCTCCATCGTGCTTTCCACCGTGGCAGGATACCGCACTGCCACATATCCCCCCCCTTTGTTTTGATCCCGTAGGGGGCAGAACACACAAGCCCAAACTCTTTACTTTGGCACCTCTGTGCCAGCTTTCACCTATATGAGCCCCTTCCTGACTGAAATCACTTTCAAAGGGAAACTTTCCTTCCTGTCTTACGAGGCAACTTTCCCTGTGTTCTCCTACTACACGGACTAGGGCTCTAAAAAGACACTGCGCCTTTTTACGGGTTCGCTTCCAAAAGCGTTGCCTTTCCATTTTCCTTGGGGCCACCCAAGTCACCTTCCCATTAAGGAATTTCCAAAACTTGGGACCTTTCTGAGGATGAGGTTGACGCCTGAGTTTTAGGTGTCGGATAACATTAAAGCTACGCTGCACTCTCAACTGCCGGTTTCCCTTTACCTTTGAAGGGGTCACGCTTTTAAACACAAAAAGTGTGGGCTCTTTTATTGGGGTTCCCTTAGTCCCTCTCTGCATTCTATGTACATGCATCCTCTTACTGACAAAACCTAGCTCGGTTGGTTTCCCCCCGTACACTGCATGCTTCCTTTTGTCTCTGACATTCTCAGATGACAGCAATGTCCTACTCTCCTTCTGAAGGACAGACCGATTGTCTTGCTCTTCAGATGTTTCTATGTCAGGGGACCTCTTTAAATTATCCACTTCCTTAAAGTTTTCCCTCTGGGCAGATAAGCTATTTAAAGTTTCTCTTCCCAGAGTACCCTCCTGAACCTGTAGGGGGCCTAATTCAGCTGCAGCTTTTAGTTCAGCTGTGTCTAGCACATCATTACCCGCCACATCACATGTTTCAGGGTTATCCGCATGCATGTCCTCATGACCTTCAGGTGCATCATTAGGCTTATGGTCACCCACAGAAACTAACTGATCTACATTTACCAGTGCCTCGCACTTTTCCAAATCATCATATTTACCATTTACCAATGCATCGCACCTTTCCTCATGGTCAGAAACATCCACACCTTTGTCAGAACTCATTTCAGTGTTTGGCAGGGCAGTGTCTGGAAACCAAGTGCACAGCGGGGAGTGGTTGTCTCCCATGGCAACATCGCTATCCACCAGCTCCACTGGCACATGAACCTCTTCCAGCAACTGTCCTGACACCTGACCATCATAACATAATTCTACATTTGGTTTACTGACCCCAATCACTTGACGTGTGCCATCTGACACTTCCACCAACACGGGCTCATTTGGGATCACACTATTCATTCCCACACCATTGGATCCTTTGTGGGTTGTGGGCACGATCTCTGCTATGTGCTCAATCTCACTTGGCCCGTCCATATTGGGAGGGAGATCATCTGCAGCAACAGCAAGTGTGCCCTTGTCTATAAGCCGCTCTGCAGTCCCTCCATTTAGCACAGCAGAAGTCGTGTCCAGTCCACTGTTGGAAACAGAGGTCCCTTTCAACAAAGCCAACAGGTTTTCAGCCCATCTGTCCCAGTCTACTTTCTCTGCGCTCCAATCAGAGGTACTACGCAGTACCGCACCAACTGCCGGAGGAGACACAGGACAGAGTGGCTCAGCAGACACATCACATATATCACTTTTGTTCAACCAAAACTGTGGCACTAAATTTTTAACCTCAACAGGTTGCAATACCACACCTTCACCACCGTACTCTGATGGCGCTTCATTCACCTCAGGAACACTTCCATACATATTGTCAGTACTGACAGACTCAGTTAGCCCATTATCACCATGAGCATTTTCAAAGATTTCAGTTTTAGCATTTAAATCATCATTTGTGTCAAGTACTCTCTTGTCCAGAGCAGCAACATAGTTGTCCCAGGCAACCTCTGGCTCCAACACACAGAGCTCCCAGGAAGTTTCCATGGACACCTTTGCAGCCTTGGATACTGTTGCCAAGGGCAACAACATATCTTCAATCATATTCACATCAACACTGTTATCCTTAGTGAGCTGTGCTAGCCCATCACCAACCATAACCTTACATTTACCAACAGTAACACTTTTGTTGGCATGACCATCAGCATTCTCATTACCTATAGACATGACTGCAGCTCCATAGCTGACCTGGGAAATCCTCTGCTCCGTCACTGCGGGCTCCTGGGAGGTTTCCCTGGGCATCTCTGCAGCACCTATCACTAGGGAACACGGTGCCATGGCAGTTTTGGTCACCCCTAGGTTACCATCCCCAGCCTTCTGCTGGATTATAGCAGGCACCTGCAGAGTCCCCATGTCCTTTTCCATATTTAGTCCTGCTAATCGTTGGGCTGTTCCCTGTGCCTCCCCACTACTCAGGGTAGCACACAGCAGCCAGTCCATGTCCATCTGTATTGTGGAACTCCCTGAAGGACACACCCTCACTTCCTTGGACTCAGTCCCACAAACAGTCTTACCATTTCCTGAAGCAGGTGTCATAGCCTTCACTTGAGTGCGTAGTCTCTCCTCTGCTTGGCTTTGGCCACCCAGTTCATCCATGCAGCTATAGGATGATACTGTGGCAGGCACTTCTGACTCCTTGGCACCCCCTGCAGGCACAACAGGTACTTTTTCACTGTTGCTAGAGGTGGCTGCAAACATTTTTAAAAACGAATCTGGGCTTGCAGATGAAGACTTTTGCTCAGTAGCACCCTCATCAGTGGTATTCCATAATCTGGGGCAGGTAAAGATACCATGCCCAAACTGACCACATTCCAGGCAGGGTATGGTTCCACAGATAACCTTCTTGGGACACGGAACCACATCTCCCTTGTAGCCCCTTCTCCTGGTTGGCAGGCTTTCTCCTGTTGCTATGGGAGATGGCATTCTCCCAGCTGAACTTTGTGGGTTCCTCCAGATGCGCTGAACTCTCATTTCTGCGTTTCCACAATCCTCTGCAGACGACACTCCTCTCACAGGGTCCGCAGGCCTGAAATCACATGTGTTGCTATGGGCAACCACATTCTTCTCCAACTTGTGGTCAGGCTGCCTCTCCTTCCTTGCACTCAGAGCCGGCTTGCCTAACCCAGATGCAGTCCTTTGCTTTGATATGCAACTTTGCAATGGAGGCTGAGACAAAGGGCATTTAGAGACAGTGTGCCCCCACTCCCTGCACCGCAAGCATCGCTCTTGCCAGCGTGTCTTGTCCAGGCTCCCCACATTGCAGTCTTTTTCCAGCTTAGAACTCTGCACAATAGCTGGTCTCCTTTCAGCAGTGTTGCTAGGGGCAACAGCATGCACTTCCCACTGTGGCAACCTTTGTTCAGCCATGTATGGGGCTTGTTCTGGTGATAACCCCTCCAGCCACAGGGCTCGGTCTCTCATTGCAGCAAATCTTTCTTCTTTTCTTTGCTTTGACCGTCCCATCTTCAGTCACTTCACAACACTTTTGCACAGTCCAGCAACAAAGAAATGAAGTACTGCCTCTTTAAGGCAGGTTCTCCTCACCTGCACACACACCAAATTGTGCTGTCCATTGCACAGAAACACAGTTCATATAACTGATGAACTTACTTTTGCAGGGATCTCCAATTATGCCCACTGCCTCCTCCACCATATGTGGGAACTCGCTTCAAGTGGTAGAGCTTCTTCAAAGCACACGGCAACTCGCTTATTTTTTAAGGGCCTGTTTGCCCACTTTTATTTAAATGACAGTTCAATAACATAAAGGTTTCCCACGCAGGGGTATCCACCATCACCCGAATTCAAATGAACAGTATTCAGCCTCCTGGCTTGTATGCAGTTTTAAGTCTGCCTCCTGCAGACTCTTCCTAAAGTATGGCACTAGCACACAGCTAGTCTGGCTTCCACCTCTCCTAGGTGTAGGCCACCTGACTCCACGGCAGAGACCTCCTGCCTGCCGGGGTAAAATCCTCCTGCTGGGCTGGAGCCCTCCCGACTCCGTTTGCCGGGGTGGAGCCCAGAATCATGGCCTGGCTTCCCCTAAAAGGCCTGCACACACCTGTGCAATCAGCACGCTGGCTGCTCTCAAAATATGGGCCCAGGATTGGAGATTTCATCCCTCCCAAATCTCTAAGAAATCTCCAGGCTACAGGTCCCAAAACAGGCTTTACCAACCAAAGAGGAAACTGATAAACCAGTTTCCTCTGCATTAGGAGATCTGCCTGGAGCCCCTCAACCTGTAAGGTTGAGAATCCTGGGTCTCCATCGTGCTTTCCACCGTGGCAGGATACCGCACTGCCACACTATATTACTCAGAGCTCTTCCAAGTGAACAGGGAGAAACAATCATGCAGCCCCTGAAACACAGACCAGATTATTCAAACCCAACTTCATTAGTTACCGTGAGCTAAAATTAAATTTAATTGCACTAATGCTTAACTGTAAACCCCAAACAGAATTCCAGCCTCCCTGAGTGCACTGGACCAAACTTAAATTGCCTAACAGAATAAATTAACCCCGCTACAATGAGCCCAACTAAATTTACCTATCCTAGCACCTAACTAGGAGTTCCTATTAGTCCTATTTGATCAGTTATAACTAAAATTGTTTATTGATATGTATCCTATAAATTTACTACAGTATTCCTGTCTATTTCTGTTCCTCTTCTTCAATATATATAGGTCTCAATTCTCATAAATTTTATAAAGATCTGCTAAGTTGCCAGTTCAAATTCCATTGATTAATTAGACTTTTCTGTAACAGGATGCAAGTAGTGATCATGTGCGAACCCAGAGCCTGGGGCACTATCCAGGGCAGATAAGGTTGCTTATGATTTGTTGCAAACCTTTTTGAGAGTGAGATTCCCCATGCAGCTTCTCATTGATCAGGGCTTGTTTTGTGTCAGACCTGACACAGGCCTTCTGTTAGAAAACACAGATAAAACATAATGTGGCTAGTCCTTACTACCCAAAAATTGCCTGTGCAAGCAATAGAACTTTAAAACAAATTCTGAGGACTTCTGTGTAGTAGCAGGGAAGGGACTGGGAATCATATTTGCCTTACCTGCTGTTTGCCTACAGAGCTATCCATGGATTCCACAGGCATTTCATTATTTGAAATCCTATACAGAAGGTGAATGAGAGGACACTTAGATCTAATCCAAGAGACTGGGGAGGGCATTATTGCTGGTCTCAAGGTCTCTGTGGTGGATTACATACTGTGCTGGTGGCTGCTCACTAATGCAACATTCTAAGACTAGAGTAGAGGGTACTGACAGATTCTCTTAGAACATGAGAGATTGAAAATCAGCCCTAATGAACCCATCTGGATTATTCAAGTTCACAATAATGCTTTTTGAGATACAGAATGTGCCAGCTACCTATTCAGACGGTCATAAATTACTTCAGTTGCTTTACTAGATGACATTACAATGTCCAGCCCTACTGGGGAAGAACACCTCGCATGCCAGTCACAAGTCCTGGCAAACTGTCAGCAGTCAGTGTGACAGTTAAACTCAGTAAGTGTCAGATAAGCATTACAGAAATCCTGTACTTGGGACACCTGGGAGGAAGATGGACCCTGAGACCTGAAACAAGGGAGCCCTAGGCCATTAAGGCCTATTCTTCTCTTCTCAAACCATAAAGCAGGTTATGTTATTACTGTGGATAGTCTGCTACTATAGGACATTTTTGTGCCATTATAGCACCTTGGCCAAACCCATGACTAACACAGCTAAGAAGAAACTACCTAAGCTGGTAAGAAGGCCCTCCAGGCTTTGAAAAAAGCACTGGCCAGTGCTTCTGTACTATAAGGTCTGGATTTCAAATGTCTGTTTCTGGTACAAACCAGTTTTTCTGCCTATGGCTTAGATTTGGTCCTGAGCCAGGTGGATAAGTCAGGATAGGAATATTCCACCCTCTAAATGAGCAGCAAGTTGCTCCCTCAGGAAATAGTGTATGCTTTCATTAGAAGGAGGACACTGCAATCATATCAGTGCTGCAGAAACTGCAACACTACCTGTATATCCAAAGCTTCACAATGATCACCAACCACAATCCGTTCAGCTGGTTAAACCTTATTGCTGGAGAGAAGGGAAAGCTATCCTATTGGAGCTTGATGTTCCAGCAATATGATTTCACAATACAGCACATGAACCAGGTGGATTATCACAGTAGGCAAAGCCAGCAGAAGTGGGTCACGTTAGAAATAAAATTACAATACCTTCTGTGTGACCTTTTAAAGAGGGAAGGTGTGATGATAGGGAGGTCTGACACACCCAAACTGTGTAGAAAAATGGTAGTACTGAAGTACTGAACACAGTGCCACCATAATCCTCTCCAAGTCAGGAACAAAAATGATAATATCTAACTCTAATGCCTGTACTCCAGCTCACGATACATTTGACAAAAGCTAAAGTATCATAAACCCCCCCCTTAGCTAGGATCTACAAAGGACTTCTGATATAGCCATCCTTGTAAATGGCCCTGTCATAAATAGTCTGAGAGCAGCTTACAGAAAATACATCTGTCAATAGTGACTACTGAACTGCACAGAGTTAAGTTTCAAACACACCTGTCAGCACCTGTGGTAGTGAGCTCTTGTTGATACTCAACTTGGGGTTCCCCAGGGCATGGAGTTTAAGCCCTAGCCTGCTTCTTCACCAGAGTCCCTGATGGTGGGGATGGACTTGCAGCAAGTTGGGACCAGGTCGCGGCCCCCAGGTACGCCCAGCTGAGGTTGAGGAAACCGCTCGCAGGAGACGAGTATAATGGGAGGAGACAAATGGAATCTGATAGGCTAGCCAAGGTCAGGACAGGCGGAAAACAAACAAGGTCAGAGAACAAAGCCGGGCTCGGTACACAAGTAGTCAATATAGGATTTAGGCAGTAGCAACACACAGGAGCTCAGACAACTAGGAAGATGCTCAGGCAAAGTGGGCTAGACTGAGCATGTCTTATATAGACAGGAAAACAAGGAGGCGGGCCAGGAAGTGATGGAAGGGAAGGAAATAAAACCCGGAGGACAACAGACGACGCCCATAGATGAGCACAGACAAACACATGAGAAGGGATCAGGAACAGAACTGCAGCAAGAAGGTAAGAACACAAACAAGAAACTGCAGGCTAACTTGTGACAACACCTATATTACAAGGTCCTGAATGCAAAGAATATAATGTATATTAGACCTCCTAGGAAAAAAATGCATCCATTCTATGTCATGTTTGATATCTAACAAATCACAATTTAATTCTGTTAAATAACGTTAGTTGTTGGATTGTAAAACTTTGTCATATAGAAATATGGATAGTTGTCATTAGGGGTGTTTCTACTGGGCATAATAAAATACTCCAGCACACTTTCACTACACCCTTCAGACCCCTTGATTGGGTAGAACTAGTTCTTTGGGTTCCTCTTGAAGAGCAAGCAAAGCTGTGTATTTGGCAGTTTTGAGCTCGTCTTACAATTGAACCTGCTAAAAAGGGGAATTTCTGAATGCCTAGCATATCAGATTGAACTTCCCTTGCAAGTGATCTGACTGATCAGAGACAAAGACCAGATGGATTTCCACCGTTTTTATAAAGTACAGTATCAAACATATGTAGCGCTACTCCCTTGAGAGCCGCGGAGTAGTTTTCAGGTTCCTTGTCTTTACTGAGCCTACTTTGGAAGTCCAACCCCTGCTGACACCATCTTAGACCTTTGGCCAGAAGAGCCCTCCAGCTGCAACCATAAAATAGACTCACACACAGTTTAGAGTGAACTGTAATTTTGGTTATATTGAGGTCAAAATGCAAACACAGTAAAATGACAAGAGAGTATGTGCATAGAATAAGAGCTAACACTCTTGGCAAATTCAAATGAGGGTTGAAGCACAGCACAACTTCAATCAAGTCTAGATGTCCTGCAATTCAGAATTTAAACGGTAGCCCCCGTTCTGAGATGTTTCTTTCCAAGTGAGCTGAAGGAAAACTACTAAATTGGCAGCCTAACTCATGTTTGGGCTCTCAGTTACTGGTGGCTGGGTTTAACTCTTAGAAAGGAAAAATATGTTTTTATCAGATAAGTCAATGCCCCTTTAAACTGCAGCATCCAATCTTCTACGGACACGATGGGGTATTAGTTGCTGTACATGAGGATTTAAATCTTTCTTGATGCAAAGGTAGGATCTTCTTAAAAGAGGGTGAGCACAAAGAAAAGGGAACTGCTCCTTTAAGTGATGTTTAATTTGGATGGTATCTCTTTAGCACACACAGAGTAAAACCTAAAATTCATCTGAGATTAGGGAAAGTGCAGAAACACACTTCTGCAGAGTTTAGTTTCTCTTTAAAAGGGTGGCAAACTCAAGTGATAAAAAAGTTTCTTTGTGAGTTGCACAGACTGAAACTGAAGCACTAATACAACTTGACCTGAAGGGTGCAGATATTGCAGCAGACTCTTGTGGTTTGATTTGTTGAGAGTGCAATAATTAGTAGGCAGACTTGGCAGGTCAATCTAGGCCTTAACACAGTAACTTGTGAAACAAAGGATGCTAAACTGAGAAGACAGTAATGGAACTTAAGGGTCGGAAGTCCTCCTGCGCTATAAAAGGAAGTATACCTAACCTGAAGCTGCCAACACTCAAAACCTGATACCAAAAGCAGTGTTAATCATATATATATAAATAGTGTAGCGCTCATAACAAGTAAATACATACAATGTGACTCTTCACTGTAAAATACTAAGAAGATAATAGAAATAAAAATCATACAATGTGACTCTTCACTCCAATAGTGCAAAACATATATAGTGTCAGACCTAAAATAAATATCTGTGCCCCTCACTTCAGATCGTGCTCACACACTAAATAGATACAATAACTAAAAATGTGCCTTTCACTTGGAAACAAACGTGCACATACACTTAATTTTAAACCATGTATCAAAAAAACCCCTAACAAACATGGGGCAAAACATATAGTGCTAAAAGTGCAAACAAAAAGTGTCCACTCTTCAAAATGATCATAAAAATGTCCAATCAGTGAGGAATAAAATCATGCAATGTGCAATGGTGTTCAACAATTCCGTGATTGTGCCAACACTCTTTTTCTGTTTGTGGCTAGATTGCCTCCTCACCTCCTCCCTGTGACTCCTAGGGGCCAACACGCTTGCAGGATCACCCTGGATCCTTAAATCATATGGGTCAGCAGCCTTCTTCCTCCAGTAGGTCTCCTTATGGGGCTCCTATTGCCCCTAAACAGCCCAGATGTCTCTAGGGAACAGTGGCTCACCCGCCCAGTGTGCCAAAAAAAGAGACCCTCTTGATTCCCAGGCTTCTGTATTTATCTGCCCTTGCCCATCAGCCAGATCCTCCGGGAAATGCAATTTGTTAGCTCGACATTAAACAGCGAAGTCCTGCTTAAGTCTCAGCCTACAAGTCCAACAAAGCTTTTCTTCAACTGTCTGTATAACTGAGCTGCAGAAAACTGCAATCTTGTATCCATTTGCCATCCTTCAGCCAGTGTCTCTATAGGATGTTACACATATAATACAGCGACTTGCTCCATTATATAGAATTGTGTCATCATGCGGGAACATTATGAGTGAAGCTTACAAGAACTTGAAGATTTGTCAATATTAACACAGAAGTAAACAGAAAGCTGGACTCCAGTATTGGCAATGCACTATATATTACTTAAAGTATACAGTTCAAGAAATAACATCACTTACACAGATAGAGTTACTCTGATGACTGTTGTCTGTTATTATCCCATATCAAATTAAAAAAAAAAAAAAGCCTGCATCACTCTACTCTAGATATCCAGGTTAGAAATAATATCAAGTACAACTTGCTCAAGCTAGATATGTTAGTCTGAACTCCACAAGGAAAGTTTGCTGTGAATATCACCTAATAGGAAAAAAGAAAAACTTACATAGAAAAGGGACTGAATAGGAAGAAAGACAGTCAGAGAAAACATGAATAATACCATTCTAATTATATTCCAACCCCAGGCATGCAACACATACCTCCAAGTGGTAAGCAGTATAATAGGGAGATTCACATAATGTCAGGTCCTCCTTAAGATGCCACAGCTCCCAGGTTACCCTTTCATTTTACTGTTGCTTTTTATTAAAATTTCTTGCACCAGTTTCTATTCATTAAAGCGGAGTTCAAGCTGAAAAAAAAAATAAAAGTCAGCAGCTACAAAAACTGTAGCTGCTGACTTTTAAAATGCAGACACTTACCTGTCCCAGGGTCCATCGGTGTCCTCACCACAAAAAACAGCAAACACAAATACTCCTGTGCTTAGGGATGGACTCAGCATGGGCTATGGCTACACCTTGGATGTCCTGGAATATGCACTCCTTGCTGCCCTCAACAGACTGGGGTAGTCCAAATGCACTCGATATAAAGCAAACAAACAGAGGGCACCAGCCTAGTGCATTACCATTAAAAACATTTATTGAATTAATAAAAAAATAGGTATTGTACTCACAAAACAAATAAGTGTCAAAGGCACATCATAAAGAACAGCACTGTCCAATCCCCACTACATGTCCATCTGCAAAGGGACCACTGGATTTCCAACTGGCTAACACATTTCGAGGTCTTGCCTCTTCCTCAGAGCCAACAAACAAAATGCCTGTACCTCTCTTATATATGTTCTCTAAATGCTGTTTCTGCAACTGCATGTGGGCCATCTCTCTTAGAGACATGAATGAATGTCAGAACTCCAGGTATGACCAGAGGTGTGTGGACTGACACAGGGAAACGCAGGCTTCAGATATAGTATAAACAATATAATTTATTTAAGACTAAACAATACATAAATGCAGTGCAAGACTAAACATAAACACAGTGCAAACAAACCAAACCAAAACCCCCAACAGATAACAAAAGAACAATACTAAGCGTAGTCGGGCAGGCCGGGTCGGTAGCAAACGGGCAAGCAAAGTACAAAGGAGTAGGCAGAGCGTAGTCAGACGGGCCGGGTCAGGAACAATCAGGCAGACAAGGTACCAAAAGGGGCAGACTGGAGATTGGTCAGGAATAGCAGAGGTCAGGACAGGCGGAGTTCAATCAGAGTCAGGGATCAAGCAGGATCAAACAGGAAGCAGACAGGATGCAGGTACAGGGGCTCTTGGGAAACATACACCAAGGCCCTGATTGCAAGTCTGGCCATTCCTTATATGCACCTCCTGCAATCAGCCTCAGGTGTTTTGGCTGACTGCAGGAGTGAGCCTCTGGTTGCTGAGAGCACCCACTGGCCAGTCCTGGTACTGCAACCCACAAGGCAGGTGAGTCCCACTACTATTGGCGAGTCCATTCCTGACAATGAAGTATCACTTTGTGACACTTAAAATATTATTTTTTTTCAAGCAAACTGTGCAATGGACTGAAATGAGGCAGAGAGTGTAATAGTCGCACAGAGCACTTCCACATTTCTGCATAACATGAGGGGTGGTATTCTGCAGTTCCTAGACAACAATGCTAATTTAAAAAGAGTCAGCAGAGGAAAAAACACATGAAATTATTTGCGGACAAGGTTTCTGGTAGGATCTACAGGTTTTTCTTTTTGCACTTATCAAACTGGTATAACAAAACATTTTCAGTGGTATATTTAACAGGTCAAAGCAAACGAAAAAATAATTGTAAGGCTTTACATACACTTTGTTGTTATCACTATAGTAGCTTGTATGTCACACCTCAAAATTACCACTCGCTTGCTCGCATTTGCTGGAAATAATGAGGGTGTGAGTGTGTCCCAGGAAGCAGGTGCGGGCGAGATCAGTGGAGCTCCTTGCTCTGTCCCCTCCTGGGTACATCAGAGGCAGCGCTGTATTCCCCAGCCAGTAGGGAGGGGGCGGGATCAGAGCATCAGTGTAGCTACCAGCCCCGCCCACTCTCTGCAGGCTTGGGAATGCAACTGCCTCTGATGTATCCAAGATGGGGTGGGGCCAGGAGCTGCATTGACGCTCTGACCCCGCCCCATGCAGCCTGTATGCTTTAAGGCTCGGAGCTAAGATCGGAGTGGGAGTGCTGAAAGGGGCAGGGTAGAGGTTGGGTGAGTCAACTGGTGGCAAGTAACTCTTAAGGCCTGGCTAGTAGTTCTAGACTTTAAATTTTGAGCCCCATAAATGTATGTGATTTTTTAGTCTTTAACCACTGGGCAGAATTTTTATGAAATATTTATACCGGCCCCCTTGTTTATCTTTACTTACTGTAAGTCTGATCCTACAGCTTGAGAGCCAGGTGTCAATGGTTACCTGAAGTCTGACTGATTAGCTGTTTGATTTCACACATATAGACTCCAATGAAGACAAAAGAATTCAAGAAGCATCCAAGAAGTGCTGGGACTTTGAGGTGAGTTTACACAAAGTAATGAGAGGCCCAAAAAATTTGGGGAACTCGCTGGCTTAGGTTAAGCTGCTCAAAACAGATAGGTTACTCTTCAGTGGGTACCCCAGCAGGTTACTGGAAAAAAAAACATGCACTAATGGAAGGAGCGCCAGACCAAGGGATAAGAGTCCAACTTTATTTTTCAGTTTATTCTAAAACACCCGCAACGCATTTCGAGGGCAAGAAAAATCTGCCCCTTCATCAAGACATCAGTTAAAATAGGAACCTTGAATAGATGCAATATAGAGCGTTCTTATTTGAATCTGTGTAGGGAAGATAATTGCTGGATCAAGAGATATACAGTTGTGTCCAAAATTATTCAACCCCCACTGAAATTGAGTGTTTTGGCCAGTTTGACATTGCTTTTGATCATTCAGTCATCTTGCTTACATTTACATTAAAGAGGCACTTGTAGGTCAGACAAATATAACATAACAGTTATAATGAAATAACCACAAATGTCTTTTCTGTGCTCACAGCATTATCAGTTTTATTCAACCCCCAAGTGACATTCAATCTTAGTACTTAGTACAGCATCCTTTTACAGTTATAACAGCTTTTAAACGTGAAGCATAGCTTGACACAAGTGTCTTGCAGCGATCTACGGGTATCTTCGCCCATTCTTCATGGGCAAAGGCCTCCAGTTCAGTCACATTCTTAGGCTTGCGCACTGCAACTGCTTTCTTTAAGTCCCACCAGAGGTTCTCAATCGGATTTAAGTCTGGTGACTGCGATGGCCACTCCAAAATGTTCCAGCCTTTCCTCTGCAACCATGCTCTAGTGGACTTGGAGGTATGCTTGGGATCATTGTCCTGTTGAAAGGTCCAACGTCTCCCAAGCCTCAGGTGTGTGACGGACTGCATCACGTTTCCATCCAATATCTCCTGGTACTGAAGAGAATTCATGGTACCTTGCACACGCTGAAGCTTCCCTGTACCTGCAGAAGCAAAACAGCCCCAAAGCATGATTGACCCTCCACCATGCTTCACAGTAGGCAAGGTGTTCTTTTCATCATAGGCCTTGTTCTTCCTCCTCCAAACATAGCGTTGATCCATGGGCCCAAACAGTTCTAATTTTGTTTCATCAGTCCACAGAACACTATCCCACAACTTTTGTGGTTTGTCCACATGGCTTTTGGCATACTGCAGTCGACTCTTCTTATTCTTTGGAGACAGCAAGGGGGTACGCCTGGGAGTTCTGGCACGGAGGCCTTCATTACGCAGTGTGCGTCTTATTGTCTGGGCTGAAACTTCTGTACCCACATCTGACAAATCTTTTCTCAGTTCCTCAGCAGTCACACGGGGACTTCTCTCCACTCTACGCTTCAGGTAGCGCACAGCAGTTGAAGTCAGCATCTTCTTTCTGCCACGACCAGGTAGCGTTTCAACAGTGCCCTTTGCCTTGAATTTGCGAATGATGCTTCCTAAGGTGTCTCTTGGTATGTTTAACATCTTTGCAATCTTCTTATAGCCATTGCCCTTCCTGTGAAGAGAAATCACCTCTTCTCTTGTCTTCCTGGACCATTCTCTTGCCTTCACCATGTTTGTAACCACACCAGTAAATGTCTAGAAGGAGCTGAGTATCACAGTCATTTTAAAGCTGCCTAATTGGTGCTTATTATGCTTGATTGCTGCTCGGTGACATCCACAGGTGTTTTCAATACCTGATGGAAAGCACCTGTATGAACCTCTGTTCTTCAGAGTGGTAGTCTTTAAGGGGTTGAATAATTGTGGCAATGAAGAAACCACATAAGAACCATTTACTACTGTATTACATAAACAATTGATGTCATTTTAGTTGCATTTGGGTAGTTACAACGTCCTTGTAGGATTTGATTCTGAATACAATTCCAAATGTACACTATAGTCCCTAAACCCCTTTACAGCATTGGGGGTTGAATAATTTTGGACACAACTGTACAGGCCAGCAGTATCTGCGTGAGCAATCAAGATGTTCTTGTCTGTATTGTCTCATGTTCTGTCCCCCACTATAATGTACAGCGCTGAGCAAACCTTTTGGCGCTATATAAATACTGTATAATAATAATAATTGCACATGATTTTTTTGTACAACGTTCACTAAAGTAAATGAATGTTCTCTTGCAAAGTGAATGAAGGTCTGTAGAAGGGTAAGTAATATGAGGAGGTATGTGCAATATGCACTTTGTAAAACTGGATCTTCATCTCTTAGATTGTAAGCTCCAAGGTGCAGGGCCCTCCTAACCCTCTTGTATTGAACTGTATTGTTGCTGTATTGTCTCCCTTTTTTTGGTAAAGCACTGAGCAAACTGTTAGCGCTATATAAATCCTATATAATAATAATAAGAAGAAGTTTACAATAATTATAATTTTACTCAAAGACTGACCAGCTGACCTTCCATTCAAAAGAAAAAGAATAGTTTTGAATGGGGATGTTAATACTACGAAAACATACAGTTATGCAGTTGTAAATTAAAGGTATATTAATTAAATCAGGAAAGTGTTCTGTGTTTTTATCTTTACCAGCTGGTATTGGTGATTTTCCATTATTTTGGCTAGGCAACATTTGGCCAAAGGAGTCTAATCTAATTACAAGTGCAGTTATTCGTTAAGAAGTCCTGGCCAATATCCTTCAAAGAGCTCCGGCTAAATGGCCCTCTCATTCACACACAAAAAATTCTTTGTCTGAAGTCTGCGCTGTTTACATGAAAGCAGAACACTGCTGTGCCAAATTTTATTACATCTAACAATTAAGATATTAAAACTAGCCACTTCAAATGCTGCTTTTGAAGGAAAAGATATGTTTTATCACAGTAATCCGACTCCAGTAATATGTGGTTTTAAAGATGATAAAATAGGCGCATTTTCTTCTAGTTTACGATATTTCACAAACGGCGAAAATGGAATTTTAATCAGCCCAGGATATACTTGTATTCATTAGGAAACAGATTGGCGGCTGAATTTAAACATATTAAACCTTTTTTATAGTGACACAGGCAGATCATCTGCAGATATTGAACCTCCCTGGAACTTGCTCTGTTTCATCTGTCAGGGCTAAAGAAAGAGGAAAGATTTATTTTATTATTGCTTTTATTCACAATGACGTTAATTCTGGCTTTCTGCGGTGCTAATTGTGTTGAATACTGTAACTGTTTCAATGTCACTTTAGACTAAAATATTTAAAATGAAATATGGGAAATGCAACAAAAATGTCTAAATGTCAGTAAATGGTAATGTGTGCTGTTCGTTCAGCATGGCTTCTAGCGTCAACTGTCACTACTGCTTTATATCTATGCATTTATATATATATATTCTGTCTAAGCATTTACTGTAATTTGTAATTACTGCCATACTCTCTTCTGTCTTGTCATCAGAGAACTGACCCTTTAGTTGTAACATAACTGGACTTCATTTAAACTATGATTAAATTGAATCATTTTAATGCTGACATTATGATGCCAAAAGTATTTAAGTTAGAATTTTATTTTGTTTAAAACATTTGTTTAAGGATCAGTCAACTTTAATCCCAATTGAAGTCTTTTTCAAAATTGCACCCATCATTTCAGGGTGCACCAAGATAAAAGGTTCAATGTCTTGGCCATCATTTCAGTGTACAAAAAAATGCCCCAATGATACTAATAAAGCCCGTCCTCTGCCATTGACCTACAACTAAGGAGTGCTGTTCCCTGCGGTAGTCCATCGCACCCCCTGCTGAGTCAAACCAATAGCTCTGCAATCAGAAAAACTCGTGCTCTCTACAGATTGTTGAGCTATTGGTCTAGCTCAGCAGGTGGTGCGATGGACTACTGCGCAAAATTGCTCATGGACAAAGAATCAAGCTTAAAATATAAACTAAAAGGCAAAACGTATAAAATTAAATTTGACACATCCAAAGATTTTCTCATAAAGTAAGGTTTATTTCCCTCTTCCTATCTCCTGAGCATTCACAGCGGTGAGGGAGGGTGCTCATCATATTCAAAGATCAATGTAAAAGTCCATAAGAACAGGGGGCGGGGCAAAGTTCAACTTTTATAAGAAAAGTCTAGATTTGCATATCGTTTCAGCAACTTATATTGATGGATTTACTGGTTGTTTTGACATGACATTCGCTAAATCTCTGCCCTTTGAATTATACCTTGTGTCCTTCGCAGTAGGGACGTCTTATACTTAATTATTGCACTTGCCACCATCTTGCAATACCTTTGAACTTTTTTTCATTTTAGACTTCAAAAATTAGTTATGAGCTAGTCCATCCATCTGTTTGTTTATTGGCCGAGTACAGTTTTATAGACATTTTATTTAATCTGTGTCCAGAAAGAATGTTAGGATGTGCTTCAGTCTGATCTCTGAACACATATTATAGTTACCATGGAAATCAACATTTAATTTTTTTAAATTATTATTATTGTTATTATTATTATTAGCTGGACGTCAGCCTGTTGTCCATTTAGTGGGCATTTATGAAAACCAGTGTTCAGGAAAGTATTCTCATGACCCACAAAACTGGTTGTATCATAGAAAATATAACATTTACAAATCAAATAGGAAGAATTGGTTGCGGCACACGTTCCCCAAAACACCAGCCATATAACCAGGTTATGTGAGTTTGTTAAAAAGAGCTCAGTTTTGCCGATAAACCCAGTGGTGTATTTAGGCAACACAAAAATCGTCTCCCCCACAGAGAGATAGTGACACCGACCAACACCCCCCTCCCCCACGAAGAGAGCCTGATATTGACCAACAACACCCCAGCCCCTCCCCCCCCCCCCGAAAGAGCCTTCCATTACTACCATCTCCATACAGTGGCAATCTCCCCCCACCCCGCTGACAGAAGAAACTCACCTTCACAGATCCAGACATCCCCGGAACAAGAGTCATGCTCTGCATACACCATCAAGCAGCCCGCAGTCTCTCTCAGATCCCACCTGGATCCCATGCTGCGTGTGTCCCTTCTTCCATCCCTTATTTCGGGGGGGGGCAGCACTGCCCCCCTGAAAAATGCCACCCTAGGCAAATGCCTTGTGGTAAATACACCCCTGGATAAACCCTTCAGCAAAGATAATCTGACCAAATACTTTTGATCATTTTAGCACTTTAAGGGGCCTGGAGCAGCAATATCTTCAGGAAAGTTAACCACTTCAGGACCACCCTGTAGCAGATATACTGCTAAGGGGTGGCATGGGTGCACAAAATCATGTGTATATATATGTGATTTTGCATTTCTGGGGAAGGGGGTGGTCTGAAGGGGATATTTGTTTGTAAACAAAACAGTTCTTCTCCCTGTCAGCTCCTGCACACTGCTTTGGATGGCTGTGATGCACAAACACAAGGCACCATAGTAAAACACACCCAGCTCATAGTTAACCCTTTGATCACCCCTCATGTTAACCCCTTCCTGCCCAGTACCATTAGTACAGTGTCAGTGTTTTTTTTAGCACTGATCACTGTATTGGTGTCACTGGGGAGGTCAGTGACACCAAGTCAGTTCCCCCCAGTGTCAGAATGTCCACCGCAGTCCTGCAGTCCTGCTATAAGTCGCTGATCGCTGCCATTACCAGAAAAATAAATCCAATAGCTGAGCTGCCATTTGTAAACGCTATAACTATCATGGAAACCAATTAATTTACACGTATTGGGATTTTTTTTTAGCAAAGACATGTAGCAGAATACATTTTGGCCTAAATTTATGATGAAATTTGATTTTTTAAATTTTTTTTCTGGAGATGTTTAATAGCAAAAAGTCACAAACATTGTTTTTTTCTCAAAATGATTGTTTTTTTTATAACGCAAAAAATAAAAAACGCACAGGCGACCAAATACCACCGAAAGAAAGCCTAATTTGTGGGGAAAAAAAGGATGTAAATTTCATTTGGGTGCAGTGTTGCAATTGTCAGTCAAAGTAAACCAGCGCCCTAACGCAAAAAATGGCCTGGTCAGGAAGGGGGGTAAATCCTCAGGAGGGCAAGTGATTAAGTATGCTAGCCCTTTTTTTATATTTTATATATTTATCCAAGCAAGACTGAACTAGTGAGCATTTGCTCATAGGCCCACTTTCAATAAACAAAAAAGCTCATTACTGATTCAATAAGGTTGACTGAAAAGGATGAATTTTGATGAAGCTGTCATAAATTTTTGTTTGACATGCAATGAAATGTAAATAAGCATTTCCTTTGTAAAGTCGAGTCTAATAATGTCTGTTTAATTAAGAATGGAATGGTTTACTGCATTCATTAAAATGTTTACAGCTTAATACCTTGTACATAGATCATTGTCAACACGCACACTGAATGAGCAATTTCTTTCTACGACTCTGTGCTCTTCAGATGAGAACTCAACACACACACAGACATACACACGCACACAGACACACACGCACACAGACATACACACGCACACAGACATACACACGCACACAGACACTCACGCACACAGACACACATGCACACAGACACACACGCACACAGACACGCACACAGACACACACGCACACAGACACACACGCACACAGACACACGCACACAGACACACGCACACAAACATACACACGCACACAGACACACATGCACACAGACGCAAACAGACACACATGCACACACACACACGCACACAGATACACACACGCACACAGGCACACAGACACACACACGCACACAGACACACAGACGCACACACACATACACACACAGACACACGCACACAGACACACATGCACACAGACGCACACAAACACACATGCACACACACACGCACACAGATACACACACGCACACAGACGCACACTGAATGAGCAATTTCTTTCTACGACTCTGTGCTCTTCAGATGAGAACTCAACACACACACAGACATACACACGCACACAGACACACACGCACACAGACATACACACGCACACAGACATACACACGCACACAGACACTCACGCACACAGACACACATGCACACAGACACACACGCACACAGACACGCACACAGACACACACGCACACAGACACACACGCACACAGACACACGCACACAGACACACGCACACAAACATACACACGCACACAGACACACATGCACACAGACGCAAACAGACACACATGCACACACACACACGCACACAGATACACACACGCACACAGGCACACAGACACACACACGCACACAGACACACAGACGCACACACACATACACACACAGACACACGCACACAGACACACATGCACACAGACGCACACAAACACACATGCACACACACACGCACACAGATACACACACGCACACAGACACACACTCACACAGACACACACATGCACACACACATACACACACAGACACACACGCACACAGACGCACACAGACACACACGCACACAGACACATACACACACAGACACACACGCACACAGACACACACGCACACAGACACACACACGCACACAGACACATGCACACAGACACACACGCACACAGACACACACACGCACACAGACACATACACACAGACACACACGCACACAGACACACACACACAGACACACGCACACACAGACATGCACACACACACACGTGCATAGACACACACACGTGCACAGACACACACACGTGCACAGACACAGACACACACAGACACACACAGACACACACGCACACAGACACACACACGCACACAGACACACACGCACACAGACACACACACGCACACAGACACACACGCACACAGACACGCACACGCACACACACAGACACGCACACAGACACGCACACAGACACACACACACACACACAAATACAGCGCACCATCAGGGCTTCCAAGTACCAGGAGTGCAATCAAAAAACACTAGGAGGAGCCAACACTTGTGGATGTCATCAATGGTCTCCTTGAAACGGAAGGCTCATAACAAAACGAGCCCAAGCACAAAGAATTCCATAGTGCAAAACCGCTTTAATCAAATTAAGGTATATCCAAATATAAAAAGAATAAAACTCACACTTAATAAGTACAATATTAAAGATGGCCGCTGGCCATATATGGAAAGCCACGTGGTATGTCACTGAGGGCAGCCTCCTACCTTGCGCGTTACCTCAGTAAAATGTAGATGAGTTATTAATAAAATATACTCACAAGAGTAGTAGAAAATTAGGCATATAAAAACCATAGCCAACACAAGGTTACAGGTCATGTACAAGTTCCATCCGAAGGGTAGAAGAACTCTTGTTCAAGCTAACGCGTTTCGAAGGGTGATCCCTTCTTCATCAGAGCTGGAAAAGTAGATAGAAATCATCAATTCGGGTTCAATCCCATGGCTAGGAGGCATTCAGCCACTAAGTGTCAGTGTTTCAGCCTGTTAAAAACTGTGAGTATATTTTATTAATAAACTCATCTACTTTTTACTGAGGTAATGCGCAAGGTGGGTGCGCTCTTTCTTTTCTTCTCCGCTACACACACACGGACACACACGCACACAGACACACACACACACACACGCACACAGACACACACAAGCAGACACACACAGACATGAACACAGACACACACACACAGACGCACACACGGAAATACAAAGCAGGGAAATGCAGACGTTGTCTTAAGGACAAAGGGCATAAATAAGACTGGAATGATAAATTCATCTAAGACTCAATGCTCTGCATTAAAATGCTTCTTCTGGTTGGCAAAAATTAGTTGTGGCTATTTAAGATTGTGTTATTTGAGGTCACTTAATAGATGAACTAATATATCTGAAATAATACAAATGTTAAGTATACTTTATAAACGTACACTTGATAAACATCTCTACATTTATAACAATATAATATACACTTGTGAACCTTCTCAACACAAAAAGGCTAAGAACCACAGCCATTTAAAAAGTGAAAAAGTGCTCAGTCCAACATATATTTTCTGAGATTCAATCAAATCTTGAAAGGTGATGAGCAAATGTAATTTCTCCACCAAATAAATGATCAGTCTCTTACCAAAAATATTGATCTCACTTTCCAGAGATCAATACATGCTTGTGCTGGTACTCAGCAGTCATCTCACTGATAGGATACTTTCACCGCCTCCTCAGCATAATGTAACAGACACCAGAAGGAATCTTCTTGTGTAATAAACAGATATTCTCCCTGGAGAAGAAGATCAAAGGACTGCAATGGTGTTATATCGTAAAACAATGTTTTATTTAAAATAAACAGACATATACTCACAAACATAAGAAGTATAGGAGCACAGAAGAAACAGACACCAAAGCCTCGAGTATCACCATGTACAGTATATGATATCACCGGCTAGGCACTGCCCAACATGTTTTGCCACCAATCAGCATCGTCAGAGGAACGGAGCATACTTTATACATTTGGAATAAGTACTCCCTAACTCCCTGCAAACAAAAAAGTGTATCAAACCACCAAATGTTTTAGACCCTCAACCGTGCTCCTCTGGCCCACATAATAGCCCTAGACATAGGAACATAGTTTCATAGTCAGGTTAAAAAACAACACATGTCCATTGGATTCAACCAATAAAAAAAAAATCTATCTATCCAGTCGTATCCGACTCTTGGCGATTGCATGGACCGTCACTCGTAAGCGACTTTTTCCATGAATTCTCTTAGCAATTATTTTACAGGGTAGGTAGCCGGGTCTTTCCCCAACCCCTACCATGCAGGAGATCCTGCATGGCCAGGGATGAAACTAGGACAATTTAGACAGGAGCCAATTAACCTACCAGGATACCTTTGGAGTGTGGGAGGAAACCGGAGTACCCGAAGGAAACCCACTCAACCACAGGAAAAACATGCAGCGCCATGCAGGAGGCGCCATGGTTGGGAACTGAACCCATAACCCATTTACTGGACGGCAGACGAGCTAACTACTAAGCCACTGTACCACCCGAAAAAAAAAAATAATACATAAATATCCTGCATAAGAATAAGACCTCCCTAACTCCCTGTTACCAGTAATGTGTATTAAGGTATACTCACCACCAAATTGTTTAGACCCCCAATCATGCCCCTCTGACCCACATACTGTAATAACTCTAGATACAGTAACATAATAACAAAGTAAGTCAGGTTTAAAAATGGCAAATGTCCATTGGGTTTAACCAATAGAGTAATAACAAAAAATAAAGGAAAACTCTGCATAGACAGAACCCTGGACCTTCAGTGGATTCAGAGAAAGGCAAAAACCCTTACAAAGCATGATCCACTTTGCATCAACAGATAAAATATCCTTTCTGATCCCCTAAAGCCCTGGTGCCCAACCTGCGACCCTTTAGTGCTTACTGTGTAGCCCCCAGGCAGCAGCAGCAGCAAAAATTCATTGTTTTTCCTGCCTAGGTGCTGCTAGATAAATTATTTGGTTTATTTTTCCACATTTTTTTCTGCACTATGCATTTTTTATCTCCTTTTGTGTATTTGTCCTCTGACCTTTTTAGAATTGATATTACTGAGAGGAATAGACAATGTGGTGACAGTAATTTTTTATCAATCAAGTTTTTATTTAGCTTTTATGCAAATAAGTACAAAGTCAAGGTTGTTTGGTAAATATAGAAAACCATAACCAGTGGATAATAGAGAAAGGAACCAGTACAAAGTATATTGCAGTAGAAAACATTAAATTGCAGCATATAACACCTAACCTACAGAAAAGCAAGAAGCATGGAAGTGAGCTTTCTTTAACCTCCCTAGCGGTCTGATTATGTCCATATTTCTGTGCTGAAAGCGATACATTTTTTTGCATGGAAATATGTTGTTTTTTTATTGTAGGCCTATAATTTTTAGGAATAACTCACTGAAATCTGTCCGAACAAGAGTCTAGTAAACATTCTGGGTATAATAGAAATTGAAACACGAAATCATAAATTATAATATAATAAATAATCATAAAAAATAATAATAATAAATTTAATTCAATAATATAATCAAACCAAAAACACTGAAATTTGAAATATAGCGCCAAGTTTGCAGATCACCGAGCTTAGTCGCAGAATCGTTTTCAGTGTCTGACAAATTTCCCCACAAATCTTTATCACTCAATTCTGCAAGTGGTTCTGATTTAGTATCGCTGTTCTCTAGCTGGTCTAAAACCGCTTTTGACCTAAAGGGACGTTTTTTGGACGCCATGGACATTTCTCAGTTTCCAGGCACAAAGAACAGTAAAAATGCAGGCAGGGCACAGGACAAAGCACTAGGGACAAAATGTATGTGAAATGCTTTGAAACAGTAATGTTTTACTATGTGATTTTAGTGTATTGAGTGAATGTCACTTTTGGAAATTTTCAAATCTCCTGCCAGTTCCGGCCACTGTACGTCCCGTACATCCCGACGCTCGCAGGGACCGGAACCCGGAAGACAGATGCCGGCATTGGCCGGAGGAGATGGCCGGGGATGCTGCAGGGGACACATCGCGGGAACGCAGGACAAGGAAAGTGCTGCAGGGAATCCCTGAGCAATGCTGCATGGTATTCTCGAGTGTAGCTTGGGGTTACTGCTTTTGGTACTGAAACTTTACCCCGAGCTACACTCGGGAATACTGCCAGGGAGGTTAAAGGATAAGTTCTCCTTTTGACAAAAAATAACAAATGCAGATTTTTTGCAGGTAAAAAAATGTGCATTGATTATTTTTTGTTGCAGGAGCCTGGCAAGCATTGCACCAGCAATCAGCAGATCACTGCTGCCATCACTCTGTGATAAGGCCCCCTATATCAAGGTTGACCACCACTGTGCTTAGGCGATCAGATACTCCCTAGATCAATCATCTATTGTGTAATTACTTGCCTTAGAAGCCCATGGGCTCAAATGGCACTACATCACATCGAAGTTGTGCATGCACCAATTTTGGAAGCGCACTGCCATCGGATCTCACGGCCATTTTGTACCATGTGATCTGGGGCAGGCAAATGCACTGCGTTTGCGACCCACTTTTGGGGTGTCCTTAAGATTACAATGACACCTGCTGTAGGTTGCAAGGGCAGTGCAATTTGAATGTGAGAAATGTGCACGGGTCATGGGTTTCCCGCACTGCATTCTAGTGTGAACCTAGGCTTAATCCTACAAAATGATTATATTATTCTTACTATTACTATTATTCATATTATTGTGTATCCGTAAAATGCAATAAATTGTAACACACTCAAGATCTTTTAGGCAAAGTGGGGGTGTTTATAAAGTGCTGGGCGCTATCAGCAACATGAAAATAGTGATGTGCAATAGTATGAACAAATGAATAGATAAATAGTGCTGTGCTACTTACTAATCCAAACCATAGAGCAAAAAGTAAACACCTGACAGAACCTCTAACTAAAGTGATATAAGTGCATACCTAGAGAATAACCAAACACAAGTGAATGAAAATATCCAAACAGACTAGATGCTCTACTGGGCAATATCAGATATGAACAAATCAATAAGTGAAACTTCAACATATGTGCAAATAGACAATCTGAGTGATATATGTCAAGGCATGAATAATAATAATAATAGAGATAATTATATGTATATATATATATATATATATATAAAGCACACAAAATAAAAAGAAAATGTTGAATAATAAACACCCGGATGAGTCTTCAACCCATTGACAGTTACATAGTTAGTCTGGCTGAAAAAAGACAAAAGTCCATCCAGTTCAACCATAGAAAAAAAAAAGTTATAATCCTACACCCACAGTTGATCTAGAGGAAGGCAAAAAAAACCCAGCAAAGCATGATCCAATTTGCTCCTGCTGGGAAGAAAATTCCTTCCTGATCCCCCGAGAGGCAATTGGATATTCGCTGGATCAACTTTACCTATAAATGTTAGTATCCAGTTATATTCTGTGTATCTAAGAAACAATCCAGGTCTTTTTTAAAGCAATCTACTGAGCTGGCCAGAACCAACTCTTGAGGGAGTCTATTCCACATTTTTACAGCTCTCACTGTGAAGAAACCTTTCCATGTTTGGTGATTACATTTCTTTTCCTCCAGACATAAAGAGTGCCCCCTTGTCCTCTGTGATGACCTCAGGGTGAATAACTCTACACCGAGTTCACTATATGAACCACTGTTGCAGGGGCGGACCTACAACTCATGGGGCCCCCGGGCAATAGGGGATCATAGGGCTCCTGTGTCCTTGCCCAAACTCAAAAAAACCTATGAAAAAGGTACCAGGGGCATCTCATGGGGCCCCCTACTGACCCTGGCCCTTGGGCAGTGTCCGAGTTTCCAAATGTTCTGTCTGCCCCTGCACTGATGTATTTATACATGATGATCATATCCCCCTTAATCTCCTCTTCTCAAGAGAGAATAAATTCAGTTCCTCTACTCTTTCCTCATAGCTGAGCTCCTGCATGCCTCTTATCAGTTTGGTTGCCCTTCTCTGCACTTTCTCCAGTTCCCTAATGTTCTTTTTGCGAATTGGTGCCCAAAACTAAACTGCTTATTCCAGATGAGGTCTCAATGATTTGTACAGGGGTAATATGATATCTCTCTCTCTGGAGTCTATACCTATTTTAATACAAGAGAGGATTTTGCTCACTTTAGAAACCACAGCTTGGCATTGCATGCCATTATTAAGCTTGTGATCTACCAGAACTCCCAGATCCTTCTCCACCATTGATTCCCCCAGTTGTACCCCCCCTAGTATGTATGATGCATGCATATTCTGAGCCCCCAAGTGCATAACCTTACATTTATCAACATTAAACCTCATTTGCCACATAGTTGCCCAATTAAACAGTGCAATGAGGTCGGCTTGTAAGTTGAAGACATCCTGTAAGGACGTTATTTCACTGCACAGCTTGGTGTCATCTGCAAAGACTGAAATGGAATTTTTAATCCCAGACCCTATATTGTTTATAAATATATTAAAAAGTAAGAGGCCCAACAGTCTGTGAATAAATGTCCGTAAATGTAGTAAAAATCAAGATCTATAATGCAGAAAAATCTTCAAATCAGCATATATTCCACAAAAATTATTCCCTGTCCAACTTGCACCTCCACATAAATCAAGATAAAGTGTATACCTCAAACAAATGAAAAAAACTAAATAGTGCATTACCTTCAATAACAGCTGGTACATACTTTACCAAACAATAAGTATATAGGTAACAAAAATATGTGCAAAAAGTGAAACAAGATTCAAATCGTGAGCAACATGTGAATCGTGAAATCACTCCATGTAATAATAATAATAGAGATAATTATTACCAAATTAAATTTATGTCCTTTTTTTCCCCACAAGTAGAGCTTTCTTTCAGTGGTACTTGATCTCCTTTGCATTTTTTATTTTTGTGCTATAAACAAAAAAAGACCGAAAATTTTGAAAAACAAAAATATTTTTTACTTTTTGCTATAAAACACATTCAGTAAAAAAATTTTAAAAATCTAATTTCGTCATAAATTTAGGCCAAAATGTATTTGGCTACATGTCTTTGCTAAGAAAAATCCCAATATGTGTAAATTAATTGGTTTATGTGAAAGTTATAGCGTTTAGTAATGGCGGCAATCAGCGACTTATAGCGGGACTAAGGCGGGCATTCTGACACTGGGGGAAACTGACTTGGTGTCACTGACATCCCCAGTGACACTAATCAGTGGTGTATTTAGGTTTTGTGCGGCCCTAAGCAACAAAAATTCATCTGCTGCCACGGACATGAACCAACACCACCCCCTTTCTCCCCGCGGATAGAGCCTGGCATTGACCAACAACACCCTTGTGCCCCACCTGGGAGAGCCTTCCACTAACCCCCCTTCCCCCCGGCAATAGAGAAAAGGTCATTTTCACCGCTCAGGACATCCCCGGGAACAAGAGTCAGGCTCTACATACACCATCAAGCAGCCCGCAGCCTCTCTCAGATCCCACCTAGTTCCCATGGCATGCGTGTCCCTTCTTCCATCCCTTCTTCTGGGGGGGAGGTGCTGCCCCCCTGAAAAACACCGCCCTAGGCAAGTGCCTTGTTTGCCTTGTGGTAAATACGTCCTTGACACTAATACAGTGATCAATGCTAATAAAAAGCACTGACACTGTACTAATGACACTGGACAGGAATGGGTTAACATCTGGGGAGATCAAAGGGTTAACTGTGTGCTGTTTTTCATAATGTGCTGTATGTGTTTTACTGTATGTGCTGTGTGTATTTAACCAGTGAGACATGCTGCTGTATATTTCTTTGCTGTGCAGAGAAATACACATCAGCATGTTACTGCTGGAAGGAGAGAGCTGTGTTGTTTACACATAGGTCTCTCCCCTGTCAGTGTTACTTGACAATTGCCGGGTGCCAGCGGAGAATCGTGCGTGCTCGCTTCCAAGTCCTGCTCTGTGTGTGTCCATAGCAGGGGCGGACTGACAACTCATGGGGCCCCCGGGCAATAGGGGATCGTGGGGCCCCTGTGCCTTTGCCCAAACTCAAAAAAGCCTATGAAAAAGGTACCAGGGGCATCTCATGGGGCCCCCTACTGACCCTAGCCCTCGGGCAGTGTCCAAGTTTCCAAATGGTCAGTCTGCACCTGGTCCATAGACACACAGAGCCTTACCCCCCGCTCCCTCCTCACTGGCTATTATTGACACTGTACTAATGACACTGGACAGGAAGGGGTTAACATCTGGGGCAATCAGAGGATTAACTGTGTGCTGTTTTACATAATGTGCTTTGTGTGTTTTACTGTATGTGCTGTGTGTATTTAACCAGTGAGACATGCTGCTGTGTATTTCTCTGCTGTGCAGAGAAATACACAGCAGCATGTTACTGCTGACAGGAGAGAGACTGGTGTTGTTTACACACAGGTCTCTCCTCTGTCAATGTTACAAGGCAATTGCCAGGTGCCAGTGGAGAATCTCCAGCTGGGACCTAGTGATTGATATCCAGTGCCACTCGGGTAGGGTGGCGCGGGCGTGCACCCCCCACCCAGAAATGCAAAATCACATATACATACTTGATTTTCCACAGCCCTGCTGCCCTGTAGCAGTATTTCTGCTATAGGGTGGCGGGGAAGCGGTTAAAAAAATTCTTTTACACCCATACATATCTTTTTTTTCTTTACACAGTTCAAAGAACATGCACACGTTTGCTGTAGAGATACATAAAAAAAAAGAATAATTATGTTGCAGTGATCAAGGCAAGAAAATGACAAGGGTACCAGAAAACATATGCTGCCTTGCTCATGTAAAATGCATGAAACTCTCATAACTTGAAGGAGTTTGAACTTTTCTCTAAATGTTAAACATTGCCTCGTACATAAGCCTTTTTAGGGTCCTTTCCAGCCTTACAATAGCAGATGAGATGGTACTTTTCCACCGATTATCAAAACAATCATTGTGCGGAGGACACTGACCAACTACATTTAGGGAAAACATCGCATTTCCTTTCTAAACTCATTGAAAAAAAATCCTGCCAAAAGCTGGCTTTTCTTACATCTTACTAATCACTCCGAAAGGAGCGGAAGAGAAGTGCGTCTTTGCAGCTCGTGTAGAGTAAATCTCTTTTCAGACAGATTCCCCCATTCCTTTCTTCTGGCTTGATGTAGCCCTATTCAGAGCTACTTACCTCCTCCCCCACAGCCTGGGATGCCTTGATAGGCTCTGATAAAAAAAAACCAAAAAAAAACAGAGGCAAGCCTGATTAAAGACTGCACACAAACTAAACTGTTCCCTTGGCAACACAGAAAGTCTGTTTCATCCTGAATTTTGTGCTGCTTTTAAAAATAAAAAGCTCCCAGTTTCCATTAGGCACTTGCTAGACTGATCACTTTTAAACAAAAAAACAACATTTAATACGTTGCCGGTTTTTATTTTCCTGCCGTCTGGCAAAAACTTGACATATATTTTGGCAGCAACATCCTTACGGTTTTAAAGCGCATTGACCATTAGTACAAAGTCTGCTTGTTTGAAGCAGGAAATTTCTACCGGCATACAAAGTCAGACTAACAAGATATGACAATTGTGCTTCTATTTAACAGTGTATGGAGTAAATACGGTACAAAGGATGATCCCTGAGTGCTGGTACATTGAACAGGGAACTCTGGAAAATGTCAGATAATTCCCTGTCCTCTTCTGCTGATGGTGCAGAAATAAGTCAGCACTGTAGTTTATAGGTTATGGGAAGTTCACCCAGCATGTATTAAGCAATGGACAGGCTAAAAACAGATCCTCCATGGGTTCAACAAAATTGGTCAGTAACCCATATATTCCCATGTACCTCCAGCCTCGTCTAGGGGGCCTGTTGAAGAACTGTCAAAACAAGGACTGTCTGTGTATTCTTACATTCAGTAAAAACTTCTGTTAGGTTCTGTTCATAGTCCAGCAATAGCAAAAATATATTCACAATCCTGGAGCACCAGATATCATCTGCTGGCTGCAAAAGGGAAATATAAAATATTTCAAAGCAATAGTTCATAATTACGTGGCTAAAAAATACACTTCTGAACATAATACAAAATTAAATAATACATGATAAAATAATACTATACATTTAATTTAAAAGTACACTCCAAAGTTAAAGTGATACTAAAGGTATGCTTTTTTATTTTTTAAAAACAACAAACATGGAATACTTACCTGTTCTGTGCAATAGTTTTGCACGGAGAAGCCCTGAACCTCCTCTTCTTGGGCCCCCACGCCGGTACTCCTGGTTCCCCCCTGCCCCCTCTGAGAGCCTTCATAGAAAGCTGCTTGCTATTGGGGCACACTTGCATGCTCACTTCCAAGCCCTGCTCTGTGTGTGTCCATAGACAAACAGAGCCCCACCCCCCGCTCACTCCTCATTGGGTGTTATTGACAGCAATGGGAGCCCATGGCTCCCTCTGCTGTCTCTGACCCAATGAGGAGGGAGAGAGTCAGGAGAGCTCATGCTCTCATACATATTGCTGGATTGAGATCAATTTTAGGTAATAATAACAGGGGGCACGGAGTGGGAGCTACACACAAAAGGTTTTTTTACTTTCATGCATGGAATGCATGAAGAAAGAAAACCTACAGCTTTTAGAACCATTTTAAGAAACCACACAGAGAGCTCCTCACTTAACTGTTTTGTATTTATTTATTTCAGGTACTTTTACAGCGCTGTCAATTTACACAGTGCTTTACATATATATATATATAGAGAGAGAGAGAGAGAGAGAGAGAGAGAAAATTCATATCAGTCCCTAACCCTCAAGGGGTGTACAATCCAAAGTCCCAAACTTACACATATTAGGGCCAATTTACCTACCAGCATGTCTGTGGAGTGTGGGAGGAAACCAGAGTACCCAGAGGAAACCCACGCAGGCACAGGGAGAACATGCAAACTCATGGTAGGTGGTGCCATGGTTGGGATTCAAACCAACGACCCTAGTACTGCTAGGCAGTGCTACCCATTTAGCCACTGTTTTGTACTTTTGTTTTTCATCCAGCCATTGCTGTTTTGCACCGATCCACCACTTTCGCTTTTGTCAGTATCTGGTGGTCTTAGAACCTTTATGGTGGCTATGCAAACTTCATCAAATGATGGATTTCTTGTTCAATAGATCCCTTCCAATAGAAATAAGTGATCTATGGTCAACAACCCATTCAGTTGATATGACACACACTGGGAGGTGGATTTTGATCAATATAATGATAACTTACAATTGTAAGATATTGATCAAAACTTTGTTTCCATGATGTAATCTTATAATCTGATTGATTGAAATATGATCATATGATCAAGTACATTGGTTGATGCAAAGCATCAATAAACTCCCACCCTGGCTGACCAACTCAGTTTGATCGAATCCAAGCTAAATAGGTTTATATCAAAGTTATGGCTCAAATGTTTGCAGATTCGATTGCATGCTCCTGGGAGCCTGAGCCAGCTGATTTTGCCCCTCCACAGTCCAGTGAGCGCTGGAGGGACAGAGGACAGAGCAGACTCAAGAACTGAGTGATCTGTGGTCTTTGAAAGCTTAGTTCTCGGTGTAAAGCCGGTGGGGAACAGCTACAGGTGGGATCGGTGCTGTAGCCATCTATTTGAGTAAAATATTTGAAAGTATTTATTGAATACCTGTTGTGTACAATGTAGAATGTTATACAAAATGTCAGGCTTATAATCTTCTAAAATTACTGACCTTTGCCTTTCATTTCATACCTTCTGGAACAAACTTGCCCTCTTCTTTTTGACCCTGTCTTTTGTTGGACGCAGGGTCATATCCTGATGACATAAAACACAGAGATACATTTTCTAGAAGAATAGCTGCAAGAGGATGAAGCTACCTGCAATCAATAGTAAGTTATTACAGAAACATGTGAGTGGTAGTCTACATTACACATCCATCTTACCTGTCATGGTTTGGAATGAACTGTTCTGTTCACTTGGCAATAGACCTAATTTATAGGAACTGTTAAATAAAAAATATAATAAAAGTTGATTACATTTTTTATTTAGAATGACAGTGGACAATTATGTAGAAAATGTGGTATTGTCACCATTTGTATATGCTAGGATTAGTTATGCTGGCTACAGCATATCCAATATATCTGAAAGAAAACACCATTATTTGGCTATACATAAAACAATCTCAGGGCACTATACAGACAGAACAATGTTCCTCTGCTCTCTAAGGACTATATACTGCATAAAATATTTTGTAGTAATTATTTACAGATGATATGCTTCATGTAGTTTCATATATTGATTTCTGGCTTTAAAGAATATTAACCTATGGTCATAGTAGCTTGGAGATATGAATGACAGCAGTCTATGGGTTGGGCAGATAAACTTTATTTGACATTTCTAGTGACCTTCCCCTGAATGTCACACATCCAAACATGAGGTCCTTGTAGTTACATGGAGGTGTTACTGTCACAGACACAAGCCTGTATAGCAAATGTGCATCTCTCCTACATTCTACTAAAGCAGTGTCTTTAGGCAACCATAGTCACCTGATATAACACACATTCAGCAGTATGCCCATTAAAGATGGTGGACTAAGCAATGAAGGAAAGTGGTGTAACAGATGACATCAAGCCAAGTAATACATAAAGGAAATAAAACATATAGGCACTGAAATATACAATAGCTATCACTGAACCTACTTTCTAAGGATGCAATTAATGTTTTATCCATAAATACATATTTATTGTGCAGCAAATTACAGATTACGGAGAATATTCACATTGCTCCCTGCACGAGGACCAATTTTGGGTGGAAAACAATTGTCAGGACCTGGATCACCTACTGGTGGCACTGTGTTTCCCAGAGCGGGTGGTTGTAGTTCCAGTGTCCACCAGCCGGTGTCTCCCAGCATCTAGCAAATTCCAGTTAACAGTCCCCATGAGATGCTGGCTGCTGGGAGGGTATTTAGTTCCTCCTCTACTATTACGCTTCGCTTCAGTGTTTTGCATTGCTAGCTAGATACTGCTTGCTATTTTATCTGCTCCTGATCTTGCTCTTGCCCTGCATTCTGTACCCTGTACTACCCTCCAAATATGACAAGGGGGTTTAATTCTTGCCTGTCATGTGTACACCCCTGTCCGCTGCATTGGTAGTTTAGGATGCGGCTGGGGAGGCTCAAATGTGTTTTTAACTCCCCCTGAACGCAAGTGTAAATGAGTCCTAAATCAGTTCTGAAGCAAGGCATGTTTTATGTGCTGAAAAGAAGTTGCTGTATGTTTTCTTTGTACTGATGTAGAAGGAATAGCCCATTTCTGTTCTTGCTGACAAAGCAGACTATACATTAAACTGTGTTGTGGATGCCTGTTTTCCCCTCTGATACTCAATATATAAATTGAATATATAATCATTTATTATGGTCTATGGTATTAAATAAATAAAACCTTTTTTGTGCCATTCAAATGTATAGAAATACAAAATAAAGTCTACAAAAATTATAATTTCCAAAAATTTCCAAAAAATCACTCTTCCATGTCCAACTTTCACCTCCACATAAATCCTGTTCGTACCTCAAAAAAAAAAAATACTACATAGTGCATTACCTTCAATAGCAGCTAGTATATACTTTAGCAAACAATAAGTATATACTTAACACTAATAAGTGCGAAAATGAAACAAGATTCAAATCGTGAGCAACACGTGAATCATGAAATCACTCCGTGTACACCTTAAATAAATAAATAAATGTGAGCAATCAGTGTACACTCAAAAAATAAAAAAAATATAAATAAATATAAAAATATGAAAACAAAATAATCAAATTAATTAATTTAAATAAAATAAATAAATAGTGCACTCTCCGTGAACACTTCTATAGCTGAAATGCATACAATTACCCTCTCAGAGTAATAACAAGCCTTGGTAGAGTACACCCTGAACTCTCACTCCAGTGTAGTAGTCACGCCTTGGACTCTCACTCCAGCAAATACAAGTGGGGTTCCACTTTTAGGCAAACATCTAATGTCTCCTCATCCTCACAAAAATAGAAAGGAAGCCCATGTAGTGTGGTATCAAAGAGCATAAACATTCATTAAGTCAGTGTTTCTCAACTCCAGTCCTTATGGACCCCCAACAGGTCATGTTTTCAGGATTTCCCTCAGATGAAACAGCTGTGGTGATTACTAAGGCAGTGAAACTGATCAAATCACCTGTGCAAAATAATGGAAATCCTGAAAACATGAGCTGTTGGGGGTCCATGAGGACTGGAGTTGAGAAACACTGCATTAAGTAAATCTTACATAGGGATCTTATCTGTCAGCTGCATATTCCCATGACATAGTCTGAACAGCTTTCTGGAACGTTCTAATGCAGTTTTCCAATAGTAAAGATGGCCGCTCTGCCACTTCCGGTTTGCGCGGTTATGAAGAAGTCCGGAAGTGACAAAACGCGTCAGGAGACATGGCGTGTGATGTAACCGCGCAAACCGGAAGTGGCGGAGCGGCCATCTTTACTATTAGAAAACTGCATTAGAACGTTCCAGGAAGCTGCTGTTTGAATACACAGTTTAAAGTTTATTATTATTATTATTATTATTATTAATAATTATTTTTCTGGATACCGGAGTTATATATTTGTATGGTCTATGGCATTGTTTACTATGGTTAAAACATTCACTTGTTGGTCTTGTGATTTTATGTATATGTATAATAATAATACTGTATGCTCAGTCTATAGATACACAGGTAATTTTTTGTAGCAGTATTATTCAAATCTATAGTCACTAATTGCTAGGAATTGCAGTTGATTGCTAAACATATTTTAAAAAATGGCCCCTTAATGGTGTAGGCTACACTAGTAGCATGTAGGAGTGATCAACTGCACACAACTGGCCTATTGTGTCAACATATGAGATCAATCACTACATGCCACTAGTGTAGTTTACACAACGGGGAGTTGTTTGCTCCGTATGCACAATTGTAAGGGTTATGTTCACACTTTGTGTGTTTAGGGAACACCATCAAAATTGCGCGCTTTCCCAATTGGCACAGAAATGCACTTTGCAGACATGCTATTATTTGTGGTACCTCCACAAATCTGCATCACCTTGCAGTTCGGTGGAGTATGATTTAGAAAAAGGGTCAGGGACTTTTTTTATGTGTTTCTCGCGTGCAGGGCAACCCATTGAAATGAATGGGTTGCCCCACACATGTGTGGGAACTGTGTTCGGTGTGAACCTAGCTTTAGAGTTTACAGTTTTTATTCTTCTTGCTATCATTATTTTTCTGCTTTGGTATTAACACAAGATATCCCAGTGAATGAAAAGTGCAGGAAAATGCAAGATCATTTGTTGCATTACTATGGCAATGCTAGGCCTGTTTTCCAAACAGGACTCTTTGAGAATAATGTAAATGACAATAAGGAATATAAAGTTTAAACTATTCACTTGAAGCCACATAGTTTTAAACCTCCCTTGAAATACATCACAAGTAATGGCTTGTTTTAAGTATTATGTATGAACATTGAGCAGACACATGACACACACTCTTTTTGAAGTCAGCTTTTATTCAAGGATATTGTGCCATAATAGAGAAACATAATCTAACTCAGGAGTATTTAATAATGCTTACTGTGAATTAGTTCTCTAGAAATAACGATGAAAAATAGGTAGGTCTTGAATTACTTGCTTCAAGGTGAGCCAGGAGGTACAGTTGCATCTGTTGAGTATGTTGATGGAGCAGCTCCAAATCCCATTAAATAATGGACACTAATTGACTTTTCACAGTGGTATTAGGTTTTAGTACACTAAATATTCCTAAGTACACAAAACTCCAGACCTGAACATTTTTTTTATTGGTAATGTATTTGTATGTAATTAATGATTAACTCCTGACTAAATAAAAATGCGTCTATAGTTTCAAAATGAGAACTGTTTAAATCTATAAATGTAACCTGTTAGCAATGTATCCCCATAATTCAAAGTTGGGAGGGCATCTCAGGCAAAATTATTTTGTTGCACGTGTCAACAGAGCTTTGAGATCAATGGAAGCCAGTTTGGCCCATGTTGTGTCTGCGCCCAGTGCTGACGTTCACAGATATGACATACCGAGAAGAAGTTCTATTTTTTTTTTTATTCATACACATATAGTGGTTGGAGGACCCCACTTCAACACCTTTGTCAAAAGTTTCGTAATTGCTATGCACATATTTTTGACACAAATTAACAGAGAAACTTATGATGGTAAGATGAAGTCATGAATTTGGCACAACAGAAAAACTGATGTGGCCGTATCACAAGGTATGCAGTTTTTCCATTTACTTCTATTAGATTTAAAAACATTCAGAGTAAACGTTTCACGGCATTATTTATATGCAATAAATATGCTATGCTTCAATAAAGTTAGTTGCAGTTAATGATACACTTACTTAAAAGCAGGGCTTTTTTTCAGCTGGAATGCGGGAGACCGTACCTCCAGCACTGAATATATGTACAAGTGGTGGTGGGGTGTGCTGGAGGGTCTATTGATGCTGGCTGCTGGGGGATCAATTGTTGCTGGTATATTGTTGTTGGGGTGGGGCTTTTCCTGTTGATGGATCTATTGTTGCTGGGGAGGGTCTATTGTTGCTGGTTGCAAGGGATGTATGTCTCTGCTTTTCTTGTTATTATAACATAATCCTTACAAACTACTTAGCAGCACATAATGAATTGTTCTGTATTCCCTAAAAGGGGTAATACTGGGAGGTGGGTAGGGGGGCGGAACCAAGGGACAGAGCCTGGAGGTGGGTAGGGGGTGGAGAGAAGGGGTGACTTAGGGGAGAGTACCTGCATCTATTCTCTGAGAAAAAAAAACCTGATTAAAAGTATTCCATGAAAACAGTCAAGAGACAATATCACCAATCAAATATGTACATTTTAAATAGACTAATTATAATCATCTTAAATTACACAAAAATGATCATGCACAAAAAAGCAGTAAAAAAATTTCATTTATTATATTTTTGTTTCAAAAAGGAGTTTTATCTTTTTAAGTGTCTGTCTGGGCTAAATATAAAAAAACATTATCGTTAAATCTCTGAAAGGTTCTATCCCCTCAAAATTGTTGCAAGCAAATGCCTTATTTTCTGTCTATAACCCAGTATGCTCCAAATTTCTCTTTTTGGCAGACAACAAAATGCCTTTACTGCACTGAAATCCCAACCAGCACTCTCAGTAGTACCCACTAGACTACAGAACTCCACCTATCCTCATCCCTTTCCTCTACACATGCATACAAGGGACAGGCTTTTGGGAGTCAAGGTAGCAAAATAATATGTCAGTCTGGCCTCCCAGGGGCCTACCCAAACACTGTGTGCAGAGAAAGGGCTCTTGGTAGATGTACCTCTGGGGGGTAGGATCATGCCTACATCAACAGGAACTGAGCTCCCAGGTCTGCCCCTGCAAGAAGTTTACAAATCTGATGATATCACAAGCAGTAATAAAAGCTGTTTATTGCTACAGGGGCATGGAAATCTTAATAAAACAATGTTGAGGCATGATCTAGAGAGGAAAAAAGAGGTTTGAGGCTATATTTGAGTAATACTTGGACATAACCTTTAATTCTTAATTAATAAACATATTGAGTCCTTATTACCTTAATAAAGTTCCTGCATTCTAATGCATATTGAAAGGAAGGTCTGGCCTTTCAAAGAAGATCAATGAAGGGTAGAGCAATTAAAATGTATGCAAACCCTAAATGTATTTTTCAGTATGTTTGACAGCATGCCTCGCTGTATGCTGTGTTCTTAAAGTGGAACTTCACTTAAAGGAGTAGTATGCCCAAAGCATTTTTTTAGCTATATTTCTCCTATGGATCACAGGAATGCACTTTGTTCTGCACTCCTGTGACCCATATGGTTGGGATCCACCCAGAAGCTTGGACCGGCAGCCTGGGCCAGTCCCTCCTTCTCTTCCACTGCCAGGCACTTCAGTAAGTGCTGGAGGAGCAGAGCAGAGAGCTGGAGACTGACAGTTATGGCTCTCTGCTCAGAATGGAGGGAGGGGGGGGACTGAGCGATCAGGGGTGTTAGATCACTCAGTTCTCACTGCAGAGCCGGCAGGGGGACAGATGCCACAGTGAGTATAAATTTTTATTTTATTTACAAGTGCATAATCTTTTAAACAGCAAAGTACCACTGGTTCACTCGTTCCCCCCAGTCTATAACCGAGTTACATTTTCTTTTGGGGGAGGGGGCAGAGAGTACTGATTTTTAACAGTACCTTCCCCTACTTTTGCAATCCTTGTCCATGCAAGAATGATATCGTTTGCCCCGCCCCCTCTTCTCCCGCAGTCTCCTGGAACATGTCACCTGTCCCAGGAGGCTGCAGGACCAATCACAGAGTGTCTGCATGAGATCGCACCTACACAATGGGGATGCAGCTCTGTTTCCTCAGGAAGGCACAGTCATATCCGATATCCGAGATGGTGGCACCGGGGACACACAGTAGTAAGAAGAACCAGCTGCAGGAAGACAGCACTGGACACCAGGCACTGGTAAAGCCTTGATTTTTAAGGCTTCGTGCTCACTAGAAAAGCTAAAAACTGCTTTTGAAATGCTGAACAAAAAACACTAATGTGTTTAGCCTAGTGTGTAAGCTATGTTTAGTAGCTCCAACATTAAGGATCAGGGCCTTCGTTGTTAAGGAGCGGGCCACAGCGTCTTTAACAACGGATGAGTCATCAGCTGTCAGCGGGATTTCCCGCTGATAAATGATTGTGAAAAACATTGCCAACAATAAATGTGAAAAAAACAGCATGGGGGTCCCCCACAATCCATGCCAGGCCCTTTGGGCCTGGTATGGATTTTAAGGGGAATCCCATGCTAAAATTTAAAAAAAGAAATGCATGAGGTCCCCCCCAAAATCCATACCAGACCCTTATCTAAGCATGAAGCCTGTCAGGTCAGGAAAGGGAGGGGGGATGAGTGAGCGCCCCCCTCCTGAATCATACCAGGTCACGTGCCCTCAACATCGAGGATGCCTTACCCCCATCAAAGCACCTTGTCCCAATGTCAATGAGGACAAGGGCCTCTTTCCCACAACCCTGGCTGGTGGTTGCTGGGGTCTGCGGGCTGGGGGCAGTTAACAAAAAACATCTGGCGCCCAAAACAGCTGCTGTAAAAACATCCAATGTGCATGAGGCCTAAAGTCAGCATCTATAGTATTTGCAGCTGCTGATTTAAAAAGAAAAAAAAAACTAAATCTCTCCTTTAAGTAAACTTTTTTGTGACTCTTTTTGCAAGGTTTCTTACCTGGAGATCCTGACAACATTAGCACTTCCTTTTACTGGTTGATGATACTAAGCCACTGTTTCTCCATTGCCATCCGCACTCCTACTGTTATACATTTGTCTGCAGGAGGCAAAAGCAAACCTGATAGATCAAATATAATGAAAAATAGATTTAGGAATTATGCTTAAAGTGTTACTAAACCCAGAACCCTGCATTCACTATATCTGGTCTCCCTCAGTACACACTACATGGAAATGTAATTACTGTATTTTAGTAAATATAAACTACTAAAAATCCTATCTCATCAGCAGTTAGAGCAGTCTTATGACTTATATCAGTGTCCAACAGAGCACTGGTTAAAGCTTGTAGGAGGAGTTTTCTCTAGGAGGATGCAGAACCCCTCACCTCTGTCTGGGCAGTGCTGGTTGGCCCTGTGCTGATTACATGCACTCTCCAAAGAAAAAAAAACCTCTCTAGGAATACACATCATGTACAGTGTCCCAACACCATATGTCTTAACAGGAGATAGGAGGGGGACACTGGAAGAAGGGGAGGATCAGAAAAGTCAGAATCAAACAGCATTTTTACACAATGCAGAGGATTAACCCCTTAGGTTCCAAGTGAGTATAACAAGCATGCTTTACTGCATATACAGACTGATTTTACTGTTGTGGGTTTAGTAACACTAATTTTAATTTTGGCAAAATGTGAACAGTGCAAGACTAAACCAGATGCTGTGTGTTACATGTGTTACTGCGCAGGATAAGAACTTTAGTCTGAACTTTTATTCTTTACTGCCCAGGTAAAAGCAGATAATACACTGCACATTATCATCTTATACAATGAGGAACAGAAAAGGTCAGTTCTACTTTCTGAAAAACAACATTGCATTCACACAGAGAGCAACACAACAACATACAGTTCACTGTTAGCTGCAGAGCAATTCATTCAATGTGTGCAGAGAGGTGTTCTCCGCAAATAACCCTTTCTCATCCAGATGAAACATACAGTATGCTACATGTGTAGCCCAAAACAATAAAAAAATTACCGCTGAAATGCCCCTCAAACCTGTGTCAGTGGGATCAGCATGTGAAAAGACCAGTACAAGACAGACAGAGTCAGCGTGTCATGCTCCAGTTGACTTAAAAAAATGGTGGCCGTCTGCACACAGACTCCCTGTTGCATATATTATTATGCAGGATTTATATAGCGCCAACATTTTGTGAAGCGCTTTACAAAATGAAGGTAGACAATACAGCTACAATACAATTTGGTACAAGAGGAAACAGAGGGCCCTGCTCGTTAGAGCTTACAATCTAGGAGATGTAATAAGATGGGTAAAAGATGGCTTCAGCTCCTGTTCTCCACCTGTAGAGAACTCCTTATATGCATTGTGCCCTTTCCAAGGCCTAATCGTAGAGGCCATTTTATTGAAATGCTATTTCATGTGTTTGAACACTGGTTCACACCACACAGACACAACTTGGAGCAACATACCAACTGCCGAAGTGGAATTGTTGAGTCCTATGACTCTGTATGCACTGAAGTGGCAGGGGCTTTGCAGATAACCATTTCTAATCCCAGATGTAACTGGCTCTATGGAAGTTGTATGTACCATGTTAGAGAGGGCTGTGGTTGACACCCTTGTAGTCTTGGGGGTATGTCTCCGGCAGTCAGTAGATTTAGTGGATGGCTAGGAGTGCACAAACAGGAAGCTCCACAGGCAGTACTAGATGGGACAGAAACAGGTGAGGCTTGAGTTATGCTTTAAAGAACATTATTTCCCATTGTACCATTGGGCTAAGAAAGCCTGCATATGAGACGTGTCTCTCACTGTCTTCCCATAGTTTCCTGCTATGTTGTTTGTCTCTGCCTCCACATAGGTCCCCGATCAAGAAGAAAGTCCATTGCAAATGGTGACATTCGATTTGGGTTGTGCCATAGCTGGTAGGCAGCTGATTGACTCAATCCATCTATGCAGCACTGTGGCACCTTGTTTTAACATCATAAGCCCAGGGCTCCATTGTTTTCCATCTGCTGCCTTCCCTTACCTTGGCCTGCTTCATGATTACACTTACCATGTGCTGCATACCCGGACCACTCCCGCATCTAGACTGCCTTAATGGGACACTCGCCAACTGTGCTTCAATACACCCCAATTACTCCAGAAGACTATAAGTACTCTTTCCTTCCCCCTTACTCAGTCCCATGTGCCACCTGGCCAGAATAAAACCATTAAGTATTAAGCCCTACGGAAATCAAGTACTAGTAGGCCTACTTGCCCTAAGGGAAAGGGGCTGCTAAAGATGAAGGTACACTTCTCAGATATAGTTTTTGACCTGTGGTACTGGGGTGAATGTTACACTGCACCTCTAGGTAGGGGAGGCAAACAGGCATTTCTTGTTTGTATAACTGTCAACTACACATGATTATATAGCACAATTAGTTGAAATGTAATCACTCTTACATACTCATTTATATAAAGATTAGATGTCCTATGGCAGCTACCTTAGTAGCTTCACCCTGCACAAAGTACACGCATACATTCTTTCATAAGATCGTAACAGTAAACAGTAGTTTATACTACTATTTAAGCTATATAACAGAAGTACAATAATAAACGATATATAGAATATCCAACTTCATGATTGGTGTACTAGGACATTCACATCACATAGTGTATTTTCCAAAATGTCAAGAGTTCAGGATCAATTTTCATATTTTGGTGTAACACACTACAGGGCAAGTTATTTGAATGCTGAAAGTAAAAACAATTGCCTTTCTTTATTGTTTTATGATACAGACTTTTTGTGAAAGGTAACAGAAAGAAATCAGGATCTGCCATATCACAAGTTTGCTGAGTTGCAGCTGGATGAGATTATGTTCATGTCAGATGTGGTTTCCAGCTTAGATGATACCCGGCAGCTGCTAAGCTTATCTCACAGTAAGTATCCAAATGACAGCAATGGTATCTTTATCCTAATGACTTCAACATTCTTTTAAACCTTTAAAACATCATTCTAAAAAATGTTGTTTATTTCTTTTGTCCCTGTAATGCCTAGTACACACGATGAGAAAATAGGATGAAAAAAACTATTTTTGAGCAATCCGACAGTTCATGCAAAATTATCTGAAGCGACAAGCACAAAAATTTTCTTGTATGGTAACAGAATAATCGATTTTAGTCTAATCAGTAGAGTATTTGTAAAGAAATTGAGTGACCAAGACCACTCATGCTCGAAAACAAAATAATACATTACATTACAATACAATACATCATAGCGGGAAGATGTATTCTGTTTTAAGAGAATTTTCGTAACTCTAGTAACCTACTCATTGTTTATACGAGACTAGCATGCAAAAGAACGGATGAGCATTCGTCCAATATACTTGTTGGGTGTACCAGGTTTAAGAATTACGAATAATCTGTTTGGGGATTCCTTGGCAGCTTGTAATGTGGCAAAAAGGCCAGAAATTTTAACAGGTGACTGGCTGCCAGAGCAGTTTTTTTTCTTTAAGCAGTATATTTTAATGGTTTATTTACATTTTATTTGAAAGGAGGAATCAAGGAAGCTGTATTTATATCTAAAATGCCCCTTAAAACTATAGTTTTAGCACAAAAAAAACAATCCTGTCTGTGAGCAAACACTCACGTTTTGAGGTTCACATAAATAATAAAGTAATTGTGGTTAGTCTTCCTTCTCTTTGTGTCATTGCTACTGGGACCAAGCCATACAAAAGTAGGCGAAGCACTGCGTCCTTTGCCACCCTTCCAACATGAATAGTAGTGGTAGCGCTATGCATGTGTAAGTATGCAGTCCAAAAATGCTGACAGAAATGCTAGGGATTTTTTACATAATTTTCTTCTTTACTCGGAGATAACCCATGGCACATAAACCTAAAGTTCTGCCGAGTTCTTCTGAAAGGAAATTTGGCTGTCACCATGTTTGCACTCCAAAAAACAGTCTCCATGTAGGTCTGGTGAGAGTGCTTGGTGAGTTTTGGGTGACACCATGGAGATCCCAGTCTCTATGTTGTTATGTAGTTTCTACTGCCTATTACCTTGTGTCTAAAGCTGCCTGTGTACATTATATAAAGTAAACCTCTGAGTGCTGCATAATGCTCTATACATTTGCGACACATGAGTTTATTACCCATGAAAAAGAGCATATAAATTGACTGTCTTCTCAGGTCTACCGGTAGTTTCTTTCCATAGAGTGCTGACATGCTGTCATATTATGCAAGACTTTATTTAACGGATAGAACCATCCACATCAATCCCTGTTACACACAGCAGCGTCCAATCTAGTGCTCCTAGTTTACTTATACATACTAAGGTCTACCTGGGAAAAAGACAGTTCAAGAAACATACCATGAAAGAAATATAGGGGTTTCCATTGCTGGCCTCTTGGCTGTTATTCTGACCAACTGACTTAAATGTAATCTAAGTCACTGCAAGCTGACACAGCAGAAAACAAAGAGGAAGGAAGAAGTCCTTATCTACATGCAAGAATGGAGTAAGTGGCCTAAAGACAGAAGGAAGAGCATTGTAGCCAGGTGACCTGTATTCTCAGAAAGGTGGGCTATGATAGGTAACCTCCATATTCCTGTCAGGACAGGTTTCCTTTAACCTACCAGGATATCTTTGAAGTATGCAAGTAAACAGTAGCCCCTAGAACAGGGGTGGGCAAACTTTTTGACTTGAGGGCCGCAATGGGTTCATATATTGGACCCGGGGGCCGGACCAAGAGTAGATGAATGATGTGTATGTGTCATCCATAGTAAGTATAGTAATATTCCCCCATAGTAAGCATAGTAATTAATCCCCCATATAGTAATTCATCCCCCATATAGTAATTCATCCCCCATATAGTAATTCATCCCCCATAGTAATTCATCCTCCATATAGTAATTCATCCCCCATATAGTAATTCATCCCCCATAGTAATTCATCCCCCATATAGTAATTCATCCCCCATAGTAATTCATCCCCCATATAGTAATTCATCCCCCATAGTAATTCATCCCCCATATAGTAATTCATCCCCCATATAGTAATTCATCCCCCATAGTAATTCATCCCCCATAGTAATTCATCCCCCATATAGTAATTCATCCCCCCTATAGTAATTCATCCCCCATAGTAATTCATCCCCCCTATAGTAATTCATCCCCCATAGTAATTCATCCCCCCTATAGTAATTCATTCCCCATATTATTTCATCCCCCATATTAAGTCCCCAATTCCCCCCTGTGTCAATTCACTTACCTTTGCTCCGCGCGTTCCTCTCGCCGTGTTCCCGCGCCGTTCCGGTGTAGCATGAAAATCTGTCTCCTATGAGGATCTGTCCCCCTCGACGTATCTGTGCATGTGCCAATTTCAGGCATTAGCAGCCGATCGGCGATCTCCGGCACATGCACAGATACGTCGAGGGGGACAGATCCTCATAGGAGACAGATTTTCATGCTACACCGGTCTTCAGGGCGGACTGTGAGAGGAGCCTAGCGGGAGCCTAGCTCCGCGGGCCGGATTAAAAGGTCCGCCGGGCTGTAGTTTGCCCATTGCTGCCCTAGAAGAACCCCATACAGACAGAGAGGAAACATACCTTATGCAGGATCCCTGGCAGGGTACAACACCAAGAAGAGTTTAAAGCAAAAGCTAACGCTTTAGTCACCATGCTTCTCGAGTTCCTTTATGACTATATAACGCCCTCCAGGTTAGCTAGATAGGTTTTGTTGTTTTCTTTTTTTAGATAGAGGCTGAGTAGCAGCCTGGGATGAGTCAGTCTGGGAGTGAGGCAGGACTTGAAGGTTCTACAGGTCAGGGCTTCTAGAGCCCTACCACCCTTCAAGAAACTGGAGAACTTTCTGGAACAGGGGAGAAGGCCCAGATCCGCATGTTTGAGGGACCTTGGCCAATCACCTAGCAGGAGGTTGGGCATGGTAACCAGGGCAATCCTCAAATATGACAGAGCCTGGGGAGCAGTGTGCAGAGTCAGGTGGAAGATGGATTGAGAGAAGGCTGGAGTGTGGCGCTTGGGAGGCGGCCCCAGGGAGGGGAGCCTACCTATAAGCAGGATGCTGGACTGGAGGATCTCTACTGCCTCAACGTCTCCTTGGGTGGACTACCTGTTAGCAGGGAAGGAGCCAGCCTAGTCTAAGGCCTGAAGGCAGCCACCAACCCACCATGCTAGCAGGCGAGGACAGTGTGAGTACTCCTACACCACTTGGGCCAGATAAGGGGAGAGGGCAGTCAGGTGCAATACCCAACTAGTCTTCACCTGGGACTGCTTAACGGCAGACTCCTGGGACCCCCTTATTCAGGGATACCCGCAGCACAGCTGGGTGAAGAGGAGGATTCATCCAGGGTCTGAGGAGGTACACCAAGAAAAAATGAACAGTGCTATATTTTTGGCAAGTCCACCATTTTTGTACTTCGTTGCTAAGAGGTTTGTCCTCAAGTTCTACAGTTCCTTAGGCATCCCATATACCCCTAAACCCCATCCAAGTTGTTAGCCCCTCAATAAACAAACAAACAACAAAAAACAGCTCAAGGACTGTTTAACTGACTCTGAAAGAACAAGTATGGAAAAATGCATGTTGTTGTCTGGCTGTACAAAGCTTAGGGGGACCGAGTCAAATACAGCAGCCCTTACGAGGGTAGTGCTACAACTAGATTGAAAGTCTTGTAAACAGCCACTGAAATTGCTGTAAAACTCTTGTACAACCATAAGAATGGACTTTATGTAGTATTTCAACTGAATTGTTTCTATTATAATGACTAATAAAATTGTCTGATATGTCTAACAGGCCAAAACAATGGCCAGTGTGCAGTTCTTAGAAAAAATGTCTCTGCTGGTTAACAGCCACTAAAATAGGCTTTGTTTTGCAAATTTACTAGTAAGGCAGACTTTGTAGTCAGTAGTGGATCATTACTAGGGTAAGTATTGGTAGACGTTCCAGGTATATAACTCTGCTGGGATAATTCATAAGTAGAAGTCAAACTGTAGACTTTTTACGGAGAGGCAATGTAAGCTTTTAGTGCATTAACACTAAAGTATATTGTGTATAAGTACATTAATGGAACACAATTGTTTACTTGAATATGTGAACAGCTATTATCTGACAAACACCAGTTTCAGATTAAATATATTGTTGTAGATTATTATGCTTGTTATTTTTTATCTAAGAAAAGTGAAAACCCAGACCCAGGAAGGCCATCCAAACTTCATCTACAATTAAAAATGGATTTATATTACTGAATTGCCATTTTATTGCCAATTGTACAAACAACCTCATATGTCAGTTAACGGCTTTAAAAGAAAATTATATGTTTTTTCAAAATTTTTGTTAAAGGGTAACTCCACTATCGTGGGGAAAAATTAGCAAATAAAAAAATAATAATATATCATATATAATTGAGACACAAGTCATGCTGTAATTGATTGTTATTAAAAATTACCTTTTCTTTTCAATCTGCAGCACTGTAATTTTCTGTAAATTGCAATGCAATATGGCTACCTAGAGGTTTTCTGTACACAGGAGGTGTACAGATCACCCCCCAGAAACATCATTTCCTGTTTGTCTGATTGGCTGATTACTTTCCCCAGAAGTCTGCACTAAGATACAAGTCCGAATTCAGGCATCACCTGCAACAAAAATTTCATTTTTAGTGAGATACAGTAGGAAAGCACATCTAAAGGGATGCTGACCCTGCAGTTTTCCTCATTAAAGCCCTGCAGGTGCAGCAGCTGATTGATAATTATGAAACCACTCCCATGCAGATTCACTTTCCACATGGACACAGACAAACAAACAGGTATGTCTCCAGAATAACAAACATTAGGAATGCAACAAAGTTTATTAAAATCCTTGCAATGTACATAGACCACCCAAAGGGGAAGGTTTTTTCTCAACAAAAGTGGAGTTACTCTTTAACTTTTTTGGAAGGAAATATACTTACCTGATATTCTGTTTTAATTATTTGCGTAAAATAAATATTTTACAAGTGACAAGTGATAAATACAAAAAAATTGTATGCCATTGATCAAAAATATATACTGTAAGTAAATACATTAGGTATATACAGTAGATAATGCTATAGACTCTTTTTAATTTGATGCTGTTGTGTTTTCTTATTTGCCCCTAATATAATACCTATATACTCGTGTCCATTTCAGATACCTACATAATCCATACAAATTCTGTGTTTCCTTAATTTATGACTCTGAAGTCTGTTTTGTGTTAACTGATAGCCATCACTGAAATCATATTTTTTTTTATTTTGATTATACATGCTTTTATGTACACAGCTCTTAAATAATCAATAATAAAACAGCTTTAAAGCAACACACAAGATTTTTATTTCTCCCAGCCTTGCCTTTTTAGTATTGACATGTCTAAGTGCATATCTAATGTAATATTAAAAAAAACTTGTTGGATTTAGCTAAAACATTTACTAAATACTATGCAATGTAAATGGAGAAAGAAAATGTATTTTTCCATGTTCTCTTTACCCAGGAGACAGCATAGAAGGTCAGTAGATGCTGTACTAGAGTTGTCCTCTGTTATGCACTATGCACATTCCAGGTATCTCCTTTACTGTAGACAGTTTCTCATTAAATATTAATATCACATTGACATTTGAATTTCCCTTCAAGTATGTTTCAAAGCACATATAATATATATATCCCATTACAGGAATTTACACTGTGCTCTGTATAGCATACACATAACTAGTTACTTGCATGTGCTTTCTAGCCAACCTCCTAAGCCCATGATATTGGTAAGATTATCTACATATTAGAAGTGCTGGCAAAATCCAGGCAATCCTTGGTCTTCCAGCTTTCAAACCCTCAGCTTCCTTCTCATATGTTATTACTGGTTACCGATCATGCTTCTGCAAGCTATGTCCCTTGCTCTAGTTGAGTGATATGAGTATCTCAGCCTACTGACCTGGACCTGCTATCCCTATATATTTATTACAGAAGACAAAGTAACAAGTGTGGATTTAATTGTTGAGATAAAGCTCATTTACCTTTTTTAAAGGCAGAATCTTTGCAAGCAAATGGTCAGATAGCTGGATGATACAATATAAGACAATAATGGGAAAAGATCAATAATTGTTTTAGTAAAGCACATTTTCTTAGGAGAGCCTAACACATCTATATATTATATTCTATATTTTTATATTTATATTACTTTTTTTTATTTATACTGAATAACTTGACTTTCTAATGACCAAGCAAATGAAAAATATGACACTTGCTTTAAAAAAAAAAAGCTTTATAGACATAATCATTCAAGCAATATTGAAAGAAATGTGTAGCGGTTTTGAATATATTGCTTGCTTTAAATATTATTGTCAGGTCTTAAAAAAATTAAAAAATTTTTTTAGTTAGGTAAATATGAAATCGTTTGTATTATATTTTAGGACAGCAATCAGTTCCTTTGCACATATTTACAGGCTTTCCAAAGCCTGTGTAATGAAAAATGCTTGTTGTTTACAGAGTTCAACAGCTTGAGCTGAGATTTATGCACAAATGTCAATGCCCTTTTTGCCTCTTGTTGCCCATTTATAAAGCTACAGATTATATTTTTTCAAACAAGTTAGCTCCTCTAAAAGTGCCTCTGAAGCACACTGCTCCTCTAGTACTTTCAGTGACTGGATACTGTTACCACATGAAAGGATCATGCAACCATTATTCAGCCTTCCTGGGATTATTCTGCAGCAAAAGACAAGATGCTATGTCCCATGTTGTCCATCTTTGGCACTGTAATACTATTCTTCAACCTTCATAAAATGCGGTGCTCTATAAAGCAGACAAATATAAAGAATAGCACCACTTCAGTGGAAAAAATATAGCAAAAAAAAAAAGTGTATACAATTGCTACACAAGTTATGAAGTAATTTAAAACTGCTTTTCCTTTTCAATCTGTAGCAGCTGTAATTTTCTGTAAAATTCAAAGTACTATGGAAGCCTAGAGGTGTTCTGTACACTGCTGGTATACAGAAAGTCCCCAAAACTGAAATGCCTTCGGAAGGGATGCCTAAAATTTAACTTAGCACAGAAGAAAAATCAGTGAGCCAATCACACAAGCAGATTACATTATCTTGCAGTCCTGCTATAGGTCGCTGATCTGCACCGTTACTAGTATAAAAAAAAATTCCATTATCTATACCACCATTTGTAGACACTATAACTTTCATGTAAACCAATTAAATTACACGTATTGGGATTTTTTTTTTTTTTAGCAAAGACATGTAGCAGAATACATTTTGGCCTAAATTTATGACGAAATTTGATTTTTTAAATTTTTGGATATGTTTTATAGCAAAAAGTCATAAATATTGTTTATAGTGCAAACAATAAAAAATGCACAGGTGATCAAATACCATCAAAAGAAAGCTCTATTTGTGGGAAAAAGGGACATAAATGTCATTTGGGTGCAGCGTCACATGACATGCAGCTGTCAGTTAAAGTAATGCAGTGCTGTATCGCAAAAAATTGCATGGTCAAGAAGGGGGGTAAATCCTCTGAAGGGCAAGTGGTTAAAGGAAGACAGTCCTGGTTAGTTGCTAATCTGGTTTTCCACCACTCCTTCCCTTATTTGGCTCAGGGAGCGCAGGTCTACTCATTCAGTCCTTCTCCTGTGTTACTGGTGGGTCAGTGGCTGCTACCAGGCCTTTCCTCCTTCAAAGCTTCCTGACTGGAGGTGAGCCTCTCACCATTTGGGCCCCCTCCCAGGCTCCTGCTCTCTAGCCTCACTTCCTCATCTTCCACCCAAATCCTCCTGCTGCTGAGCAAGCTCAATTACTCTTAAAGTCTGTCTTGGCCCCTTGCCAAGCCTCCTGTTGGGGATTGACCAGGATCATCTAAGAGTACAGACCAGTCACTCCTCACCTCCGCTCACTGCTTCTAGATCTTCCTCCAAAGTTCTAGAGCAGGGGAAAATCCCAGAGAGCTGGTCTGCAGAGCCTCTCAGCTCTGACCGCAATTTGACCCACCTGACTATCACACCCAGGCTGCTACTTGGCCCTCCTCACTAACAATTAGAGCTAGAGCTCCCCCTAGCTAACTAGGAGGGTGCTACACAAAGATATTGAGTGGAAGTGACAGTATTAGAAACGTATCATTCTTTTCTGCTTGCACCTGTGCTGAGTTAAAATCTCATCAGTGTATTGGTGCTCCTTTATTCTCCATGTAGCAGGCTGCATGTGGACAGGTGACACTACTATATTCTTTAACACAAACAGAAAAAATGGTGTCACCCTTCTGGTTGTCCTGTAAAGGTGTATTAACCACAAAAGTGGCTCAACAGAATTACAAATCTTTGTTAAGATAAGACATTTCATATATGTGTGTTTCCACTGTGTATTTAGCTGCTTTGTCTTGGCAGCAATGTTGGTGGTTGTAAATAAAAACTGTAACATTTATTTCCAAAAGCAGTGAAAATAAAAAAATAAATTAATCAAACTAATGTACTGTCATTGCCAGCCATACAACAACAGTTTTCAGCCATGAATATTGTCTTCTCCAGAAAATAGAACACCTCTCTGGCCATCAGGAGGTTAAATAATGGTGATAGCAGGCCCGGCGTATATCTTGCCATTCTACCAGCTGCATGACACCCCCATAAAACGCAAGCCTGAAGATACTGCCAGGTTGCTTTTACCAAAGGAAGTTGTCTGATCTCTTTCTATCAAGTCAATGTTGCCTTGGGGAGATTCACTCTCTGATCTCAGATAAGATGGAGAATACGCTAAGAAACATTATACAATCTGAAAAAAGCTGCCTGCACTCAACGTCAAATGATCTCTCTGACCTCATCCTTCTGAGGATCTCTCTACTTGTCAGCTTCAATTACCTTCAGTAAATGCAGAGAAAGAAATACATATTTCTGCATATTCAGGACACTCCGATGATTTATACTAATATTTACTGTGGCTTTCCCTAGCTGGAATTGTAGAGAGAGATTTACTTTTCCAAAAAATCCATTTACCAGGCAGTGCAAAACTTTATTTGTCTGGAGTCAATCACATAATGCAGTTCTCACCAGGAAAATGAAGAAGGCTTGTGGGTAAATATCTTGTTTAGCAAGCACTTTTACTACAGTGAAGGGATTAATTGTGTTGACATATTTATATGGAAATATACATGCTTAGCTTCTGGTGTACGTGATGTGAGTTTAAATCATCTGAACGTGGCAATACTAAATCTTGTGTCCAAGAAATATGAGTTATTCTCAAGCTGAGATGGAACATGCCTGTTACACCGAATGTGTTTAAGCATGCAATATATGCATGTTATAGAAGTGCTTAGAACACCTAATATTGCTGGGACAGGGTCTTATTATCAACACACCTGGGGCCAGATTACTGCATAACACATCTGTATAATAAAATAAATTGAGAGTTAACAGATCACATTATCAAGGTTGTATAAGGTTTATTTAAAAAGAAAAGTAAAAAAAAAACTTGATTTACTTTAGAGTGTAAGCTCTCATGAGCAGAGCCTTCCTATTCTCCTGTATTGAATTGTATTGTAAAATTGGTCATACACCATTATGTTTATATTTTCATTAAACATTTTTAAAAATCATTTGTCTGAGCTTTTGATTTTGCCATCATTAAGTCAACTAATTTAATTCAAAAGCTTTTCAGGTTTCCCCCAGACCTACTACTTGTAAGCTACTTTGAATAGAAAGCAAGACATAGTAAACCAGTAATCCACCTAGCAAATGTGCTGTGATGGACCTCCTGGCACCCCACCTGAGTGCGTCCGCCAAACAGTGAATCCTGCCCTCCAAACCCATCCAGTAGACCGAGAGCTAATGCCAGCCCTTTACCCCAAGCATCGTACGCAGACAGGATGTTGAGGTAAAAACAGGAGGAATCACTTTATTGAACAGAAATACAGGTTTGTATACACTTCAGAAATAGGGGCAGTCATCACATGAACAATAAAAGCAAAATATTACACATTAGGATAAACATAAATTTAATTTAGGTACAGTGTTGCATGACCACGCAATTGTCAGTTACAGTAACGCAGCACTGTATTGCAAAAAATGGTCTGGTCAAGAAAGGGGGTAAATTCTCTGGAGGACAAATGGTTAATAAACAGATTACAGCAGGAGATGCCAGGATCAGGTTGTTTTGAGCTGATTATATTAACATCTGCTCTGAGTCTCTGAGTCCAGGAGGGGGTTGAAGCAGTCAATGATGGTTTGGGCTGTCTATACCCCAACAAAACTATATCTGGGTCCTCCAGTTCTTAGAGTCTGTGTGTTTCAGGGAGACAGGGACTTGAATCTGAAGTAAAACTCCTCCAAAGGTCCCTCAGGCACACACCTCCCAAAGAATAGAGCCCCCTCAAAAGCCAGGGCCCATAGTCAGTAAGCAAGAGGCTAGCCTGCTCTCCCCTCCAAAATTCCCTGCCCATTTGGGTCTGTCACATGTGCATTACAATATGTATGATCTTTTTCAAATAAAAATCATGTTCATGATCAGAATTACATTTTTTTCAGATAAGAAATCAGAAAAATTTTCAGAGCTTTCACAGGAGAGTGTAATAAAGAGCCTTCAACAGATTCTATGCACAGGTAATGATAGATGGAATAATATAATGAATATCTAGAGTCACTTTAGGTCAGTGGTAATTTCTCAATGTGAATAGATTGAGGATTCAGGTCAGCAGAGGCTGCCTATAGTCTCTGCTTCTACTCCCTCCCCTCTTCCTATGCAGTCTCTGGTGCAGGTTCCCCCCTACTGTTTTATCATCACTGATGGGGACTCTGCTACAATGGGAGACTCTAATGGGGAACCTCATGTAAGGGGGACTATGATGGGGACCCAGATGTAAGGGGATTCATTAATTTTTAAAACTCATTTTTTTCAGCCCACAAATATTTTATAACATTTATGATGTGGCCCTTGTACTGAAAAGTGTGGAAACCCCTGATACAGAACAGAACCCCTAGGTCATGTATACACAGACAGCTGAGGGTGGAAAAATAGACGGTTGAGCCATGATTTTGCTGCTTCTCAACTGCTCAACGGTCATGTTAGTAAACGCTGCCACAATCACTCTGTACCCCGTCAAAATGTATACAAGTTACATTCAGCAACCAGTACCCCTGGCAAACATGACCCATTCAAGTAAATGGGTCTGTGCTGTATCCACAAGCAAAATGTAGAATTATATTACAATTCAAAAATCCCTTTCAGCTGCAAAAGAAACACAGGAATTCTGAAGTCAGACGTACCACTTCCTGAATGTCTGGCAGCCACTGTTCTATGGCTTTCTTAAAAGCAATCCACTGCAGATCGCTTTTCATAGAGTGCTTTGAATCCTTACTAACCCTTTAGTGATTGCACTATACAGTACATTATTATTTTTTCCTCAAATTCTGTTTTTTTTCCCCCAGCCACTGATGGCTATGAATTATAACTCCACCAGTCACAGTTTAGATGTTGGCATTGCAACGTTAGCACGTTTATACTCACCCATGGTAGTACTATTCAAATTATTTCTACAACCCCAATTTAAAAAAAGTTGGGAGCAGGGCGGACTGACAACTCATGGGGCCCCCGGGCAATAGGGGATCATGGGGCCCCTGTGTCCTTGCCCAAACTCAAAAAAGCATATGAAATAGGTACCAGGGGCATCTCATGGGGCCCCCTACTGACCACGGGCCCTCGGGCAGTGCCCGAGTTTCCAAATGGTCAGTCCGCTCCTGGTTGGGAGGCTTTGTAAACTCCAGGGACGGACTGACCATTCGAGCACTCAGGCACTGCCCGAGGGCCCAGGGTCAGTAGGGGGCCCCATGAAATGTCCCTGGTACCTTTTTTATAGGCTTTTTTGGAGTGTGGGCAAGGACACAGGGGCCCCATGATCCTCTATTGCCCGGGGGCCCCATAAATTGTCAGACCGCTCCTGGTAAACTCTACATAAAAACAGAATGCAATGATTTGCAAATCTCATAAACCCGTACTTTATTCGCAATAGAAATAGAAAACATATCAAATGTTTAAACTGAGAAAATTAACCATTTTATGAAAAAAATAAGGTCATCTTGAAATTGATGGCAGCAACATGTCTCAAAGAAAGTTGAGACAAGGCAATGGTACCACAGTGTAGCATCCCCTCTTGTTTTAACAACAGTCTGTAAATGTCTGGGACCAGAAGAGACCAATTTCTGGAGTTTGGCAGAGGATAGTTGTCCCATTCTTGCCTGATATAGGATTCAACAGTCCTTGGTCATCTATGGTCATCTTTGTTATGTAGCACCCTCCTTGGTAGCTAGGGGGAGCTAGTTGATAATTTTTAGTTAGAGGCTGAATAGCAGCCTGGTGGCATAGTCGGGGGGGATCGTATTTCAGTCAGGGCTGAGAGGATCTGCAGACTAGCTTTCTGCAACTTCCCCCTAATCTAGAGACTTGTAGAAGTCTCTAGAATTCAGGGGGTGGGGTGAGGAGTGGCTGGTCTGCACTCTCAAGGGATCCTTGCCCATCCCCAGGCTTGGCATGGGGTCAGGACAGCCCTTAAGAGTGACTGAGCCTGCTCAGCAGCAGAGTTCGAGTGGAAGATGGACTGAGCAGGATGGTGTGTGTGGAGCCTGGGAGGGGGTCCAGGAAAGGGGCCTACTTAGAGGCAGAGGAGCTGGAAGGAAGGATCTCTCAGCCTCAACGTGTCCTGAGAGAGGACAGGGAAGGAGCCAGCCCAGCGTAAGGCCTGATGGCAGCCACCAACCCACAAGCTTGTAGGAGAGACTGAGTGAGTAATCCCACACCCCCTGGGCTAGATAAGGGGAAAGGACATTTGGGTGATAAACCTGACTAGCCCCCATCTGGGACTGCTTTCATTTAGGGTGGCAGCTTCTGGGACCTCTTGGCCAGGGATTCCCTTAGACAGCTGGGTCAAGAAGAGGTTTAGCTCTCCAAGAAGAGAAGAGAAAACCCTTCTGACTTGTACATAGTTCAGGAAGTTGTCCTCAGTTTTACAATTTCTTCGGCATCTCATGTACACCTCATCCCCATCCACATTTCAAATCATCTAATAATATCCCCCCCAAAAAACAAGTTCAAGGACTGTTTTCTGTCTTTGGAATGCAAATCTGGAAGGAAATGTGTATTGCCTGGCTATGCAGGACTATAGGGGGATCCAAATCTCTACCGAATCCTAAGGGAGTAGTGCTACATTAAGTTTTAGGATTCAACAAATATTTTCAGTTGGTGAAAGGTCTGGACTGCCTGCAGGTCAATTAAGCACAGTATTAGTCAATAAGATGTAATAAAGGGGTTGAGTGCAAAGATAAGGCTGTCAGATCCAGGGTTGATGGAAAGAATAAAATGTGATTTTAACAATCCCTTTTTAAAAACTATATTCTGTGTTCACTTTAGACCACAATTCTCCTTTAGCCCAATTTTGTTGAACGTTAGGCACATCATACTTGGACCCAGTAAACAAACTGTAGCTTAGTTTAAAAAATGATTCTAGTTTTTAACCAGTTCCGTACCGCTCGCAGTACATGTACTGCAGGTGGGCTACACAAGCAGGCTAAGCGATGTCCTCCAAAAAGAGCAGCGAGCGCTTAGCGATGGGAGCAGCTGGCACTAAAGGTAACAAGCCTAAATAAGTGAATGCAATGGAAATTGTGCATCGCTTATAATAAAGTGCATCAAAAAAACTATTATGTGCATAAAAATTCATGCAGCAAACAAATATGTGTACTTAAATACATGCAAAAAGTGCATAAATAATCTACCGAGAAAAAAAATATCTTATAAGGACATGATAAACACACCACTAAGGTGAGCAAAAAGTGTCTGTATAGTTATACGTAACAATTCATATAGTGTCCAAACAGCTTTTCAAAGCGTTTACATTTACTAAGCTCTGGAGCAACTGCACTTGCAGAGTGCAACTGCTTCTGTGCAAGTGCACAGTCTATTTGCCTTTAGTAAATCAACCCGATAGTGTAGTATTTTATTACTGAATGGGCCAAAAACAATCAAAAACAGACCATAAAGCACGTGGAATACAAAGAACAAATACAGATGGACTTACAAAGATGGCCGTTGATCTGATTATCGGACTCGGAGGCGTGACGTCAGCACGTAAGACCCCTACCGACACTTTTCGTGCACATGCACACCTTCAGGGGATTCACCTGTACCCGGAAACAGCGGTTTGTGACTCCCAGTACCCGTCCTCTGTGATTGGGGGGACCATGTGATCGCTATGCTATCACATTATAACAAAGTCAACAAAGCTTTTATGAATGTATTTCATTCATAAAAGTTGTGATTCCTACAGTGATGTTGTGATTGACCCACAGCTATCACATGGTACCTGGGTAGTGGTGTGTTTAGGTTTTGTGCTGCCCTAGGCAACACAAAGATCATCGGCCCCCAAGGACATGAACCAAAACCACCCCCCTTCCCCCTCCTGCGGATAGAGCCTAACATTAGCCAACTACACCCCTGTCCCCCACCTGGAAGAGCCTTCCACTAACCCCCCCCCCCAGGTGATAGAGAGAAAGACACTCATCTTCACAGCTCCGGACATCCCCGGGAATGAGAGTCAGGTTCTACTGTACATACACCATCAAGCAGCCTGCAGCCTCTCTCAGATCCCCTCTGGTTCCCATGGTGCGCGTGTCCCTTCTTCCATCCCTTCTTCTGGGGGGAGGTGCTGCCCCCCTGAAAAATGCCAACCTAGGCAAGTGCCTTGTTTGCCTTGTGGTAAATACGCCCCTGTACCTGGGTCAACCACAGCACCCTGTACCATGTGATAGCTGTGGGCAAATCACAGCACACAATGTAACCCATTTGTGAATGTAACCCATTTGAATGTAACCCATTTGTGACAGTACAAATCATTGTTGTCACAATGATCATCACTTTACCAGCAATCAAAGTGTAAAAAAACAAACAAACAAACCATGATTACCTCCCAGAGTACTACAGTGACACTATGGTGACACTGAACTACTCTGATAACAGTATGTACAGTAAAAAAAATAGTAAAAAAAAGTTGAAAAAAAGAAAAAACATATACAAAATTGAATAAAAAGTGGTTTACTTTTTTTTTTTTTTAACATACTGTTACCAATCGGTATCCCTGATCACCGCCACACCAGTCATATGATGATGCTGTACTGCACTGGTGACAGTATGTAAAAAACAATTGTGAACAAAAAAACTAATTTTATTTAATTTCTTCATTTTACAAACAATTGTGACAAAAAATTACAACTTCAAAAAACTCACCATGCCTCTTACTAAATTCCTCAGACTGTCTACTTTCCAAAAAGGGGTCATTTGGGGGGTATTTGTCCTGGCATTTTAAGGGCCTCAAGGAATGAGACCAAGATCATAGTTTGTGCATGCTTTAACTTTCACACAAACCAGTTAATATACACTTATTTGTTTGTTACCAAAGACATGTAGCAGAGTACATTTTGGCTTAAATTTATGAAGAAATGAGTATATATATATATGTGTGTGTGTGTGTGTGTGTGTGTGTGTGTGTTTTATACAGGAAATAATGTGTTTTTATTTTATATAGCAAAAAATAACCCAGTGGTGATCAAACACCACCAAATAAATGCTCTATTTGAGTAAAAAAAAATAAAAATATTTAATTTGAGTACAGTGTTGCATGACTGTGCAATTGCCAGTACAGTGCTAAATAGCAAAAAATGGCCTGGTCATGAAGGGGGTAAAACCTTACGGAGGGCAAGTGGTTAAAGTGCAAACATAACATAATATAATATTGAAGTATTGTAAATGATCATCTAACACTTGTTAAAACAACATACATAGTGTATGTGGTAGTAAAATTATATGTTATATAAAACTCTGGAAACAAAAAAAAAAGTAATTATAGTAAAAATTATTTCACCCTTCAGCTGTCTGCACCTACATTTTTCTCTAAGGAGATCTAATATTACTAATTTTATTCCATTCTCTTTATTCTCCCTCCGCTCATCGCCAATCTTGAGCTTTGCATGACCTCTTCATCTTAGGTTACCTCCAGATGTTTTCCCATAATAACTCTCTCTTCAACATGCTTAAGTTAAAGAAGCAATTACACCTGGTATACTCTTTGTTATTATTATTGATTTACAGAACTCCGGCATCTCCAACAGTGCTGTGCAAAAGAAGTGCAACAAGGGTCCTATTACCTGAAGCACTTGAAGATTTTATTTTCCCTTCTTTTTCCTACTTTAGAAATGCTTACATGAAATATGTTAAAGGAAATCAATGGTCACAGCATACACTTTTCTTTTATAATTTTGTAATAATTAGAGATGAGCGAATTATTCAAAAATTCGATTCGGCCGATTCGCCGAATTTCAGGAAGAAATTTGATTCGATGCAAATTTATTCGCTACGAAGTTAACTTATAAAAAGGGTTTCTAGGCTTCAGAGAGCCTTTAAATTAGTGCAGAACACTGTACCTTTAATTTAAATGCCCTTGGAGATGAGGAAGGAGAAGGAGAAGGAGAAGGAGAAGGATGAGAAGAAGGAGAAGGAGAAGGATGAGAAGAAGGAGAAGGAGAAGGATGAGAAGAAGGAGAAGGAGAAGGATGAGAAGAAGGAGAAGGAGAAGGATGAGAAGAAGGAGAAGGATGAGAAGAAGGAGAAGGATGAGAAGAAGGAGAAGGAGAAGGATGAGAAGAAGGAGACAGTTCTGTGACATTCACTCCATACAGCGGTTTCAACCGCTGTATGGAGGGAATGTCACAGAACTGTCAGAAATAGCCTATTTCTGACAGTTCTGTGACATTCCCTCCATACAGCGGTTGAAACATTGTATCTATTTGTTTCCATAAATGGTTCCATTTATGGAAACAAATAGATACAATGTTTCAACCGCTGTATGGAGGGAATGTCACAGAACTGTCAGAAATAGCCTATTTCTGACAGTTCTGTGACATTCCCTCCATACAGCGGTTGAAACATTGTATCTATTTGTTTCCATAAATGGTTCCATTTATGGAAACAAATAGATACAATGTTTCAACCGCTGTATGGAGTGAATGTCACAGAACTGTCAGAAATAGCCTATTTCTGACAGTTCTGTGACATTCACTCCATACAGCGGTTTCAACCGCTGTATGGAGGGAATGTCACAGAACTGTCAGAAATAGCCTATTTCTGACAGTTCTGTGACATTCCCTCCATACAGCAGTTGAAACATTGTATCTATTTGTTTCCATAAATGGTTCCATTTATGGAAACAAATAGATACAATGTTTCAACCGCTGTATGGAGTGAATGTCACAGAACTGTCAGAAATAGGCTATTTCTGACAGTTCTGTGACATTCCCTCCATACAGCGGTTGAAACCGCTGTATGGAGTGAATGTCACAGAACTGTCAGAAATAGGCTATTTCTGACAGTTCTGTGACATTCACTCCATACAGCGGTTTCAACAACATTCACTCCATACAGCGGTTGAAACATTGTATCTATTTGTTTCCATAAATGGAAACAAATAGATATAATGTTTCAACCGCTGTATGGAGTGAATGTCACAGAACTGTCAGAAATAGCAGAGCTCTGCAGATACACTTAGCGGAGCTCTGCAGATACACTTTTTGCCGGCTTGGAATTATTCTTATTTTCATCCTACTTCTTCTTCTTCTTCTTCATCCTCATCCTCTTCTTCTTCTTCTGAGGATGAGGATGAAGAAGAAGAAGAAGAAGAAGTAGGATGAAAATAAGAATAATTCCAAGCCGGCAAAAAGTGTATCTGCAGAGCTCCTCTAAGTGTATCTGCAGAATAGAAGAGCTCTGCAGATACACTTTTTGCCGGCTTGGAATTATTCTTATTTTCATCCTACTTCTTCTTCTTCTTCTTCTTCTTCATCCTCATCCTCAGAAGAAGAAGAAGAGGATGAGGATGAAGAGGAAGAAGAAGAAAAAGAAGAAGAAGAAGAAGTAGGATGAAAATAAGAAGAATTCCAAGCCGGCAAAAAGTGTATCTGCAGAGCTCCTCTATTCTGCAGATACACTTAGAGGAGCTCTGCAGATACACTTTTTGCCGGCTTGGAATTATTCTTATTTTCATCCTACATCTTCTTCTTCTTCTTCATCCTCATCCTCATCCTCTTCTTCTTCTTCTGAGGATGAGGATGAAGAAGAAGAAGTAGGATGAAAATAAGAATAATTCCAAGCCGGCAAAAAGTGTATCTGCAGAGCTCCTCTAAGTGTATCTGCAGAATAGAGGAGCTCTGCAGATACACTTTTTGCCGGCTTGGAATTATTCTTATTTTCATCCTACTTCTTCTTCTTCTTCTTCATCCTCATCCTCAGAAGAAGAAGAAGAGGATGAGGATGAGGATGAAGAGGAAGAAGAAGAAGAAGAAGAAGTAGGATGAAAATAAGAAGAATTCCAAGCCGGCAAAAAGTGTATCTGCAGAGCTCCTCTATTCTGCAGATACATTTAGAGGAGCTCTGCAGATACACTTTTTGCCGGCTTGGAATTATTCTTATTTTCATCCTACTTCTTCTTCTTCTTCATCCTCATCCTCTTCTTCTTCTTCTGAGGATGAGGATGAAGAAGAAGAAGTAGGATGAAAATAAGAATAATTCCAAGCCGGCAAAAAGTGTATCTGCAGAGCTCCTCTAAGTGTATCTGCAGAATAGAGGAGCTCTGCAGATACACTTTTTGCCGGCTTGGAATTATTCTTATTTTCATCCTACTTCTTCTTCTTCTTCTTCTTCATCCTCATCCTCAGAAGAAGAAGAAGAGGATGAGGATGAGGATGAAGAGGAAGAAGAAGAAGTAGGATGAAAATAAGAAGAATTCCAAGCCGGCAAAAAGTGTATCTGCAGAGCTCCTCTATTCTGCAGATACACTTAGAGGAGCTCTGCAGATACACTTTTTGCCGGCTTGGAATTATTCTTATTTTCATCCTACTTCTTCTTCTTCTTCTTCTTCATCCTCATCCTCATCCTCTTCTTCTGAGGATGAGGATGAAGAAGAAGTAGGATGAAAATAAGATTAATTCCAAGCCGGCAAAAAGTGTATCTGCAGAGCTCCTCTAAGTGTATCTGCAGAATAGAGGAGCTCTGCAGATACACTTTTTGCCAGCTTGGAATTATTCTTATTTTCAACCTACTTCTTCTTCTTCTTCATCCTCATCCTCAGAAGAAGAAGAAGAGGATAAGGATGAGGATGAAGAGGAAGAAGAAGAAGAAGAAGTAGGATGAAAATAAGAATAATTCCAAACCGGCAAAAAGTGTATCTGCAGAGTTCCTCTATTTCTGACAGTTCTCTGACAGCTCCTTCACATGTACAGCGGTTGAAACATCTGTTTCCGAATAAAAACATCTGTATCCTAAATGGAAACAAATAGATACAATGTTTCAACCGCTGTACATGTGAAGGAACTGTCAGAGAACTGTCAGAAATAGCGGAGCTCTCTGCAGGGACACTTTTGCCGGCTGATCGGGAAAAATCCGATTCGCGCACCCGAAGTAGGCAAATATTCGGATTCGACGTGAATCGAATTTTTCCTGAAATTCGTATCGAATTCCACTTCACCTGGTTCGATTCGCTCATCTCTAGTAATAATAATACAATACAATCATACAAACAATATTTATTTTGACAACATAATAAAATCTTATTTTAAAAATCTCCTTTCATGTTGTGAATTTTACCTCTCTGATGGACATCTCTTTCCACAACGTCCTAGTTTCCCTGCATGCTCTGTATCCTCTTCTCCAGGGGTCTCCAAACATTCCAAATAAAGGGCCGGTTTACTATCCTTCAGACTTTAGGAGGGCCCTGTGGGAGTAGAAAATGTCCCAGCATCAGTAAGAGTACAAAAAATGACAAAGTGCTTGTAGTCAGTGGAAGGAGGAATAGTGTCCAATCATTGCTATTAGTGGGATGAATAGTGCCCCATCATTGGTATCAGTGGGAGAAATATTGCCCCATCATTGGTATCAGAGGAAGGAATAGTGCTCCATTATTGGTATTAGTTGGAGGAATAGTGCCCCATCATTGGTATTACTAGGAGGAATAGTGCCCCATCATTGGTATCAGTGGAAGGAATAATGCGACATCATTGGTATTACTAGGAGGAATAGTGCCCCATCATTGGTATTACTAGGAGGAATAGTGCCCCATCATTGGTATTACTGGGAGGAATAGTGCCCCATCATTGGTATTACTAGGAGGAATAGTGCCCCATCATTGGTATCAGTGGAAGGAACAGTGCCCCATCATTGGTATTACTAGGAGGAATAGTGCCCCATAATTGTCATTACTAGAAGGAATAGTGCCCCATCATTAGTATTACTAGAAGGAATAGTGCCCCATCATTGGTATTACTAGAAGGAATAGTGCCCCATTATTGGTATGAGTGGGAGGAACAGTGCCCCATCATTGGTATTACTAGAAGGAATAGTGCCCCATTATTGGTATTAGTGGGAGGAATAGTGCCCCATCATTGGTATCAGTGGAAGGAATAGTGCCCCATCATTGATATTAGTTGGAGGAACAGTGCCCCATCATTGGTGTCAGTGGGATGAATAGTGCCCCATCATTGGTATCAGAGGAAGGAATAGTGCCCATCCTTGGTATTAGTTGGATAAATAGTACCTAATTGTTTATATCAGTGGGACGAATTGTGCCTCATCATTGGTGCCAGTGGAAGGAGAAATGCCCCATAGTTGGTGCCAGTGGAAGAAATTGTGCCTCCTTGTTCGTGTCAGTGGGAGGAATAGTACCCCAAGGGCCGCACAGAGGCAAGCAAAGGGCCATAGTTTGGAGACCACTGCTCTACTCTGCTGTTTACTTTTCATTTCAAAGGACTACATATCCCATGGTACCTTGCTGCCTGCAAACAGCAGTTCCTGTACTAATTCTGCCTCCTGAAACTCCTCTCACCACCTCTGTAGTTCAGAGGGCAGACTCTGTGAAATGTGTGACACAGCAGTGCCTACTCACAGGGAATAGTGAATATGTGTCATAGAATTCAAGGATGTAAATGTGTGTGGATCTCCAAATTTCATGATTGTTCTGATTAATAGGAGTAAGGTTAGAAATCAACGAAATACAATGTGGAAGTAAATACATAATTTTACATTTTGAACATAGCTGTGCTTTAAAGTAGAACGAAAGGCAGAACTGTTTTTTTTTTCATTTTGCACAGAGTAAGGAAAGATTATAAGTTATGGTCATTTTTTTCCCCCATCTGTGTCCCACTGTGGAGATTTCCCTCCCATAGTCAAACAGAAAGTGAGAGGAAATCCCTGCAAATTAAGAGAATGTCTTGGGGACCCCCCAGGTAACCAGAACTAGTGTCCCCATTGGAAGATTTTACTTTCACTTTCAATTAGAATGGTAAACAGGACAAATAAAGAGGGTGACTATCCCTAATGGGAGGCACAGACAACAATAAAACCTGACAGGAGTTCTAATACTTCTCCACTCCATCCAAAACAAAAAGTATTTGAGCTTCCATAGATGAGGGTTTACATTGCACGAAAGCCCATGAACACCGATCCCCCCCCCCCCCGCTTGTTATTATCAATGTGGAACGTAAGGGGGTAATTCTGTAACAGGGATGTTTAATCCTGTCTTCTCTGATCCTTCCCTTCTTCTAATGTCCCCAACTCATCTCCTGATAGAACAGAGCCTTGGGGCAAGCTGCACATGCTCAGTTTGGTGTGTATTGCTAGAGAGGTTTTTTTTTTTTTTCTTGGAAGAGTGCATGTGATCAGCACAGGGCCAATCAGCACTGTCCAGACAGAGGGTCAGGGGTCCTGCAATCTCATAAGACAGTGAGAGGAGAATGAAAACTCCTCCTACAAGCTTTAACCAGTGTTCTGCTGGACACTGATAGAAGTCACAAGACTGCTCTAGCTGCTGATGAGAAAAGGTATTTAGCAGTTTATATTTACTACAATAATTGCATTTCCATGTTCTGTGTACTGTGGGAGACCAGATATAGTGAATGCAGGGTCCTGGGTTTAGTAACACTTTAAAAATCCTCACTCAGTAAACTGTGCAATAAATTACTTCAATTATCCAATAATTTGACACACAAATTCCTGTTTACATATTTAATTGGCACATGATTGGTTAATTAAAGTGAGTATTCACACAATTTAGCTCATCTTCACACTGCCCTGTTGCATTTTTGCTATAGCACAGATAACCCGTGGTTTTTGTGGAAGTTAGCTGCACTTTCCCATAGACTTCTATGAGGTCCTGTGCTTTAGAAAGCACACTAAAACTCCTGCATGCGGCACCTCTGGTACGTTTGAACTTTATGCAGGTCTATGGGATTCGAACTTGTAAATTCAGAAGTGCCAATTTTGAAGGCTTATATGCAAGTTATGGGCCATAAAAGGGGTATGGGTACATGAGGGACATGAATCAGTGAAAACATTTTTTTTAAAAAGTACCCTATTTAACACCTTCCCACCCGGCCTATAGCAGATTGACGGCCGGGCAGGACACTCCTCCTTGTGACTAGGTGTCATATGACGTCCTGTCAAAAGGAGCTGCTCATGGGACCGTGCAGCAACACGATCTGTCGCCTGCTTTTTTTCTAATGCAACTAGTGCAAACACTCAACACTCTTGTAATATTTACATAGTTAGCCTGGCTGAAAAAAGACAAAATTCCACCCAGTTCAACCATAAAAAAAAAAAAAACAAGTTATAATTCTACACCTACAGTTGATCCAGAGGAATGCAAAAAAACAAGCAAAGAATGATCTAATTTGCTCCTACAGGGAAAAATTACTTTCTGATCCCCCGACAGGCAATCGGATATTCCCTGGATCAACTTTACCTATAAATGTTATATCCAGTTATATTCTGTGTATCTAAGAAAAAATCCAGGCCAATCCACTGAGCTGTCCAGAACCAACTCTTGAGGGAGTCTATTCCAAATTTTCACAGCTCTCACAGTGAAGAAACCTTTCTGTATTTGGAGATTAAATTCTTCAGATGTAAAGACTGCCCCCTTGTCCTCTGTGATGACCTCAGGGTGAATCGCTCTACGCCGAGTTCACTATATGAGTCACTGATGTGTTTATACATGTTCCTCATAGCTGAGCTCCTGCATGCCTTTTATCAGTTTGGTTGCCCTTCTCTGCACTTTCTCCAGTTCCCCAATGTTCTTTTTGTGAATTGGTGCCCAAAACTGAACTGCATATTCCAGATGAGGTGTTACTAATGATTTGTACAGGGGTAATATGATATCTCTCTCTCTGGAGTCTATACCTCTTTTAATACAAGAGAGGATTTTTGTCATGCACCGCCTAGCAGGATCTCTAGTGACCCACAGAATGAGATTTTCCAGGACGCGGAGTCTAAGTCCCAGCCTGCCTTTTCACCAGAGCCCCTGATGGTGGGGATGGACTTGGTGCACGATTGAAACCAGGTCGCGGTTCCCGAGTGCACCCAACTTTTAATACAAGAGAGGATTTTTCTGCTTTAGACACTGAAGCTTGGCATTGCATGCCATTATTAAGCTTGTGATCTACCAGAACTCCCAGATCCTTCTCCACCATTGATTCCCCCAGTTGTACTCCCCCTAGTATGTATAATGCATGCATATTCTTAGCCCCTAAGTGCATAATAGAGATGAGCGAATCGAAGTATCCGAAGTGGAATTCGAGTCGAATATCGGAAAAATTTCGATTCGTGCCGAATCCGAAAAACAGCCTAATTCGGACGCGCGAATCGAAATTTTTCAGAAAATGGCGGCTGACATGTGCGGCGACGGAGCGGGGATGTCGGGGAAGGCGCGCAGACAAGGCGCGCTGCCCCATAATGCATTCCTCAACGACATGTGATCGCATCAGCCAATCAGCAGCCAGCCAGCCAGCACTGTGTAATGGTCGAGGTATATATAGCGGCCATTTTGGAAATCTTCATTTGCCTGCAGTCATTGAACAGAGGCAGACCGCTCTGTACTAGGGACAGGGACAGAGTTAGGGCCACAGAAACGAGAATTGGGGACAGAGAGAAGTTACTTAGGGACAGAGAACCATTACTCAGGGACACAGACTTGTTAATGAGGGCCACAGAATCGTTATTTAGGGACAAAGAAACGCTAGTTAGGGCCACAGAATTCATACTCAGGGACAGACAGAATTGTTACTCAGTGCCAGAGAATTGTTACTTAGGGCCACAGAAACGTTATTAGGGCCACAGAATTTTTACTCAGGGACAGACAGAATTGTTACTGAGTGCCAGAGAATTGTTACTCAGGGACAGACAGAATTGTTACTGAGTGCCAGAGAATTCTTACTCAGGGCCACAGAATTCATTCTCAGGGACAGACAGAATTGTTACTCAGGGACAGACAGAATTGTTACTGAGTGCCAGAGAATTGTTACTCAGGGACAGACAGAATTGTTACTGAGTGCCAGAGAATTGTTACTCAGGGACAGACAGAATTGTTACTGAGTGCCAGAGAATTGTTACTCAGGGACAGACAGAATTGTTACTGAGTGCCAGAGAATTGTTACTCAGGGACAGACAGAATTGTTACTGAGTGCCAGAGAATTGTTACTCAGGGACAGACAGAATTGTTACTGAGTGCCAGAGAATTGTTACTCGCACAGACACAAAATTGTTACTTGCACAGACACAGAATTGTTACTCGCACAGACACAGAATTGTTACTCAGGGCCACAGAATTCATACTCAGGGACAGACAGAATTGTTACTGAGTGCCAGAGAATTGTTACTCAGGGACAGACAGAATTGTTACTGAGTGCCAGAGAATTCTTACTCAGGGACAGACAGAATTGTTACTGAGTGCCAGAGAATTGTTACTCTCACAGACACAAAATTGTTACTTGCACAGACACAGAATTGTTACTCGCACAGAGACAGAATTGTTACTCAGGGCCACAGAATTCATACTCAGGGACAGACAGAATTGTTACTGAGTGCCAGAGAATTGTTACTCAGGGACAGACAGAATTGTTACTGAGTGCCAGAGAATTGTTACTCTCACAGACACAAAATTGTTACTTGCACAGACACAGAATTGTTACTTGCACAGACACACAATTGTTACTCAGGGCCACAGAATTCATACTCAGGGACAGACAGAATTGTTACTGAGTGCCAGAGAATTCTTACTCAGGGCCACAGAATTCATACTCAGGGACAGACAGAATTGTTACTCAGGGACAGACAGAATTGTTACTGAGTGCCAGAGAATTGTTACTCAGGGACAGACAGAATTGTTACTGAGTGCCAGAGAATTCTTACTCAGGGACAGACAGAATTGTTACTGAGTGCCAGAGAATTGTTACTCTCACAGACACAAAATTGTTACTTGCACAGACACAGAATTGTTACTCGCACAGAGACAGAATTGTTACTCAGGGCCACAGAATTCATACTCAGGGACAGACAGAATTGTTACTGAGTGCCAGAGAATTGTTACTCAGGGACAGACAGAATTGTTACTGAGTGCCAGAGAATTGTTACTCTCACAGACACAAAATTGTTACTTGCACAGACACAGAATTGTTACTTGCACAGACACACAATTGTTACTCAGGGCCACAGAATTCATACTCAGGGACAGACAGAATTGTTACTGAGTGCCAGAGAATTCTTACTCAGGGCCACAGAATTCATACTCAGGGACAGACAGAATTGTTACTCAGGGACAGACAGAATTGTTACTGAGTGCCAGAGAATTGTTACTCAGGGACAGACAGAATTGTTACTGAGTGCCAGAGAATTCTTACTCAGGGACAGACAGAATTGTTACTGAGTGCCAGAGAATTGTTACTCTCACAGACACAAAATTGTTACTTGCACAGACACAGAATTGTTACTCGCACAGAGACAGAATTGTTACTCAGGGCCACAGAATTCATACTCAGGGACAGACAGAATTGTTACTGAGTGCCAGAGAATTGTTACTCAGGGACAGACAGAATTGTTACTGAGTGCCAGAGAATTGTTACTCTCACAGACACAAAATTGTTACTTGCACAGACACAGAATTGTTACTTGCACAGACACACAATTGTTACTCAGGGCCACAGAATTCATACTCAGGGACAGACAGAATTGTTACTGAGTGCCAGAGAATTCTTACTCAGGGCCACAGAATTCATACTCAGGGACAGACAGAATTGTTACTCAGGGACAGACAGAATTGTTACTGAGTGCCAGAGAATTGTTACTCAGGGACAGACAGAATTGTTACTGAGTGCCAGAGAATTCTTACTCAGGGACAGACAGAATTGTTACTGAGTGCCAGAGAATTGTTACTCTCACAGACACAAAATTGTTACTTGCACAGACACAGAATTGTTACTCGCACAGAGACAGAATTGTTACTCAGGGCCACAGAATTCATACTCAGGGACAGACAGAATTGTTACTGAGTGCCAGAGAATTGTTACTCAGGGACAGACAGAATTGTTACTGAGTGCCAGAGAATTGTTACTCTCACAGACACAAAATTGTTACTTGCACAGACACAGAATTGTTACTTGCACAGACACACAATTGTTACTCAGGGCCACAGAATTCATACTCAGGGACAGACAGAATTGTTACTGAGTGCCAGAGAATTGTTACTCAGGGACAGACAGAATTGTTACTGAGTGCCAGAGAATTGTTACTCTCACAGACACAAAATTGTTACTTGCACAGACACAGAATTGTTACTCGCACAGAGACAGAATTGTTACTCAGGGCCACAGAATTCATACTCAGGGACAGACAGAATTGTTACTGAGTGCCAGAGAATTGTTACTCGCACAGACACAAAATTGTTACTTGCACAGACACAGAATTGTTACTCGCGCAGACACAGAATTGTTACTCAGGGCCACAGAATTCATACTCAGGGACAGACAGAATTGTTACTGAGTGCCAGAGAATTGTTACTCAGGGACAGACAGAATTGTTACTGAGTGCCAGAGAATTGTTACTCAGGGACAGACAGAATTGTTACTGAGTGCCAGAGAATTGTTACTCAGGGACAGACAGAATTGTTACTGAGTGCCAGAGAATTGTTACTCAGGGACAGACAGAATTGTTACTGAGTGCCAGAGAATTGTTACTCAGGGACAGACAGAATTGTTACTGAGTGCCAGAGAATTGTTACTCAGGGACAGACAGAATTGTTACTGAGTGCCAGAGAATTGTTACTCGCACAGACACAAAATTGTTACTTGCACAGACACAGAATTGTTACTCGCACAGACACAGAATTGTTACTCGCACAGACACAGAATTGTTACTCAGGGCCACAGAATTCATACTCAGGGACAGACAGAATTGTTACTGCGTGCCAGAGAATTGTTACTCAGGGACACCTAATCGTTGAATTAAATAGTATGTCAGACAACATGCAGAGGGGTGGCAGAGGAGGCAATGTTTTAGGAGCGAGCAGACGTGGCAGCAGAGGAAGGGGTCGAGGCAGCAGTATTCGCAGCCAGAGGCCAGTGCTCCCGGTGTCATCCAGCGGTCGTGTCTCCACCGACAACCCTGCCGTCATTGATTGGTTGGCTCGGTCGTCTTCCTCTTCCCAGGTCACCTCTGACACCTACAGCCAACGGTCGGTGGGTACGTCAGACACAACCGTTAGTTGGCATGGCCCGGGACCAAGCCCACTGAAATCACGTGTCCTCTACCTGCCCCTGTCCTTTGCTGTTCCCTCACCAAGCGAAGTATCGCATGCTGTGGGCTCAGCCCCACTGTACAGTGAGGAAGAGCTAACAGAGGGCGGTCAGGAACGGGGGGAGACATCGGCCTTTTCAGCAGCCAAGCGAACAAGTACTGGCGAGGAGAGTGGCTCGGTAGCCGGTCTAGAGACAGGTCTGTCTCCTGACCCAGACGCAGCCGAGGGGGCTAGTAGTGAGGCGGAGACCCTACTTGATGATGAGGAGGTTGATCGCACTTGGCAGCCTCGTCGTCATCAGGCAATTTCTTCCGCATCATCAGGAGAAGAGGGTGGCAGCTTGGCAGCGAGCAAAACAGTCGGTGGGTTGCCCAGGAGACAGCAGCAGGGTCGCATCAGTGTCAGTGGAGCCAAACGTCCACGGAGTAGAGCACCAGCTCCACTGCAGCCTACCACCACGGCCAGTAGTGGTGCCGGTGCGCACGGAGGAAGTAGCAGTCAGCCAGTGAAGAGTAGCGGGGGCAAAGTTTCCTACTCGGTGGTGTGGCAATTTTTCCTCAAGCCGCCCGAGGAAGTAAACGTAGCCGTATGTCGACTATGTGGCCAGAAATGCAAGCGTGGCCAGGGGGCCCATGTTGGGACTACAGCGTTGCGTCAGCATATGCAGCGTCACCATTCGGTGGCCTGGGAAAACCGTGATAAACATACGGCGGTTCTGCCTGCCCCAGCCCCCGCTCCATCACCCGCTCCGTTACTTGCTCCGTCACCCGACGTCGTCAATCGCCCTCTATCAGCCAGTCAAGGCTCCAACACCTCTGCTGAGGGGAGTTGTCGCTCATTGGCATCTTCCGCTCGTTCAGATGCTCCTTCTCCTGCTACTCCTCTTCTCGGATTCCGTCAACAGTCTTTCTTGGAATCCGTATCCAAGAGACAACAGTTTGCGAGCACGCACCCGACGGTGCAAAAGCTGAACGTCCTCCTGTCCAAGTTGCTGGTGCTGCAGTCCCTCCCTTTCCAACTGGTGGACTCAGCACCTTTCCGAGAAATGATGGCTTGTGCCGCGCCGCGGTGGAGAGTGCCAAGCCGTCATTTCTTTGCCCAAAAGGCAGTGCCAGCCCTGCATTCACATGTAGAAGAGATGGTGGGCCAGTCTTTGAGCATGTCGGTCTCTGCCAAAGTGCACGGCAGCGCCGACGTGTGGAGCTGTAACTACGGTCAGGGACAGTACATGTCATTTACGGCCCACTGGGTGAACGTGGTGCCGGCACAGCCGCACCAGCAACTTGGACAGGTCACGACGCTTTTGCCTCCACGTTTGCACGTCCTTGGTCCAGCAAGCATGTCCGCCTCTACCACCTCTTTTTCCGCCGTGTCCTCAGCCGCCACCCCCGTGCCAAGTCCCATTACCCGACCGGCATATCACATGTGCAGGGCGCAACGGTGTCACGCTGTGCTGCACCTGGTATGCCTTGGCGAACGTAGTCACACAGGGGAGGAACTGCTGAGTGTAATGAACAGAGAAATCGACAGATGGCTGTCTCCGCGCAAACTAAAAATCGGAACCATGTTGACTGACAACGGAAAGAACATGGTGTCTGCTCTGCGTCAAGGAAGGTTGTGCCATGCGCCATGCATGGCTCACGTGTTCAATCTGGTTGTCAAGCGGTTCCTAAAATCCACCATCCCACTGCAAGACATCCTTAAAATGTCACGTAAACTGTGCATGCATTTCAGCCATTCCTACACCGCAAAGAACACCCTCATTGAGCTGCAGCGGCAGAACGGAATTCCACAGCATCGCCTGATCTGCGACGTTGCAACAAGGTGGAATTCAACCCTACACATGTTAGACCGCCTTTACGAGCAGCGAAAGGCCATCACCGATTTCCTGATGTTACAAGCGGATAAAGGTACTCCCCTGTGTAACTTAGATGTCAGCCATTGGCAGCTCATGCGTGACACCTGCCGCTTGCTCAGGCCCTTTGAGGAGGCCACGCTATTCGTGAGTCGGCAGGACTATGGGATGAACGACGTCATTCCTCTGTTGCACGTCCTGGAACAAATGCTGTTAACAATGGCTGGTCAGGGTGCGGTAGACGTGGCGCACAGATCTCAACGCCACATGACCCCTGTGGGGGCAGGACAGGAAGAAGAGGAGGAGGTAGAGGAGGACATTTGTGCTCAGGAATTATTGAGTGAAATGGGTGGTTTTTCCACTCAGCGGACAGGAGTGGAGGAGCAGGAGCATCTGGTAGAGGAGGAGGAGGAGGAGACAGAGGACCCAGACGCACCGTGGCAGTATGCTGTGGAGATGGAGGCAGGGAGTCCCTCGCATTCCTTGGCACAAATGGCCCATAGCATGCTCGGTTGCTTGCGTAGCGACAGCCGAATAATAACCATCAGACAGAGGGATGACTTTTGGCTGTCCACCTTGTTGGACCCTCGCTACCGGTCCAAAATGGTGGCCTTTTTCACACCTGCTGAGAGGGAGGCCAAAATTACGTACTATAAAAACCACCTATGTAGTCAGTTGGTCTCTGCCTTTGTGCGCCATCGTCCATCCTCAGACACTGTGGGCCCTGTGCGCTCGCGTTCCGCTGGCATGGCAGCAGGGGAGGGGTGGGGTGGTAGGAGCAGTGGCAGCTCCACCAGCAGCGGCTGCCTCAGTCTGCAGTCGATGATGAGTAGCTTTCTTCACCAGCGCAGTGAGGAAACTACTAACCAGCCGCAGCAGCAGCAGCAGCATCAGGTGGACCTGGAGCAGGAGCTCAAACAACAGGCTTGGGCCTACTTGGACAGCACCCTGCCAACCGAGGTAGACAATCCCCTTGACTACTGGGCAACGAAACTTGACCTTTGGCCCCAACTAGCTGAATTTGCCCTTGAAAGGCTGTCATGCCCGGCCAGTAGCGTGGCATCGGAGCGCGTGTTTAGTGCGGCAGGAGGTATTGTAACTCCGCGGAGGACACGACTGTCCACCCAAAGTGTGGAGAGACTCACGTTTGTGAAAATGAATCAGGCGTGGATTAGTCTGGATTTCAAACCACCAGTTCCTGACACAACTGACTAAATCCGCCATGAATCATGCCTCAAACATGTGCCACTTTCAGGTCTCCTCACACTGCTGGTGTGTTGAATTTTTTGACATAGGGTGCTGGCAGATTACGGGCCTCCTATAGCTGCTGCCAGGCCCCTAATCTGCCATAGGCCCCTATATACCACCTCCTCCTGCTGCTGCCAGGTCCAGAGTCTCTCATGGGTCCCTGTACGGCCTCCCATTGCTGCTGTCTCCATCGCCACACTCTGCTGCCATGTGCCACTTTCAGGTCTCTTCACACTGCTGGTGTGTTAAATTTTTTGACATAGGGTGCAGGCAGATTACGGGCCTCACATAGCTGCTGCCAGGCCCCTAATCTGCCATGGGCCCCTATATACCACCTCCTCCTGCTGCTGCCAGGTCCAGAGTCTCTCATGGGTCCCTGTACGGCCTCCCATTGCTGCTGTCTCCATCGCCACACTCTGCTGCCATGTGCCACTTTCAGGTCTCTTCACACTGCTGGTGTGTTAAATTTTTTGACATAGGGTGCTGCAAGATAACGGGCCTCACATAGCTGCTGCCAGGCCCCTAATCAGCCATGGGCCCCTATACCGCCTCCTCCTGCTGCTGCCAGGTCCAGAGTCTCTCATGCCATGTGCCACTTTCAGGTCTCTTCACACTGCTGGTGTGTTAAATTTTTTGACATAGGGTGCTGGCAGATTACGGGCCTCACATAGCTGCTGCCAGGCCCCTAATCTGCCATGGGCCCCTATATACCGCCTCCTCATGCTGCTGCCAAGTCTAGAGTCTCTCATGGGTCCCTGTACGGCCTCCCATTGCTGCTGTCTCCATCGCCACACTCTGCTGCCATGTGCCACTTTCAGGTCTCTTCACACTGCTGGTGTGTTAAATTTTTTGACATAGGGTGCAGGCAGATTACGGGCCTCACATAGCTGCTGCCAGGCCCCTAATCTGCCATGGGCCCCTATATACCGCCTCCTCATGCTGCTGCCAAGTCTAGAGTCTCTCATGGGTCCCTGTACGGCCTCCCATTGCTGCTGTCTCCATCGCCACACTCTGCTGCCATGTGCCACTTTCAGGTCTCTTCACACTGCTGGTGTGTTTAATTTTTTGACATAGGGTGCAGGCAGATTACGGGCCTCACATAGCTGCTGCCAGGCCCCTAATCTGCCATGGGCCCCTATATACCGCCTCCTCATGCTGCTGCCAAGTCTAGAGTCTCTCATGGGTCCCTGTACGGCCTCCCATTGCTGCTGTCTCCATCGCCACACTCTGCTGCCATGTGCCACTTTCAGGTCTCTTCACACTGCTGGTGTGTTAAATTTTTTGACATAGGGTGCAGGCAGATTACGGGCCTCACATAGCTGCTGCCAGGCCCCTAATCTGCCATGGGCCCCTATATACCGCCTCCTCATGCTGCTGCCAAGTCTAGAGTCTCTCATGGGTCCCTGTACGGCCTCCCATTGCTGCTGTCTCCATCGCCACACTCTGCTGCCATGTGCCACTTTCAGGTCTCTTCACACTGCTGGTGTGTTTAATTTTTTGACATAGGGTGCAGGCAGATTACGGGCCTCACATAGCTGCTGCCAGGCCCCTAATCTGCCATGGGCCCCTATATACCGCCTCCTCATGCTGCTGCCAAGTCCAGAGTCTGTCATGGTCCCTGTACGGCCTCCCATTGCTGCTGTCTCCATCGCCACACTCTGCTGCCATGTGCCACTTTCAGGTCTCTTCACACTGCTGGTGTGTTAAATTTTTTGACATAGGGTGCAGGCAGATTACGGGCCTCACATAGCTGCTGCCAGGCCCCTAATCTGCCATGGGCCCCTATATACCGCCTCCTCATGCTGCTGCCAAGTCCAGAGTCTGTCATGGTCCCTGTACGGCCTCCCATTGCTGCTGTCTCCATCGCCACACTCTGCTGCCATGTGCCACTTTCAGGTCTCTTCACACTGCTGGTGTGTTTAATTTTTTGACATAGGGTGCAGGCAGATTACGGGCCTCACATAGCTGCTGCCAGGCCCCTAATCTGCCATGGGCCCCTATATACCGCCTCCTCATGCTGCTGCCAAGTCTAGAGTCTCTCATGGGTCCCTGTACGGCCTCCCATTGCTGCTGTCTCCATCGCCACACTCTGCTGCCATGTGCCACTTTCAGGTCTCTTCACACTGCTGGTGTGTTTAATTTTTTGACATAGGGTGCAGGCAGATTACGGGCCTCACATAGCTGCTGCCAGGCCCCTAATCTGCCATGGGCCCCTATATACCGCCTCCTCATGCTGCTGCCAGGTCCAGAGTCTCTCATGGGTCCCTGTACGGCCTCCCATTGCTGCTTTCTCCATCGCCACACTCTGCCATGTGCCACTTTCAGGTCTCCTCACACACTGCTGGTGTGTTGAATTTTTTGACATAGGGTGCTGGCAGATTACGGGCCTCACATAGCTGCTGCCAGGCCCCTAATCTGCCATGGGCCCCTATATACCGCCTCCTCATGCTGCTGCCAAGTCCAGAGTCTGTCATGGTCCCTGTACGGCCTCCCATTGCTGCTGTCTCCATCGCCACACTCTGCTGCCATGTGCCACTTTCAGGTCTCTTCACACTGCTGGTGTGTTAAATTTTTTGACATAGGGTGCAGGCAGATTACGGGCCTCACATAGCTGCTGCCAGGCCCCTAATCTGCCATGGGCCCCTATATACCGCCTCCTCATGCTGCTGCCAAGTCCAGAGTCTCTCATGGTCCCTGTACGGCCTCCCATTGCTGCTGTCTCCATCGCCACACTCTGCTGCCATGTGCCACTTTCAGGTCTCTTCACACTGCTGGTGTGTTAAATTTTTTGACATAGGGTGCAGGCAGATTACGGGCCTCACATAGCTGCTGCCAGGCCCCTAATCTGCCATGGGCCCCTATATACCGCCTCCTCATGCTGCTGCCAAGTCTAGAGTCTCTCATGGGTCCCTGTACGGCCTCCCATTGCTGCTGTCTCCATCGCCACACTCTGCTGCCATGTGCCACTTTCAGGTCTCTTCACACTGCTGGTGTGTTTAATTTTTTGACATAGGGTGCAGGCAGATTACGGGCCTCACATAGCTGCTGCCAGGCCCCTAATCTGCCATGGGCCCCTATATACCGCCTCCTCATGCTGCTGCCAGGTCCAGAGTCTCTCATGGGTCCCTGTACGGCCTCCCATTGCTGCTTTCTCCATCGCCACACTCTGCCATGTGCCACTTTCAGGTCTCCTCACACACTGCTGGTGTGTTGAATTTTTTGACATAGGGTGCTGGCAGATTACGGGCCTCACATAGCTGCTGCCAGGCCCCTAATCTGCCATGGGCCCCTATATACCGCCTCCTCATGCTGCTGCCAAGTCCAGAGTCTGTCATGGTCCCTGTACGGCCTCCCATTGCTGCTGTCTCCATCGCCACACTCTGCTGCCATGTGCCACTTTCAGGTCTCTTCACACTGCTGGTGTGTTAAATTTTTTGACATAGGGTGCAGGCAGATTACGGGCCTCACATAGCTGCTGCCAGGCCCCTAATCTGCCATGGGCCCCTATATACCGCCTCCTCATGCTGCTGCCAAGTCCAGAGTCTCTCATGGTCCCTGTACGGCCTCCCATTGCTGCTGTCTCCATCGCCACACTCTGCTGCCATGTGCCACTTTCAGGTCTCTTCACACTGCTGGTGTGTTTAATTTTTTGACATAGGGTGCAGGCAGATTACGGGCCTCACATAGCTGCTGCCAGGCCCCTAATCTGCCATGGGCCCCTATATACCGCCTCCTCATGCTGCTGCCAAGTCTAGAGTCTCTCATGGGTCCCTGTACGGCCTCCCATTGCTGCTGTCTCCATCGCCACACTCTGCTGCCATGTGCCACTTTCAGGTCTCTTCACACTGCTGGTGTGTTTAATTTTTTGACATAGGGTGCAGGCAGATTACGGGCCTCACATAGCTGCTGCCAGGCCCCTAATCTGCCATGGGCCCCTATATACCGCCTCCTCATGCTGCTGCCAAGTCCAGAGTCTGTCATGGTCCCTGTACGGCCTCCCATTGCTGCTGTCTCCATCGCCACACTCTGCTGCCATGTGCCACTTTCAGGTCTCTTCACACTGCTGGTGTGTTAAATTTTTTGACATAGGGTGCAGGCAGATTACGGGCCTCACATAGCTGCTGCCAGGCCCCTAATCTGCCATGGGCCCCTATATACCGCCTCCTCATGCTGCTGCCAAGTCCAGAGTCTGTCATGGTCCCTGTACGGCCTCCCATTGCTGCTGTCTCCATCGCCACACTCTGCCATGTGCCACTTTCAGGTCTCCTCACACTGCTGGTGTGTTGAATTTTTTGACATAGGGTGCTGGCAGATTACGGGCCTCCTATAGCTGCTGCCAGGCCCCTAATCTGCCATGGGCCCCTATATACCGCCTCCTCATGCTGCTGCCAAGTTCAGAGTCTGTCATGGGTCCCTGTACGGCCTCCCATTGCTGCTGTCTCCATCGCCACACTCTGCCATGTGCCACTTTCAGGTCTCCTCACACTGCTGGTGTGTTGAATTTTTTGACATAGGGTGCTGGCAGATTACGGGCCTCCTATAGCTGCTGCCAGGCCCCTAATCTGCCATAAGCCCCTATATACCGCCTCCTCATGCTGCTGCCAAGTCCAGAGTCTGTCATGGGTCCCTGTACGGCCTCCCATTGCTGCTGTCTCCATCGCCACACTCTGCCATGTGCCACTTTCAGGTCTCCTCACACACTGCTGGTGTGTTGAATTTTTTGACATAGGGTGCTGGCAGATTACGGGCCTCCTATAGCTGCTGCCAGGCCCCTAATCTGCCGTAGGCCCCTATATACCGCCTCCTCATGCTGCTGCCAGGTCCAGAGTCTCTCATGGGTCCCTGTACGGCCTCCCATTGCTGCTGTCTCCATCGCCACACTCTGCCATGTGCCACTTTCAGGTCTCCTCACACTGCTGGTGTGTTCCATTTTTTGTCATAGGGTGCTGGCAGATTATGGGCCTCCCATAACTGCTGCCAGGCCCCTAATCTGCCATGGGCCCCTATACCGACTCCTCATGCTGTGACGTTGCAACAAGGTGGAATTCAACCCTACATATGTTAGACCGCCTTTACGAACAGCAAAAGGCCATCACAGATTTCCTGATGTTAAAAGCAGATAAAGGTACTCCCTGTGTAACTTAGATGTCAGCCATTGGCAGCTCATGCGTGACACCTGCGCTTGCTCAGGCCCTTTGAGGAGGCCACGCTATTCGTGAGTCGGCAGGACTATGGGATGAACGACGTCATTCCTCTGTTGCACGTCCTGGAACAAATGCTGTTAACAATGGCTGGTCAGGGTGCGGTAGACGTGGCGCACAGATCTCAACGCCACATGGCCCCTGTGGGGGCAGGACTGGAAGAAGAGGAGGAGGTAGAGGAGGACATTGGTGCTCAGGAATTATTGAGTGAAATGGGTGGTTTTTCCACTCAGCGGACAGGAGTGGAGGAGCAGGAGCATCTGGTAGAGGAGGAGGAAGAGGAGACAGAGGACCTAGACGCACCGTGGCAGTATGCTGTGGAGATGGAGGCAGGGAGTCCCTCGCATTCCTTGGCACAAATGGCCCATAGCATGCTCGGTTGCTTGCGTAGCGACAGCCGAATAATAACCATCAGACAGAGGGATGACTTTTGGCTGTCCACCTTGTTGGACCCTCGCTACCGTTCAAAAATGGTGGCCTTTTTCACACCTGCTGAGAGGGAGGCCAAAATAACGTACTATAAAAAACACCTATGTAGTCAGCTGGTCTCTGCCTGTCTGCGCCAACGTCCATCCTCAGACACTGTGGGCCCTGTGCGCTCGTGTTCCGCTGCCATGGCAGCAGGGGAGGGGTGGGGTGGTAGGAGCAGTGGCAGCTCCACCAGCAGCGGCTGCCTCAGTCTGCAGTCGATGATGAGTAGCTTTCTTCACCAGCGCAGTGAGGAAACTACTAACCAGCCGCAGCAGCAGCAGCAGCATCAGGTGGACCTGGAGCAGGACCTCAAACAACAGGCTTAGGCCTACTTGGACAGCACCCTGCCAACCGAGGTAGACAATCCCCTTGACTACTGGGCAACGAAACTTGACCTTTGGCCCCAACTAGCTGAATTTGCCCTTGAAAGGCTGTCATGCCCGGCCAGTAGCGTGGCATCGGAGCGCGTGTTTAGTGCGGCAGGAGGTATTGCAACTCCGCGGAGGACACGACTGTCCACCCAAAGTGTGGAGAGACTCACGTTTGTGAAAATGAATCAGGCGTGGATTAGTCTGGATTTCAAACCACCAGTTCCTGACACAACTGACTAAATCCGCCATGAATCATGCCCCAAACATGTGCCACTTTCAGGTCTCCTCACACTGCTGGTGTGTTCCATTTTTTGTCATAGGGTGCTGGCAGATTACGGGCCTCCCATAGCTGCTGCCAGGCCCCTAATCTGCCATGGGCCCCTATACCGCCTCCTCATGCTGCTGCCAAGTCCAGAGTCTCTCATGGGTCCCTGTACGGCCTCCCATTGCTGCTGCCTCCATCGCCACACTCTGCCATGTGCCACTTTCAGGTCTCCTCACACTGCTGGTGTGTTCCATTTTTTGTCATAGGGTGCTGGCAGATTACGGGCCTCCCATAGCTGCTGCCAGGCCCCTAATCTGCCATGGGCCCCTATACCGCCTCCTCATGCTGCTGCCAGGTCCAGAGTCTCTCATGGGTCCCTGTACGGCCTCCCATTGCTGCTGTCTCCATCGCCACACTCTGCCATGTGCCACTTTCAGGTCTCCTCACACTGCTGGTGGGTTCCATTTTTTGTCATAGGGTGCTGGCAGATTACGGGCCTCCCATAGCTGCTGCCAGGCCCGTAATCTGCCATGGGCCCCCGTACCGACTCCTCATGCTGCTGCCAGGCCCGTAATCTGTCATGGGCCACTGTTGTCGCTTGTTGGCATATTCCGCTCGTTCAGATGCTCCTTCTCCTGCTACTCCTCTTCACGGATTCCGTCAGCAGTCTTTCTTGGAATCCGTTTCCAAGAGACAACAGTTTGCGAGCACGCACCCGACGGTGCAGAAGCTGAACGTCCTCCTGTCCAAGTTGCTGCTGCCAGGCTCGTAATCTGTCATGCGCCCCTGTACCGCCTCCTCATGCTGCTGCCAGGTCCAGAGTGTGTCATGGGCCCCCGTACCGACTCCTCATGCTGCTGCCAGGCCCGTAATCTGTCATGGGCCCCTGTACCGCCTCCCCATGCTGCTGCCAGGTCCAGAGTGTGTCATGGGTCCCTGTACGGCCTCCCATTGCTGCTGCCAGGCCCGTAATCTGCCATGGGCCCCTGTACCGACTCCTCATGCTGCTGCCAGGCCCGTAATCTGTCATGGGCCCCTGTACCGCCTCCTCATGCTGCTGCCAGGTCCAGAGTGTGTCATGGGTCCCTGTACGGCCTCCCATTGCTGCTGTCTCTATCGCCACACTCTGCCATGTGCCACTTTCAGGTCTCCTCACACTGCTGGTGGTTTCCATTTTTGTCATAGGGTGCTGTATGGCCTCCCATTGCTGCTGCCTCCACCGCCACACTGTGGCTCCACACTCTGGTTTTGGCCCCGTGACTGCCCAAATGAGTGAAGTGTGCGGTGATTCTAAGATCGACGGCACTCATCTGCATGTCATACTGACTGACAGTATTATTTCTCTTCCCCAGCAGACTCCAAGGGCATTTAAATTAAAGGTACAGTGTTCTGCACTAATATTAAGTCTCTCTGAAGCCTAGAAACACCCTTTTTTAAGTTAAATTCACAGCGAATTTATTCGACTCGAATCGAATATTGTCCACGAATTCGCCGAATCAGTCGAATCGAATTTTTCATTTCTTCGCTCATCTCTAGTGCATAACCTTACATTTATCAACATTAAACCTCATTTGCCACATAGTTGCCCAATTAAACAGTGCATTGAGGTCGGCTTGTAAATTGGAGACATCCTGTAAGGACGTTATTCCACTGCACAGCTTGGTGTCATCTGCAAAGACTGAAATGGGATTTTTAATCCCAGACCCTATATATCGTTTATAAATATATTAAAAAGTAAGGGTCCCAAACCTGAACCTTGGGGTACACCACTGACAACCCTAGACCATTCAGAGTATGAGTCATTAACCACTACTCTCTGAATACGATCTTTTAGCCAGTTTTCTACTCATTTACATACAGATTTTTCCAAGCCTGTAGACTTTACCTTAACACATTACCTGTGTGTGGGGAACTGTGTCAAAAGCTTTTGCAAAAGTATACCACGTCCACCGCCACTCCTCTGTCCAAGGTTTTGCTCACCTCGTCATAAAAAGAAATCAGATTTGTTTGACAACTTCTGTCTTTCATGAATCCATGCTGTCTGTTGCTTAAATATTTTTTTCCAGCAAGAACTCATCTATGTGGTCTTTTATTAAACTCTCCAGTATCTTCCCAACTATAGAAGTTAAACTAACAGGTCTATAACTACTTGGTAAAGATTTTGACCCCTTTTTCAATATTGGCATCACATTGGCCTTATGCCAATCCAGTGGTACTATGCCAGTCATTAAAGAGTCCTTAAAATTAGAAACAATGGCTTTGAAATGACAGAGCTCAATTATTTAAGGACCCTTGGGTGTATGCCATCTGGTCCAGGTGCTTTATTCACCTTTATTCTGTCTAAATATTTCCAGACCATATCAGTTGTTAGCCAATGTGGATATTTAAATCCTGCAATGCCTTGTATAGCAGCACTAACACTGAAAGTAGGAATAGCTACGAGGAGTCATTTGGTTTCTGCATCAATGAACATTTGCTTGCGCTGAACATGGTATTAGAGCTGAATCAGCATGTCCTCATGCGTGTGCTGCTTCTTCTTTACTTTCCAATCAGTAAGCTGTGGGTGTGTCTGGGTTCGGTTTTGGTTTTAAAGCCCAATCCCAGGCCAAAACTCTTTTTTTCCTTCCTGACCCATTTTAATAGTCTCTCTTTCCCCCACCATCCCCAACTTCTGAGGGCAATCATACTCACCCCACCCATTTCCCTCACTGCCTTCGCTTGCAGTGTGGGGGGACTGCTGATCCAGGGGTTTGGCGGCACCTTGAGACCATGGGTCACCTGTTATCATCCACGTCTTTCTCCTGAGAGGACCCTGTCTGCAGCCATCCAATAGAAAGTGTCCATGTCTCACAGGCAGTCATATGCACACTTGAAGGAACCTTCCAGGAAGCAGGAGAAGATTCAGACCAGCAGTGTCACATGACAGCTTCAGAGAAGCTAAAAAAGGGATTTTATTTACTTATTTTTTTTTTTGTACTAAAGGAGTCAGTTAAAGGGGAGTGTGGGAGGGAACGGTTGAAAATGATTTCAGATTGAGGTTTAAGATTTATACAATAATTTTCTATTTCACTTTATAGCATGTTATCATTTCTAAACATACCACAAAAAATAAAAAATTAACTGCTGGATCACCTGTGAACACTTCATTTTTTATATATTTTTTTTGTCACCATGATCAGGACTCCCTGCTAGTAGGCAATCCTGGTAGCCCAATGGTCACCTGCTTACAGGTATGTTTAATTGATATTATATGTTTACCAGAGTGTTATTTATACTGGGCCTTGGGCTCATTACTACTGCTACAAATCTAAATACTGCAACAAATAATTGCAGTGTGTGTACAAACATGGAAGCGTACTCACAAAGGTACCTGATAGAAGTGCATATAACATAAAGTCTATTCAAGTAAAATCGCTGTCTCAAATGTTCATGATGGCTTATGCGTTTCAAGGGTGTGCTCACTTCCACAGAGCCTTCTTTCTGAGGAAGAGGGTACTGGGCTCTGAGGAAGAGATTACACCCTTGAAATGCTTAAGAGATAGCTCTCCATTTTAATATGTCTAACCATTCCTTTCCCCAGGAAATCATCAAGGACTTTGTCACCAGTACCTACAGGAAGCCTTCATAGCTCATTCCTTCAACTTCTTCCCAAAAGATAGCTACAGCGCAGTCGCCCAGTTCTGGGAGGGCGTGCATGGACATCCTCCCAGGACCACAGCCCACACCACATGGGGCGCACCCCAAGCATGGTCTGTGATCGCTGTGTCCTGCCTATCAGTGCCTATCGGTGTAACGCATCTTATCACTGCCCATCAGTGCAGCCTTATCAGTCCACATCAGTGAAAGAGAAAAATACTCATTTGAAAAAAAAAACTAAAGAAAAACTCCCCTGAAGAATCCCAATCTAATTGGGTGAAACATGTCAGAGTTCATGTCATCATGCAAGTGACGTACGTGACGTCACCACACACAGCAGCCATCCTGGCCAGCACACACTCAATAGACATGCACACTGCTCGAGCGTTCCATGATGTATGAGGCACTCAACACTGGCATTAGATAGAATGACCTGGCAGCAAGAGCCACACCCTATACTGCCACCCAGCGGGCCACGGATGTACTGCTGCATTTCTACTTTCCCCTCCTGATGCCAATGAAAAGCTGATGGACTTCATAGGTTTGGGTGAGCGGTGGGCTGGAACCCATAGTGCATAGCTTGGTTACTTATTCTCCCCAGTACATGTTATGTTGGGTGAATCCCAACATTACAACTGCTATACACTCAGTACCGTTCTATTGTATAGGAGACGTTCAACCCTCTGGACAAGTCTATTTGTCTGGACCTGTTGGAGTGAATAAGCCATCTGGCTGTAATAAGCTCATATATTACTGGCTTGCTCCACATTTATGGGTCAACAGGTTACCCCTTGGCTGAGATCTGAGCGGACACTGCCTGACACGGGAGCACCATATGTTACTTTGATTATCCTCCTGTTGGGTGGACTCCTACTCTGCATCATTAGCCTGGCTGCCTCCACCCGGTCCCTATAAGACACATTTTGTGTTTATTAGAGCTAGTGAGCAGTGTGAGATGTGTGTGACTGTGTGGGCTGGCTGAGCAGCTGCAGTGGTAACAAGACAGTGTTGTCTTCTTATTTATGTGTGGTGGTGGTTAGTGGTTTTTATGCTCTTTGGTGAAAACTTTTGTATATTTATACTTTATAGTAAAGCCTTATACTACATATGCCACATGGTCCATTGGGTAACTTTCTTTCTGGGCTTCTGTCAGCCCATGTTGTATTGATGTTTTTGCTGGGTTACTTGGATCACACCAATTTATTGTATCATGAGTTGGCGGTATAGTGGCTGATGGTAAATTAATATATCATTTATTCTTGCCATCTTTTGAGACATTACTAAGTGTAGTCGTTGGCGTCTTTTTATATTTTTTTTAGTAGGCATTTACATAATAGTCAGGCACTATTATAGGAAAGGTCAGCAATGACTGGATACACATTTCTCTCAGTTTTTATTTAATGCACATTATGGACAAAGGTACTATTGCCAGCAGAACATGGGACTGTTTTACCTATTCACACTTTGCAGAATTACAGCATCGTGCATCCCCACAATTCACAGTAAAGTGTCTACTCATTGCAACATAGCACCAAAGTTTGAATAATGTTTCACTATTATTGTTATTATTATTATTATTGAGGATTTATAAAGGGCCTACAGTTTACAAAAAATGAAGGCAGACTGTATAGTAACAATACGATCCAATAGAAGAGGAATCAGAGGGTCCTGCTCGTCAGACATTACAATCTGTTTAGGTTAGCGATTGCTGAATATATGTGTTTTTATATGTAAATATGGTATTTTTTTTTAAATCTAACATTTAAATTTGATGTGGACTATTTCATGTTAACCAATTATATTATACTTTGCCTCAAACTAGATTGTTATTTCTTTAAAAGTAGAACAGATGCAGTTTGAAATTTGTATAGTGCTGTGCACCATTGTGTCCACTAGGTGTCAGAAAAGGAGCAGTAATAACTAGACTGTGCTGCAGCTTTAAATATTTTGTTGGAATATTATGCAGCTGCTAAACAAACAGCATTTAGAGAGGAATGAACAACACATTAGAGTTTATTTAATAAGGTAGTGAAAGAGAAATGATAATAGGCAAACAGCAACCCAGTTTCTCATTGCTTGCAATGGAATGTGGAGATATGCATACAGTATGATGATAGCTCTTTGCAATACTTTGCAGAATATAAAGCATCTACCTAGGGAGTTGAAGAATTAGAGTATAACTAAAGACATTTTATTTATGTTCGGTTACAGTGCTGAGGGTGTATATCTCCTGCCATGTATTTATTCCTGTCTATGTTCATGTTGCGGAGATTTACTTTCTCTAATTGGTCTGATCACCAATGTCACTGAAAATCAAAGTGAGGGGAAAATGCTAAATTTTTAAAAATCCAGAACAGGAATAAAGGGATTATCATCCAATAGGGACCTTTATTCCTTTACAACTGTCTCCAGGATTTCCCTCATATTTGAATAATATCTCGCTTCCCGTTGAAGCTACAGAACAGGAAGCGAAAGGAAATCTCCACAATGGGACAAAAAGAAAAAAAATGGTTTTAACCCTTCTCTACAATCTCCAATATAAAAAAAAGTTTGATTTTAGATACAATAAAATGAGTGTATCTACCCATGCAGGGAATACCAACAGTTTAATTTAAAAAAAGCCACATGTGTGAACAAGCCAGAGCCAGACAGATCAAAATGTCTTAATATAATGCATTCGCAGATACCACTGTGGATAGAATTAGTTGTAAGACATCCAGTCTTTTTTTTAAACTGCATGATTGTTTTTTCCTTTACTGCCTAATGCAATGCTGTATTATATGGCTTAACCACTTTCTGCAGTATTCCAGTCTGGATTACCAAAAAGAGGTGGGTACAGACCAAAATAACCCACTTCGGAGGCCCCTTGCACAAAGGGTTATCTAGCTGCCATATAAACCCCCATACAGGTTTGTATAGGGGTCTGTATGGCATACAGACCACCCCCCTCCAAGTGTTTTAGTGCACCCAGGAGGGACAGGTGTAGTGTCCAGCCTTGTTGCCTGCAGCCTGTCAAAGTCTAGGGCTGAACTTGCGTTTAGGGACCTAGGCTTTCAGGGCAGGGGCAGACTGACAACTCATGTGGCCCCCGGGCAATAGGGGATCATGGGGCCCCTGTGTCCTTGCCCAAACTCAAAAAAGCCTATGAAAAAGGTACCAGGGGGCATCTCATGGGGCCCCCTACTGACCCCAGGCCCTAAGGCAGTGCCTGAGTTTCCAAATGGTCAGTCCGCCCCTGTTTCAGGGACAAATGCCCAGAAAAAAAGTTTTGCAGTTGTGCAAAACGAATGTACCGCCCCTCAGTATTTAGTTTTTTGCCCTCTTGTAATCAGGGAGAGCAATATTCTTTAGTTTGTGCCTGTTCTAAGTTCTGATGGTGCAGGCTCAGCTACTTTCCCCTACAACCCACTTAAGATATAGTGGGTGGAAGTGTTTGACCCTGGCTTCCATATTCTTGCTCTCTCAGCCAATCCCTGGTCAGGAGAGTAAATGGCCAGCATGGGGATGAGGGGGGTATAAACAAGCTGGGGCCTAGAACAGAAGGGGAGTAAGACACAGTTTGAGGGCTGAGGCACCCCTGGGTGGACAGCTACAGCATTAAAGACATCCTTTTGGAGTCCTAGCTCCAGTTAGAGCTCGGGGACCTCTGTCCAGACCATCCTGAATCAGTGCAAAAATCTTTACAGGGGTTCCACACCACAGGCACTAAGTACAGGGACTGGCTGGTACTACAGGATGCATTACAATATCTAGGGCACAGTGAGTACAGTACTAGCCTAAAGGATCCTAGAGACTTTCCCTGCCACCTTTGGGAGATCATTAAAGATAATTCAGGACTATACTTCTGTTCAGAAGTTCCTGCTTTGAAGTTCCCTTCACATTCAAGAGGCTGCTTACACCCTGAACCTAGGTTCACACCTATGGGGCTGTGCGGGCCGCGTTTTGCTCAGTCACGAGAGCCCACTCATTTGAATGGATTCCCGTGCCCATGACACGCAGGGAAAGAAGTCCCTGCACTACTTTGGAAAACGCAGCCCATACAGGAAGCTCAGTTTCCAGTACAGTTGCGTTTCCCAGTGCGGGCGGCGTGCCATTAGAACTAATGACACCCGCCCGCGGGTCCGCAATTCTCTGTGCGGGTGGTGCGGCTGCACGGATTTTCATGCGGATCTGCAGCGGCACAACCCGCATAGATGTGAACTAGGGGTTAAGGAACAGATTAGTTTTGGTGTCCTCTGGTACATCTTTGCTGGCTTTTTTTTTGGAGCATCCTAAGGTTCACCCTTACCCCATCCAAGTTTGAATCAGCAAACAGACTGTAAAAAGGCAAGCACAGCCTGTCTCCTGACTTGAGTGACTGGCTGCCATTTGGGAGTTGATATACAATGTTCATGTATTTTGTGCAACAGCTACTGTACATCAATATTCAGTAGAGCTATATTCTTCAACCAGTAGATGGCAGTGTTTATAAGTTTATATTTGCATCTTTGGTTAAACTATATGTCTTTTCTCTATAATAAAAATATTCCTGTTTCCTGATTGTAGAGAAGCAGCAGATAAATAAATGTGGAATGTTCATTGTCTGTTCTATAAGGCTATATACAGAATCTCTAACAGGTTATGGGCCCAGATGCCCAGTCATAGCCAGCTACAGCAAAAGAAGTGCAAGATACAGCAACAGAAAGAAGACTGCAAAATAATAAAGGAAATGGCCAGTGACACAGGCGCAACATAGCTTTCATTTGCAAACCTGACAAACCAGAACTACTAGTCTTGGAAATTCAAGATGAAAATGTCGATAATAAGAAAAGGTACATGGAAATATACTGTATAAATGAAGTCAGGCCAGAACACCCTTCAGATGAGTGGATAGAGAAAAAATCAAAAAGCTTAGAGCACAATCTCTCTTAGCATATCATACATATTTGCAAGTGTGAAACTATTAAAGAAATGTGTGCAGGATTACAAAAGGTGCATGAAATAGCTAATCTCAGCAATAAACTGTATTTTATTAGAAAGCTATACCAAACCAAGCTGATCAGCTGATTACAAAAGGCCAAGAGTGTGAAGGAAGAAAATGATTTTTCTTCAGATAATGAATATGCTTTTCAATCCAAAAGTTGAACCTTATCTTTGCAGGCATGGTGTGTTGATTCAGGAACTACTGTACGAGTCACATAACAAATTAAAGACATTTCTTTATTTACCTTGACCTAAATAAAGGAGAAAAAATCACCACGGCTAATGGGCAAATATTAGAAACAGAAGGAATAGGCCACGTTTTTTTTTTACTGTCCTATTTCCCAGAGTGTAATCGGAAAGATAACTGTAACAAATGTCCTGTATGTCCCTGCTCTTGAAACTAATCTTTTGCCAGTGAAGAACCTCACAAAACAACGCAATGAAGTGACCATCCAGGATGACAGCTGTGCCATCACAAAAGGGGATATCTTACTTGCAAAGGCTAAAAATACAGATGAACTGTATCAGCTAAACTGCAATGAGGTAGTTAATACTGCTAAGGAGAAAAAACATTTGAACTGTATTCACACATGGCACAGGCAACTTGAGCATAGACATCCTGACATAAAAAAACTTGGAATGACTACGGAAGTGAAATAAAATATACTCCATGTAATCAAACAATGAAATGCACCAGCTGTGTAAAAGGAAATGAGACAAGAAGAGCCTTATCAAAGCAAAGTAACAGTAGAGCTAAAAAAAAAACAAAACCTTTGGACTTAATTAATTCAGATCCTTGCAGTCCAATGGAAAGTTGACTCCAGGAAAGAAGAGGTATTTTCTCACATGTATAGATGATTACTCCAGGTATACTACACTATATCTATTACATAACAGAAGTGAATTACCGGAGAAACTTGAACAGTATTTGGCTCAAGTAAGAAACAAATTTGGAAAATTGCTGAGTGTATTGTGCATAGACAATGGAACTGAATATAGAGGAGATAGCACACAGGCAATTCTTAGAAATGGCATAATATTTCAAACTGATGTACCATACAACCAAGAACAAAACAGAGTTGCAGAAAGAATGAACTGTACTCTATGTGAGAGTGGAAGGACCATGCTGTTTAATGCAGATATGTCAAGCAGATACTGGGAGGAGGCAATTATGACCACATGCTCTCTCCGAAATCGACTATCATAAAGACCAAGTGAGAAAACTCCATATGAACTGTGGAATGGAACTTGAACCATCTGAACGTTTTTGGATGCAAAGCTTATGTGCACATCCCAAAAGAAAAAGGTACAAAATTAGATGTTTGCACAAAGGAAGGTATACTTGTGGGGTACAGTGAATCTCAAAAGAGATACAGAATTCTACACCAAGACACAGAGTAACCATCAATAGAAGTGTAATTGTCAATGAAACTTCAGTGTGTTCAAAATTTCATGAACTAACACAATTGCTATAAATTGAGGGAAACTCCACATCAGTGTCACATGAAGACAAGCAACAAAGTGACATAAAAATAGAAATTAATGCGGACAAAAATACTAAAAAAGAAGAAACCAGGTCACAAAAGGCTTCAATCAGAAAACCCACCAGAAGCAATAAAGGCATCCCAGCCAAACATCTGACCTACAGTATGTTGCTTGCGTAGCATTACAAACAGAGCCAGATTTATGGGATGAAATGCAAGGACTTCCAATTCATAAAAAACAAAAGTAGATCAGATGCTACTAAAAAAAAATGCTTACAAGAAACAAATTTATAGAACTGAGATCCGAAATGGGACTAATATAAGAAGTAGTTGTTGAGTTGGGGTGGAGGCATGGTGGCTCTTAATTATGAGAGAGCATGGTCAGCAAGGGAGTTGGGTGGAAGATGGAGTGAGGAAGTGCTGCTGGTGTGGAGCCTTGGAGGGGGTCCCAGAGGAGGGGAGTCTTCCTACAGGATGAACCTGGACTGAAGGATCTCCACTGTCTCACAGTCTACCAGGAAAAGACAGCTTGTCAGCAGGGAAGCAGCCAGCCCAGTTTAAGGCCTGAAAGCAGCTTCAACCTTTAAAGATACAGGACAGTGTGATCACTTTTGTACTCCCTGGGCCAAAGGGAGAAGGTGGTCAGGTGAAATACCCAACTAGTTCTCCCTGAGACTACATTACTTGTGTGTCTTAGAATCCCTTGCCCTGGGATACTCTCAAAACAGCCAGGTGGCTGAAGAGATTTTTATCTAGGGTCTTAGGAGGTTCATTTAACCTCCCTGGCGATCTGATTATGTCAATATTTTTGAATGTTAAAGCGGTACATTGTTTCGCATGGAAATTTGTTGTTTTACATTGTAGGCCTGTAATTCTTAGGAATAACTCACTTAATCTGTCAAAACAAGAGTCTAGTAAATATCCTGAGTATGATAAAGTTTGAAAAATGAAATCATAAATTATAATATAATAAATAATTATAAAAAAATAATAAATTTAATTCAATAATGTAATCAAACCAAAAACACAAAATTTGAAATAGAGCACCAAGTTCGCACATCGCTGAGCTCAGTCGCAGAATCGTCATTGTCGCCACTTTCAGTGTCTGATTATGAATTTCCCCACGAATCACTATTGCTCAATTCTGCAAGTGATTCTAATTCACTGTGAATAAATGTGGTGCCGCGCTCTATCAATCATGTAACATCAAAACATAACCTAATCTATAAAAACAGTAGTGCACCATGAATGTGCATGTATTTACCCCTTATATCAATCATTACAATGCATTAAATCTGGTCGCTAGTGCACAATACGTTCTTTAGTTAATATTCTGGTAGTGATCTTAAACTCTATAGGAGAAATCCTTTCTGCAATGTAGTGTCAATCTCCCAATAGATGCAGTACGCAGTTCAATATAATCTCCTCTGTGACAGTTTGAGTGGTATAATGGGTGTGGTGTGCAGTAGAAGCTGCACCGTAGGTCAGTATAATAAACGGAATCCTTTCCTTCCTCAGCAGGCTGCTTGATCACATCCTCCTCGAATGGGACATATGTAAAAGAAGAAAAGATGCATAGTGTCGTATCTGGGGTGTAAGCTTTTAATGTGCGTTGGTAATGCACTCACATGTAAAGAGATAAAGATGCGCTTTGTATATACATAAAACCGCAGACAGCGGTGAGGTCAGCCTTGTTGGTCAATACTGTCAATACTCGCCGTGTCTCAGTGCGGATGCGTGGTGACGTCACTGCCCCTCCCCTACGCGCCACGCCACAGGGACTCGTAGCTTCCTCTGGGGGATGTAGTATTTTTTTTAAAGACAGTGAAGCATGGTTGCGCAAGCATCATGATATGGGGATGTTTCTCATACTATGGTGTTGGGCCTATTTATCGCATACCAGGGATCATGGATCAGTTTGAATACATCAGAATACTTGAAGAGGTCATGCTGCCTTATGCTGAAGAGGAAATGCCCTTGAAATGGGTGTTCCAACAAGACAACGACCCCAAACACACCAGTAAACGTGCAACATCTTAGTTCCAGACCAACAAGATTGACGTTATGGAGTGGCCAGCCCAATCCCCGGATCTTAATCCAATAGAAAACTTGTGGGGTGACATCAAAAATGCAGTTTCTGAGGCAAAACCAAGAAATAGAGAAGAACTGTGGAATGTAGTCCAATCATTCTGGGCTGGAATACCTGTTCACAGGTGCCAGAAGTTGGTTGACTCCATGCAACATAGATGTACAGCAGTTCTCAGAAACAGTGCTTATACAACTAAATATTAATTGATTAAAAGGAAAGCAAAATTTTCAAACATTTTTCAGTTTATATAGTGAATGTTTGAGTTTGTAAAGAAGAATACAAACACTGCTATTTTTTTGAACAGTCTAATATTCACTTTTCTTCAATTTTTTTAGAGGAACAACACAAATTTGATATATTTTTCTTCATGTTTTGATTTGGAATAGAATGTGTAGTGTTCCCAATGCATTTGTGTGTATGGAAATAAAAGCTATTAGAAGGATTTTGAGCTTTATTCACTTTTTTTCAACACACTGCTATTATTTTGAACACAACTGTATGTGTATGTTAGTTGTTTGTACCCATAGCCCAGAAATGATAGTGCACATTTTGCTTTGTTTTATCCTGCCTCTAAATGATACTGATACTAATTTAAAAATTAAAAAAAAAATCCGGACTAAAAAAAGAAATACCCTGACCCTTGACCCCGACCTTGACCCAAATACTAACCCTGGCATTGACCTAGATCAAACCTTAATCTAGGTATTTTTTTTACTTTTTCTTATTATTTTTATTTATTTATTTTACACACACTTGTTTTTTTCCTCCCTCTCTGAAAAGACAGAGAGATACAATGTATCTCTCTCCTCCATTCAGAGAGAGAAAACACTGGAGTGACTGATCACTGTAATAGCCAATCAAAGGCTATCACTGCGTTTAGGTGACATGGAATCAGGAGCTCCAGGTCCCGATCGTTACAACGGAACCCAGAGCTCTCAGTGAGAACCCGATCTCTGTGCTGGGAGCATGCTGTGCAGCACGCTCCCAGCACAAAGACAGGTAGGCATATTAGTGGCCCCACAGCATAAAGCCCAGTGCAGTGGGGCTGCTAATTTGCATACCGTTGGTGTGAAGGGGTTAATTGAACAAGCTTAGGTTAGAAGCTGATTGGTTTCTGTCCAGAAGTGAGTCTGATTTTGCACTCTCCACCTTTAGTAAATACAGGTGTACCTCGGTTTAAGAATTTAGTGCGTTCTCCGGGATGTTTCGTATTGCGAAAAATAAGTAAACCGAAATGCGGTTTCCCATAGGAATGCATTGAAAACCAATTAATCCGTTCCAGAAGTCAGAAAAAAGTTTTTAAAAAGTCGCTGTCACTATAGATCAGTGCCGGTTTTTAAATCTAATTACCTGCTTTCTTTTTTCTTCACTATAGCTCAGAGAATCAGCTGTCACTTCCCCCCAGCTAAAAGAAAGAAAGTTTCCTTTTAGTTTATTTCCAGAGTTAAAAGAAACAATATTTCCTTTTAGTTTGTTTCCCGATATAAAAGAAACAAAGTATCCTTTTGCTCTGGGGAAAGTGACAGCTAATTTTGAGAGCTATAGTGAAGAAAAAAAAGCCAGCAATTGCATTTAAAAATTGGCACCAACATACACTTCGTATTTTGTAAATTTGTAAACCAAGGCATTATTTTCAATGGATTTTCATTCAGAAACCAAAAATTACATTAACCGAGGCGTTCGTAAACTGAGGTAGAGTTGTAAACCCCAGTGTGTTGATTTGTCAGAAGGGAAGAGCCACTCCAGAAGGAGTAGAGAGCCCAGGATCTGGTATTTTGTGCTTTTTGCTGGATTTTTGCCTTTTTGTGCCTAACAAGTTGTCCTTCAATTTGTTTTAGTTTCATTTGGGCATCCCATATACCCGTAGACCCATCTTAACTGCTTCCCGACCACCCTATAGCAGATATACTGCTACAGGGTGGCAAGGGTGTGCAAAATCATGTATATATGCGTAGTTCTGCATTTCCGGGTAGGGGGTACGTGCGAGGGATGTGTGCACCCTACCTGCCCGTAATTCGTGGCCGCAGCTGTTAATCACCGGGTCCCAGCTGGTGATTATTCACCAGCGCCCGGTGATTGCCGGGCAACTCCGACCGGGGGAATAACTGTATGTAAACAATACAGTGCTCCTCCCGTCAGCTTGTGCACACTGCTTTGGATGGCCCTGCACAGCACAGCTATGCAAAGCAGTGTGATTACAGTGAAGCACAAACACAGGGCCCCATAGTAAGACACACCCAGCACACAGTTAACCCTTTGATTTGCCCCTTATGTTAACCCCTTCCTGCCCAGTGCCATTAATGCAATATCAGTGCTTTTTTTTAGCACTGATCACTGTATTGGTGTCACTGGGAATGTCAGTGACACCATGTCAGTTCCCCCCCAGTGTCAGAATGCCCACCACAGTCCCGCAGTCTCACTATAAGTCGCTGATCGCCGCCATTACTAGTAAAATGTAAAAACAAAATCCAGTATCTATACCGCCATTTGTAAACACTATAACTTTCACATAAACCAATTAATTTACACATATTGGGACTTTTTTGTAGCAAAGACATGCCGCAGAATACATTTTGTCCTAAATTTCTGATGAAATTTGATTTTTAAATTTTTTTTACTGGACATGTTTAATAGCAAAAAGTCACCAATATTGTTTTTTTCTCAAAATTGTCGGTCTTTTTTTTATAGTGCAAAAAAATCAAAAAAGCACAGAGGATCAAATACCTCCAAAAGAAAGCTCAATTCATGGGAAAAGAAGACGGAAATTTCATTTGGGTGCAGCGTTGCATGACCGTGCAATTGTCAGTTAAAGTAACACAGCGCCGTAACGCAAAAAAATGGCCTGGTCAGGAAGGGGTGTAAATCCTCAGGAGGGCAAGTGGTTATCCTCTGATAAAACAACAAAAAACAAGCTCATGGACTGTTTACGGACTGTGGATGTAAGTGTGGAAAATGTGTGATGCCCGGCAGTGCAGAGCATAGGGCGACCCTAAAACTCAGCGGCTCTCCAGAGGGTACATACATGCCCTGTCCTTGGTCTGAGCCAAGCCTGGTTTCTGTGGCAATGAGCTCAGGGCATTTCTTCGGTATTTATTAATTTGCAGATTGTGACATTTTGGTTTGGCCTGAGAAAGACAGAAACGGATTATGAGGGAATTATCTCCTAGTATAGGAGTGAGGCCATGGAGAACTGTGCTGTGTATCACATGGAAGGAATGACGTCACTCGCAGCCCACACACTACATGAAGAGCCCAGCGAGTCTGCGCGGCATGGAGGGTTGCCATGGCCACAGGCTGAGCGCCGGCTGGTGACAGGCATGTCGGGGGAGATGTAGGCCAGCCCGTGACGTAGGCAGCGGGGACGAGCTGGCCTGGTGGCCCGCGGCACTTTACAATAAACATGGAGGAGACGGAGAACGAGCTCGGCGGAGAAGAAATTCCGACAGGAGAGGCGGGAGGAGCTGACGGCGGACATGAAAGCACGGGGGAGGAGACAGCAGAGGGGGTGGGGCCACAGCTCAGGCCGTCCGTCCTGGACATCCAGGTGTGTGAATAGTGAGTGTGTGCCGGTGAGCGGATCTCCTGTGTGTTTGTGGAGCACGGCTTCATCAGTGGTGGCCTGTCATTGGGATCCACCTTGGTTAGCCACAGGGAAGGAGGGGGCACTTCATAGAGGGTCCTGATTTTATAAGGGGTGGACTTGACAAATAGTATGGATGAACCCATACTAAGTGTAAGTTTGGATCAAATATTCAATGTTCTGATTAGATCTGAACTTTAGTGACATTTGTGGGAATTCCTCCTTCTCAACGCTCCATAATGCATTGCTGGAGCCAATGTGGACCAAGGTCATGCGCCTGACATCTGGCCAGTGGACAGCCAATCATAGGTGGCACCCTCCAAATCACATCAAATAGTGCGGTGTGGTCAAACTTCATTAACAGTGGGAGGGTCTTAAAGGGGCATTAAATACCGGGAGAGCATTATGTACAGAGGGCAGAGTTCGGGGGGGGGGGGTTTCACAGAGTGCAGAGTTCCGGGGTGTGCAATGTACATAGTGCAGAGCAGAGTTCAGGGGTGTGCTGCATACAAAGGGCAGAGTTCCGGGGTGTGCAATGTACATAGTGCAGAGCAGAGTTCAGGGGTGTGCTGCATACAAAGGGCAGAGTTCCGGGGTGTGCAATGAACATAGTGCAGAGCAGAGTTCAGGGGTGTGCTGCATACAAAGGGCAGAGTTCCGGGGTGTGCTGCATACAGAGTGCAGAGTTCCGGGGTGTGCGATATACATAGTGCAGAGTTCAGGGGTATGCTGCATACAGAGGGCAGAGTTCCGGGGTGTGCAATGTACATAGTGCAGAGCAGAGTTCAGGGGTGTGCTGCATACAAAGGGCAGAGTTCCGGGGTGTGCAATGAACATAGTGCAGAGCAGAGTTCAGGGGTATGCTGCATACAGAGTGCAGAGTTCCGGGGTGTGCGATATACATAGTGCAGAGTTCAGGGGTATGCTGCATACAGAGGGCAGAGTTCCGAGCTGTGCGATATACATAGTGCAGAGTTCAGGGGTATGCTGCATACAGAGGGCAGAGTTCCGAGCTGTGCGATATACATAGTGCAGAGTTCAGGGGTACGCTGCATACAGAGTGCAGAGTTCCGGGGTGTGTGATGTACATAGTGCAGAGTTCAGGGGTACACTGCATACAAAGGGCAGAGTTCCGGGGTGTGTGATGTACATAGTGCAGAGTTCAGGGGTACGCTGCATACAGAGTGCAGAGTTCCGGGGTGTGTGATGTACATAGTGCAGAGTTCAGGGGTACACTGCATACAGAGGGCAGAGTTCCGAGGTGTGCGATATACATAGTGCAGAGTTCAGGGGTACACGGCATACAGAGGGCAGAGTTCCGAGCTGTGCGATATACATAGTGCAGAGTTCAGGGGTACGCTGCATACAGAGTGCAGAGTTCCTGGGTGTGCGATGTACATAGTGCAGAGTTCAGGAGTATGCTGTATACAGAGGGCAGAGTTCCCGGGTGTGCGATATACATAGTGCAGAGTTCAGGGGTACGCTGCATACAGAGTGCAGAGTTCCGGGGTGTGTGATGTACATAGTGCAGAGTTCAGGGGTACACTGCATACAGAGTGCAGAGTTCCGGGGTGTGTGATGTACATAGTGCAGAGTTCAGGGGTACACTGCATACAGAGGGCAGAGTTCCGAGGTGTGCGATATACATAGTGCAGAGTTCAGGGGTACACTGCATACAGAGGGCAGAGTTCCGAGCTGTGCGATATACATAGTGCAGAGTTCAGGGGTACGCTGCATACAGAGTGCAGAGTTCCTGGGTGTGCGATGTACATAGTGCAGAGTTCAGGAGTATGCTGTATACAGAGGGCAGAGTTCCCGGGTGTGCGATATACATAGTGCAGAGTTCAGGGGTACGCTGCATACAGAGTGCAGAGTTCCGGGGTGTGTGATGTACATAGTGCAGAGTTCAGGGGTACACTGCATACAGAGGGCAGAGTTCCGGGGTGTGCGATGTACATAGTGCAGAGTTCAGGGGTACGCTGCATACAGAGTGCAGAGTTCCAGGGTGTGTGATATACAAAGTGCAGAGTTCAGGGGTACGCTGCATACAGAGGGCAGAGTGCTGGGGTGTGCGATGTACATAGTGCAGAGTTCAGGGGTACGTTGCATACAGAGGGCAGAGTACAGGGGTGTGTGATGTACATAATGCAGAGTTCCAGGGTGTATGATGTACAAAGCTCTAGTCCTAATTGATGACATGCGCAGCACCATGGAAGGTACAGGTCAAACAGAGGCAAAGATGGCAGCTTCCTTCTAGATGTTTCCTCAAATTCATAGAAATTGCACCTAGTTCAAATAGGCTTTTTAGCTATGGTGCAAACCTGCATGCTGTTTCTATCATCTGTGCCCTTGCTGCATGGCTGGCAACTTCTGTTTTTCGGTGACGTCACTTCCAGGGATGACGAGTTCCACCTTGCCACGACCGGTAGTCTCCTGTTATGGATCCCATCCGTCTGCCCAATCAAACTGGCACATCCCATCTGCCAATCGAAACAAAAACGAGAAGCGCACCAACCTCGCGCATTACCTCAGTAACCAAAGTTTATTAATTGTAAAATAATACTCACAAACAGCGAATAAAATCAGGCATATAGGTCCTCAAAGGGACCTGAAAAGTAGAAATCCAGTGCTGATCCCATCGTGGGGGTAGATACTCAGTACAGCTGACGCGTTTCGAAGGGCATCCCTTCTTCATCAGAGCTCCTTGAGCGCAGGAGATTTTGCTTGTGATCTGACATCCCATCTGCCTTCAGTCTGGATTTGACTGACAATTGGTATGCTGTGTTGCGCCATGTGAGACTTTTTATGCTTTATTTAATAAATTATGTTTTTGAACTGAACTCTTTGATTCATGGACTGGAGGGGGGATAACGGGCGGACTGACCATTTGGAAACTCGGGCACTGCCCGAGGGCCCGGGGTCAGTAGGGGGCCCCATGAGATGCCCCTGGTACCTTTTTCATAGGCTTTTTTGAGTTTGGGCAAGGACACAGGGGCCCCATGATCCCCTATTGCCTGGGGGCCCCATGAGTTGTCAGTCCGCCCCTGGAGGATAGCCTATGTAAAGGTAAGCCAATGAGAGGGAGTTGCAGTAATCGAGTCGAGAGATTACCAGGGAGTGAATTAGGAGCTTTGTGGTATCATTGCATCACACCATCTCACCTAATGTAACGTGCAGCAATACCGCAAATAGTTTGAATGACCCTTTTTTAAATTGTAATTTGTAGCTGTATGGACTTCCCTAACAAAAAAATGGTCCCGAGTGGAGCTCATGTCTTTGGAGAACAGTTAGACTTTTTTTCCAATTTGTTACATTGTAGTCAGCAAAATTGTTATTGTTACAGTGTGTAATAGTACTACACGTCTCATATGAATTCTCTTAGCATTGCATGTTCTATTCTATTTTTGTTTAGCTGGCTTTGGAGCGCCTATGTGAGGATCAGTCCAGAGACCAGCCATCAGAGTCTGATGGACCTGATTCATTGTTGGAACCTTTTCCTGAGCATCATGAAGAAAGGTAGATAGTATATGTATATATTTTTTACAGCTGACCTTTTGCACAGGAGAAGCACTCTCAGGGGAATTTATCAAAACTGAAGTAGACAGAATCTGGAGCAGTTGTACATGGAAACCAATCAGACTCTATCTTTAGTTTGGTCAGTTAAAGCTGGAATGAATGCTCCACAATTTTTTTTAATTGGGCCCAAGGAGCTCTTAGCCATAATGTGCTAGTAAGCACAGCATAATATCACATTATGGTAGACTTACGTGGCTAGTGATCCCCTCCAGCATGCTGGTCGATCACAGTTGCTGCCATCTTCTCCTGGTCTTCATGCTGGGTTCTGACTCTTCAGTCGCTTGGTTGGCAGGGCAATAGTGACATCATCCCCATGCATGCGCATAGGAGCCACATCATCATGGCACAGAGCAGTGTCATAAATTTACACTGAGTTTCTCAAGTATGGCTCAGTGTGCACAAATGCTGACTGACAGGGAGAAGGTTTTATCACAGAAGAGACCAATAGGGTCTCTTCTGTCATACAAACCCTATCTCTTTTTTTAAGCTTTGAACATAAAATATAGAAGCTGATTGGTTGCCATGCACTGCTAATCCAGTTATGATAAAATCCCCTGTCTGTTTAAACTTGCTAGATTATATGAAAACAGATTAGACCTAATATTTCCATATTTAACAGGTTGGAACTGTCATACTTGTTTGTGGATAGTGCATGGCACAGCAAAACTGTCTGGTGTATGAGAAGCCGGGCTTTCTTCAGTATATTAATAAAAACGGTTATAGAAACCGTTTGTCTCATTGTTAACAAATTAGTACAGAGAGACAATTTATCTTAGGGACGTCAAATGAAAACTATAATCAGAAATGTTTTGTGTATTGTTACCCATAGTTCCATTTCAAATCTAAAAAAAATCAATGGTCACAGCATACACTTGTATGTTACAACTCATGTTATAACATTAGCATTGTAATAGCAATACAAACAATAGTTATGTTTGATTTGACTCCTCTCATGTTGTAAAGTTCTGTAAAGTCTATTGGTTCCACAACTTCCTGCATTCCCTGCATGCTTTGTAGCTTCTCCTTTGCTGTTTAAGCCTCATGCACACAGGGCATTTTTGCAGCCACTTTTAGGGCGTCAGACGTTTTTTTTTTTTTTACTGCTTCTAAACGGCCCTCCATGTTATCCTATGTGCTCATGCACACATAGACGTTTAGTAGCAGTAGCATTTACCAGCAGGAAAAACAAACCTATGGCCAGTGTGTTCAGGAGCAGCAGCGTTTTGGCAGAAAAACGCTGACAGCTCCTAAACTCTGCTAAACGCTGGTGCCAGGGGCAGACTGACCATTCGAGCATTAGGGCACTGCCCGAGGGCCTGGGGTCATTAGGGGGCCCCATGAGATGCCCCTGTTACCTTTCATTGGCTTTTTCACAGGCATTTTTGGGTGTGGACAAGGACACGGGCCCTATGATCCCCTATTGCCCGGGGGCCCCATAAGTTGTCAGTCCGCCCCTGGCTGGTGCCCAGCATTTAGCAGAGTTTTTTCTCACTGGTTGTTAAGGAGAGGTTCAGGAAGTCAGCCACCCTGTCCTTAACAACAGATGAGTCATCAGCTGTCAGCGGGGTTCCCCGCTGACAACTGAATGGAAAAACCAAACATTGCCGGCAATAAAAAAAATAAAAAGAGTGAAAAAAACCAGCATGGGGTCCCCCCCAATCCATACCAGGCCCTCTGGGTCTGGTAAGGATTTTAAAGGGAACCCCACACCAAAATTAAAAAAAACAGCATGGGTTCCCCCCAAAATCCATACCAGACCCTTACCTGAGCATGCAGTCTGGCAGGTCAGGAAAGGGGGAGGAAGAGCAAGCGATTTCCCCCCCCCCCCTCCTGAACCATACCAGGCCACATGCCCTCAACATGGGGGAGTTGTTTGGGGCAGGGGGGCTCATGTTTATGAGGACAAGGGCCTCATCCACACAATCCTGGCCGGTGGTTGTGGGGCTTATCGGAATCTGGAAGCCCCCTTTAACAAGGGGCCCCCAGACCCCTCCATGTGAATGAGCATGGGGTATATGTTACCCCTACCCATTCACCCAAAAAGTGTAAATCAAAACACCACACAAGTCTTTCATAAGTCCTTTAATAAGAGAAAAAAAAGTCCCCCGATGTAGATCCATCGTCAGTCACGATTTCGGCTACCACTGCCGCCGACCCAGAAAAAAAAAAAAAAAGACCTCTCATCCCGATGAAGGCTCCCGCCGTCTGCCAGCTCCGCCATGGACGCTGTACCATACTTATTCACATGAGGGGGGGTGCGGGCACTCACCATTTTTATTTTCTCAATTTTTTAAATTTTGGTTCCCCTTAAAATCCTAACCAGACCACAAGGGCCTGATGTGGATTGGGGGAGACTCCGCTGTTTTTTTTCACATTTTTTTTCATTGCTGGCAGTGGGTTTTTTTTCCATTCAGCTGTCAGTGGGGAACCCAGCTGACAGCTGATGACTCATCCGTTGTTAAGGACAGGGTGGCTGGCATCCCAACCCTCTCCTTAACAACGGCCCTGCTTCTTGATGCTGAAGCTACTAAACGTAGCTTACACACTTACACACTAGTCTAAACACTGCTTAACACCAGCAAAAAGTGCTAAACCATTGGTGTTTTTTGTCCAGTGTTTTTAAGCATTTTTTAGCTTCTCTAGTGTGCATGAGAACTTTCTTTCATTCAGTTTCTAAGAACTACATATCCCATGGTACCTTGCTGCAGCCAAGCAGTGATTCCTGTACTGAATGACTCCTGAAATCCCTCCTCTCACACCTCTGTAGTTCAGAAGGCAGGCTCTCTGAAATGTACAAGACAGCAGTGCCTTTCAACAGGACATAGTGAATATGTACAAAAAATGGGCACTGCCCCAGTCTATAACTGGCCTTCACAGCAAGGAGCACATGGAAGGGCGATGCGTGTCAAGCAACAAAAGAGAAAAATTCCCATGTCAGCTTGCCAGCCAGCCTGCAAACAAACCGAATTAACCTGTCTAACAGTATGCGTTAAAAACAGGGGTTTAGTTAGCATACATTTGCAAATACATGCGTAAGCTACAGAGCCCCAATATTCTGTAGTTCCTAACTCTACAAATTTTGAGAGCTCCCATAGTAGAGGCACATGAATTTAATGGATAGACCAAGGGCAGGTGGTGAATATGTGTCACAGAATTCAAGGAAGTAATTGTGTGGGGATCTCCACAAAGTACAATTCCAGTTCCAAAATAGTTAGGTCGCTGTGTAAAATCTACATTAAACAGAATGCAATGGCTTGCAAATCTCATAGACCTTTATTTTATTCAAAATACAAAATTTAAAACATAACATATGTTTAAACTGAGAAAATTTACAATTTTAAGGAAAAATTAAGGTAAGTTGGTACAGGACCATGTTTACCACAGTGTAGCAGCCCCTCTCCTTTTAACAACACTCTAAACTTCTGGGAACTAAGGAGACCAGTTACTGGAGTTTAGGGAAAGGAATGTTGCCCCATTCTTGCCTGATAAACGATTTTAACTGCTCAACAATCCTGGGTCTTCTTAGTCATGTTTTTCATTTCAAGACACCCCAAATATTTTCATTTGGTGAAAGGTCTGGACTGCAGGCAGGTCAGTTAAGAACCTGGGCTCTTTGCTATGAAGCCATGCTGTTGTCATAGATGCAGTATGCGGTTTAGCATTGTCCTGCTGAAATATGCAAAGTTTTCCCTGAAAAAGGCATCATCTGGATGGGATCATATGCTTCTCTAAAACCTGGATATATCTTTCAGCATTGATGGTGCTTTTCCAGATCTGATATCTCCCCATTCCATATGCACTAATGCACCCCCATATTATCAGAAATGCAAGATGCAGGCTTTTGAACTGAGTACTGATAACAAACTGGAAGTTCCCTCTCCTCTTTAGTCCAGAGGATATGTTGCCCATGGTTGATTTGGCCCAGAGAACAGGGTGGCATTTCTGGATTATGTTCAGGTGTGGCGTCTTCTTTGCATGATAGAGCTTTAGCTTGCATGTTTGGATGACATGGCAAACTGGGTTCATAGGCAATGATTTTTAGAAGTATTCCTGAACTCATACAGTGATGTCCATGACAGAATCATGCCTGTTTTTAATGCAGTGCCGTCTGATGGCTTGAAGATCACGGGCAGCCAATTATGCGTTTCGGCCTTGTCCCTTGTGCACAGAGATTCCAGTTTTTCAGAATCTTTTGATATTATGTACTGTAGATGTTGATATATTTAAAGGATTTGCTGTTTTGCATGAGGAAAATTATCCTTAAATTGTTTGACAATTTTTAGACACAGCTTTTCATAGATTAATGAACCTCTGCCCAGCTTTACTTCTAAGACACTGACTCTCTAAGATGCTCATTTTATACCCTGTTGCCAATTAACCTAATTAGTTGCAAAATGTTCTTCCTTCTCTTTCTTGCTAGTAGCACGTGCTTTGCCAATTTTTTCTTGCCTTGTAACAACTTTTTTGAGAAGTGTTGCTGTTGTCATTTGTAAATTAACCTTTTTTATCTTTTAAATGGTACATTCTCTCATTTTCAGCATTTGATAAGTTTTCCATTTTCTATTATGAATAAAATATGAGTTAAGTATTGGGACACCCTTCCAAATCAATGGATTCAGGTGTTCCAATCAACTCCATGGCCACAGGTGTATAAATTCAAGTTCCTAGGCATACAGACTGTTTCTATAAATATTTGTGAAAGACTGGGTCACTCTCAGGAGCTCAGTGAATTCAAGTGTGGTAGCAATGAAGTGGGAGCAACAGCAACTCAGCCATGGAGAGGTAAGCCATTTAAAATGACAGAGTGGGGTCAGCGCATGCTGAAGCGCACAGTGCGCAGAAGGCGCCAACTGTCTGCAGAGTCAATAGCTAAAGACCTCCAAACTTCATGTGGCCTTCCGATTAGCACAACAACAGTGCATAGAGAGCTTCATGGAATAGTTTTCCATGGCTGAGCAGCTGCATCCAAGCCTTACATCACCAAGTGCAATGCAAAGCGTCAGGTGCAGTGGTGTAAAGCACACCGCCACTGGACTCTAGAGCAATGGAGACGTGTTCTCTGGACGAATCACTCTTCTCTGTCTAGCAATCCGATGGACATGTCTGGGTTTGACGGTTGCCAGGAGATCAGTACTTGCCTGACTGCATTTTGCCAAGTGTCAAGTTTGGTGGAGGGGGATTATGGTGTAGTGTTGTTTTTTAGGGGTTGGGTTTGGCCCCTTCGTTCCAGTGAAGGGAACTCTTAAGGCTTCAGCATACCAAGAGATTTTATGTTCCCAACTTTGTAGAAACAGTTTGGGGATGGCCCCTTCCTGCAAGGTCCATAAAGACATGGATGAGCGAGTTTGGGGTGGAGGAACTTGACTGGCCTACACAGAGTTCTGACCTCAACCTGAGAGAACACCTTTGGGATGAATTAGAGCGGAGATTGTGAGCCAGGCCTTCTCGTCTGACATCAGTGCCTGACCTCACAAATGCGCTTCTTGAAGAATGGTCAAACATTCCCATAGACACACTCCTACAGTTGTGTCCAAAATTATTCAACCCCCACTGAAATTGAGTGTTTTGGCCAGTTTGACATTGCTTTTGATCATTCAGTCATCTTGCTTACATTTACATTAAAGAGGCACTTGTAGGTCAGACAAATATAACATAACAGTTATAATGAAATAACCACAAATGTCTTTTCTGTGCTCACAGCATTATCAGTTTTATTCAACCCCCAAGTGACATTCAATCTTAGTACTTAGTACAGCATCCTTTTACAGTTATAACAGCTTTTAAACGTGAAGCATAGCTTGACACAAGTGTCTTGCAGCGATCTACGGGTATCTTCGCCCATTCTTCATGGGCAAAGGCCTCCAGTTCAGTCACATTCTTAGGCTTGCGCACTGCAACTGCTTTCTTTAAGTCCCACCAGAGGTTCTCAATCGGATTTAAGTCTGGTGACTGCGATGGCCACTCCAAAATGTTCCAGCCTTTCCTCTGCAACCATGCTCTAGTGGACTTGGAGGTATGCTTGGGATCATTGTCCTGTTGAAAGGTCCAACGTCTCCCAAGCCTCAGGTGTGTGACGGACTGCATCACGTTTCCATCCAATATCTCCTGGTACTGAAGAGAATTCATGGTACCTTGCACACGCTGAAGCTTCCCTGTACCTGCAGAAGCAAAACAGCCCCAAAGCATGATTGACCCTCCACCATGCTTCACAGTAGGCAAGGTGTTCTTTTCATCATAGGCCTTGTTCTTCCTCCTCCAAACATAGCGTTGATCCATGGGCCCAAACAGTTCTAATTTTGTTTCATCAGTCCACAGAACACTATCCCACAACTTTTGTGGTTTGTCCACATGGCTTTTGGCATACTGCAGTCGACTCTTCTTATTCTTTGGAGACAGCAAGGGGGTACGCCTGGGAGTTCTGGCACGGAGGCCTTCATTACGCAGTGTGCGTCTTATTGTCTGGGCTGAAACTTCTGTACCCACATCTGACAAATCTTTTCTCAGTTCCTCAGCAGTCACACGGGGACTTCTCTCCACTCTACGCTTCAGGTAGCGCACAGCAGTCGAAGTCAGCATCTTCTTTCTGCCACGACCAGGTAGCGTTTCAACAGTGCCCTTTGCCTTGAATTTGCGAATGATGCTTCCTAAGGTGTCTCTTGGTATGTTTAACATCTTTGCAATCTTCTTATAGCCATTGCCCTTCCTGTGAAGAGAAATCACCTCTTCTCTTGTCTTCCTGGACCATTCTCTTGCCTTCACCATGTTTGTAACCACACCAGTAAATGTCTAGAAGGAGCTGAGTATCACAGTCATTTTAAAGCTGCCTAATTGGTGCTTATTATGCTTGATTGCTGCTCGGTGACATCCACAGGTGTTTTCAATACCTGATGGAAAGCACCTGTATGAACCTCTGTTCTTCAGAGTGGTAGTCTTTAAGGGGTTGAATAATTGTGGCAATGAAGAAACCACATAAGAACCATTTACTACTGTATTACATAAACAATTGATGTCATTTTAGTTGCATTTGGGTAGTTACAACGTCCTTGTAGGATTTGATTCTGAATACAATTCCAAATGTACACTATAGTCCCTAAACCCCTTTACAGCATTGGGGGTTGAATAATTTTGGACACAACTGTAAACCTTTTGAACAGCCTTCCTAGAAGAGTTGAAGCTGTTATAGCTGCAAAGGGTGGGCCAACTCAATATTGAACCCTATGGACTGGGATGCTATTAAAGTTCATGTGTGTGTAAAGGTAGGCGTTGCAATACTTTTGGCAATGTAGTGTATTTGAAATACAAAGTGGAAATTAGTTTTCATATTTTGACCAGATGCACATTAACCATATAACCAGATTACATTGCACTTTGCTGTGGTTTAGTGCAAGTTGGGTAGGTTGCTGTGGGTTACTACACTTTGCACATTGTTCTTTAAGTAATTAAATAACTGATAAGGCTTGAGATGAGACACTAAAGATAAACTTCAAGCAGAAAACATTTAATCCAGTTATATATTATCTAAAAATCAGTAACTGTATTTTCACATAGATTCTGTTACCCAAGTCACTTTTATTGAATCTTCTGGAGTTCCCTTCCAGTATACTGTACAAAGGTGATTATGACCTCATCGGTGTTTCTCCCCTGTTGTCCTTTCATAGGCTGGAAGGGCAGCTATGTAATCAAGTTGAACTATGCTAGCTTGCTTGAATCACAAGGTTGGCTTCACATAGTTAAAATCCTTTGAATGGTAAATTGTTAATGCCTATGTATTTCAAATTGGGTATTCAGCTGTATGCCTGGAGTTCAGATTTAACAATTTTATGGTAGGGAATAGTATAACTGCTGCACTTTACCAAGAAATCCAGACACCTTGTCCTCTAGCAGTTCACAGCCTTTAATTTTTTTGTGGCTTACAAAAATATTGGTGATAGTCCCAGATTAATACTGTACATCATTTTGTTCTTTAAACATCCAGGATACCCTGACTTGCCATTTGATTTTCCTGATAATAATTTGTGGTGATAATAACCTTTAACAAAAACCTTTCCTGAGAGAAAACTGGTGATCCTAAAAAGCTTTGTATCTTGTATCAATAATAACCAAGCACAATCCTAAATACATATATGTATTTACACAATAAAATGCTCATTTAAAAGAAAAATGTTAAAGATGGTCCTTCGCCATGGGAAAACATAAAGTGGTAGTAAACCATGCACATAAAAAAAAAATCTCCCTGCAAGTTAAGAGCATAATGTGCTAGTATGTGCTGCATAATAGCACATTATGAAATACTTACCTTACAATGAAGGTGCCTGTCACCACTGCAGAGATTTCCATCTCTCCCGGTCTTCTTTCCGTGCTCGTGGGCTGTGGCTGTTTGAATGCCCGAGCCACGATGACGTCACTCCTGTTCATGCGAACGAGAGTTATGGCCATGGCACAGAGCTCTGAAGAAACGGCACAATATGCTGTTCTTTCACAGCGCATGCGCCAGGGACCTCACTGGCTGCAGCAACAATGAATATCTCCTAAATGGGGCACGTTTAGGAGATATTCTTTGTACCTACATGTAAGCTTTATTATAAGCTTACCTGAAGGCATAAGTATCCCATCTGCGTTTACTACCGCTTTAATAGTACAGGACCATGCTTCAGTCTTGATGTGAAACAACCAAAAGCCAGAGTGCTCCACCACCAACTCTTGCGGACAGTTGCTCACTTTGATGGATTGATTTTTCAATCAAAACGGGTCTAACACAACATGTTCCCTCATTGTAAGAGGAAAAACTATAACCACTGATACACAGTAGCAATTGCTCCAAATAAAAGGTCTCAAACAAGATGTCCGGCTCAAAAGAAACAATACAAATACATAGTGCTCTCTACTTAAAATAGAGTAAAAGACATTCATTAAAATTATTGAACTCGCTTGTATTCAAAGTTATCAAGCTCATTTTGCCCATGCCCCTGATGATGCTGTGACTGATGAAACATGTAAGGCAGAGCTAGGAGATTGCGCAGGTGGAAAGGCCGTCTACATTGTCAGGAGGAGATTGCAGCATTTTGTGCAAGCTTTGACATAGGTTATCTGTCAATGTAGAAGACGCTTTAAAGGCTGCCTGGTTAAAGTGGATGAGAGAGTAGCCTGTAAAAGATGAGCTTGATGATTCCACTTTAAAATATTATATTGATCAGCGCGTCACACAGTTGTATACTTAATGTTTGGAATTTTTGTTTTACTTTTTGCTGCTTGTGGCTAGAATTAATTAAGAGGTCTGCACAAGATATTTACAGCATAAGTATGTATATGTGTAAAGTTAGACAACCTTGTATGAATACTTGTTCCAGGAAACTAGTACTTGTAGAAAAAGAAGTAGCAAAGACAATCTCCACATCTCTTTCCGGTAAACTTTCCTTTACAGTGTATTTGTCTTTTCCTAAAAGTGTCTAAGCTAATCATCTTCTGAATAACCACTTTGTGTTTCTAGAACATTTTGATCATCAGTCCTAGGCTGTACACTGAGCTTTGAATTTTGCCCAGGTTGTCAGTCTATCCCTTTTCAGTGGTAAGTCATAGTCCTGTTAGTCAGGTGCCAAATGCCAGTGTCTCTACTAACCATTGAGCCTTGCCATTTTACAGCTGGATGGCATAGATTAATGCCAGAATGGAACTAGGATTAGTGCAAAAGACATCAGGGAAGAGATGGGAAAAAACGCAGCCTATCCTTTGCATACAGAGTGCCGTGTGGCACCTTAAAGTAGGACATGCTTTTCAGTGGTTTCAATGTCTTCATTCATGCCCTCCCTATGTTTCCTCAAATCTGAAAACAGAAAAGTATTAGGTAGAAATCATAGTAGGAGTGGTTAGGTGGTAGATGCTTGATCTTCATTCAGTTGTTCAGGAATGGTGGCAGTGGACACATAACTTGAGTATTTGGAAAGTGTATTTCTATATTGGAAACAATTATTGTATGTTGTTCCTATATTCAAGTAAGTTGACAATAATCAATAGGATTTGTAGTATTTCTAGGATCCAATCCCCTGGGAAAATTGTGAATGAGCTTTTTAAAGAAGCAAAAGAACATGGAGCTATGACTGCAGAAGAAGTCAGCAAATCATCAGAAAAAAATGTCTTTAAAGCTAAGGTAAGTTTTTCTGTACATATCTATTGCCTATTTCTTTAAGAAGTTTTTTTATAGAACTTTTAGACAAAATAGAAATAGAGGTTGATTTATTAAAGGCAAATAGACTGTGCACATTTCAAGTCCAGTTGCACTCTGCAAGGGGATTTTGTTCCAGAGCTTAGTACATGGGAAGGGGAAGCTGTGCTGACTTCCATCATTCAATCATGCAATCAGAAATAATATTTTTTTTTAAATTTTCCTTGTATAAGATTGGGTATTCTTTGCCAAATGTCACCCCGTTTACTAAGCCCTGGACCAATTTCCAATGCAGAAGGCAACTGCACTTGCTAAGTGCAGAGTCTATTTACCTTTAGTAAGTCAACTCCATAGAGTCATAATTGCTCCTTTGTTACATGCAGCTCTCTGGGGACTTTAAATATATATCCTAATAAATGGTTATCATTAAACAAAATTGTATGACTATGAAACCAAACTGAGCACAACACCAGATAGTCCTATATAAAAATGATAAACTGTACTGTAGGTCTAAACCTCTAACATTTAAAATTTGTTTAGTTAATATTTTCATGTTGTATAGCCTTACAACAGTGTAGTGCAATAGAGATAACTAATCTACAAGTTGGTTCCTTGGTTTAGTTAGTGTAAACAAAATGTGCTGGTAGCCTCTTCACAGTCCTCTTTTCTTTTTCTACTGCTTGTTTAGGGACAAGGTTTAGTACTTGGTAATAAAAAAAGAAATTAAAGCCTAACTCTAGGCAAATCCTACCCCCACCTCCACCCCACCGCCACACACACACCCATTCAGCATCTGTATATGTCCCTTGCTGCCCATTTTCAGGATTGATGATTGGTAGATCCAGCACTGCAGTCTGTGCTGCACCAACTGGTTATCTCTTATTGACATCATTACCCCATGGAACCTGAGAGGATCCCATCACTGGAAAGTCAAAAGGAGGTGCCATATGGACATCCAAAGTAAGAATCCCTCCTTCTAAATGAAGATGTTAGAAGACACAAGACCTAGCACATAACATACCCACAAATTTATCAAATTAAAAGAGGCATTTAGTTTAGTTAGTGCTAACTCTGAGATTAGTTGGGGGCATTTTAAAGAGTTATGTATTTGAGGCTGAATTGTTTTCATCAGTATGCCACATTCTGAAATTGCTAAAATATATTTTGTGTAAAAATCCAGATGCATGTTGTAATTGTAGAAAGAATTCAGGTGCCACAGCTGAATAGTTGATGAGCATATATGATATTATGGGTGAACCATGTATGATGGTCCTAAATAGGTGAAATTCTTTTAACAAGAAGTTTGACCTTTGGAAGACGTCCAAGGTAGAATAATGCTTGGAAGCTTGCCTAGTAATTTTAAAGAAGGTCAAAATTACTTATTATGCTTGGTGGGAACCTTAGCCATTGCCTTGTATGAACAGGGAATGGTGGTTTTTAGGACAGCAAATGCTCTGTCTATAAGTGGATATGTACACTAATGAATATATCTTAGTTGTGGGGCAATATAATATAGGTAAAGTCTAGAGGTGCAACCGCACTGGGAGGTTTGGCTTTACCTGATTTTGGTCTTTATTATATTGCATTCCATATCACATAAATGGGTCACACTCTATAAGTCCTTGGTCAGTGGTGTGGCTACACCTTCGTTGCTTCATCCCTTTTGTGAAGTATTTAGAGGGCTAATTGACTCCCATGTGGTTCTACCTGTAACAGCACTGCATATCAATATAAACGAATATGGGATCTGAATATGGGATCGTCTTCAAAATTACATGCCTCTACCCCGTTGTATAATAAATGCCTACTTGAACTACTACTTGTACAAGATCCGGGGCTGTGGATAACTAGGGGTGTCTCTTACCTTTGACACGTCATAGTTAATGGGATGATTAGGCAATTTTCAATACTGCAGGCTGAATTTTCACTTCCCAATTTTATTCTGTTTCGATACCTGCAACCATGGCATGCACTTCAAATGCAATCTGCCTCTTGGACCCCTGTCTTATCCTCTCTAGAGGTAGTGGAAGTCTTACATGATGAGGATTCTGGTAAATTGATCTCTAATCTATATAATATCCTACTTACTCAGCGACTAAATTAGCCTATGCCCTAAAAGATCAATGGGAACCGAATACTGGGGCATTAGAAGATGTGGAGTAAAGTTCTGAAGAATTGTAAAAACGTCTTTCCAAAATGATCTGACCACCTGTCTCAATTATACATTTTGCACTGTGTACAATATATATTACTCCAACTAGCATGGTTAAGTTCCAATCCACCCATTCCCCTTTGTCCTTAATGTCATCTAGCTCCTGGAACTTTCAGCCATATTATCTGGAACTGTTCTCAGATACAGGGATTTTGGGAACAGATTATACAATTCCTCCATGATCAAATGGGTTCTCCTCTAACACTATGCCCAAGTCACTGTTTGTTTGGACTAATCCCAGACCCTGATAGTGACAATAATCTGGCTTTTTTTATGGGAAACCTTGTTTGCTACACACAAACCCGTTGCCAAACATTGGCTACAGGCCTTCATTTTCAGCATGGATTGCAGAAGTTAATGTTTCCTTACCCCTTAAGAAATTGCTATATGGACATAGGGGATGTCCCAATAAATACAATAAAATATGGGATAGGTGGCTGCAAGCCACAGCCACATGTTCTTAACCGGTACTGTACAAACATGATTGTTTTTATCTGCAAGTGTTTTGCTGATATCCTGGTGTAGTCAAGCACCTTTTCTTGCATTATATGCGGTTGTCACTACAGGGGAGTTGTCTTTGTGATCATACGTACCACATGCTGGTATAGATGGGGGAATATCAAAGATACGGGCATAAGCTCTCTCTGCTTGAACTGTGTATATGCAGATATTTTTGTGATGATGTAGGCTATTTGCTATGTACCTATGGCCAATTGGTGGATGTTCAGTTGTTCTAATTATGTAGTCTAATTTCTATGCTGTAAGTACATTAATAAAATTTGTTTCTTGAATAAAAGAAAAAGAAAGTCTAGAAGTGCAAGACCACACTGAGACGTTTTTATTATTACAACACTGATCTCACAAAACTGTTTCTAAACAGAAATATCTATACAACATATTCAAACCAAATACAGGGTAATTTCTACTATAATCAGCTAATTTATCTTCCAGCAGAGCAAACAAAAATAGACAAAGGTGTGTAATATATAAGAGGCATTATTTTCAGACTAAATGAATAATTGTAATTTAATATAGCCATACTACTGGCCAATGCAGTGACTTTGTAAAAAGATAAATTTCGTGTTTGTTTTTGTGTTTCTAGTCATTTACCGGAGGTGGTTATAAACTTGGTGATTCAGCAATAAAGCAGTCTGAATATATACACGATGATGAGCTTTTTCCTGGAGGACCAGATGTAAGAGTGTACTTCATATCTGTTTGTTTGATTCAATTTGATTGTCATAAAAATATGAAAACATTAATTACACAGTTATGTATTCATAGTACAGCAAGATTAACACAGGGTTAAAGAAAGACCAGTACTGGTAGCAAATCAGGACCCTATGCTGTCAGTCAAACACAGGGATCATGCTTAGGGCATAGCAACACAGGGTGGACATTATGAGTTGTTTGCTGCTACTATCACAGGCTGAGAGAAGGGGGGGTCTGCAGCCGGCCTTCATTACTTAAATGCCATGTAGTGTGCAAGAAGAGCCAGGACCTTGCTTTATTATCTGGAAAGGCTTATTGGATCACAAGAATGATGTGCAAAATTAGGTCAGGGCTTGCGGCAAGTAAATCAGTTCACCAATTTATATTTTAACTATATTTTTCAACTTTAACTTGTTCATATATACTGTTGGTTAAAGGCTAAGTCTACCTTTTAAAGAAAAAATAATAAGAAATGCACATCTTTTTGAAGGTGATAAAAATGTGCATTTATTATTATTTTACTCTAAAGCTTGTAAGGCATTGCACCTGTGATCTGCTGATCGTGGGTGCAATGCCAGGCTCCTGCAGACTCTCAGTTAGATGTCTGCCCATACCTCCCAAATAGGCAGAGAGTTACTGAATTGCAGGAAAAATCAAGGAACTACCAGAGCACTCACCAGCGCCCTCGCATTTCATTAAGAACTACAAGCCATTGGCTGCAGAGGCCAAAGGTACTTGTAGTTCATTCATTCTCAGAACTCTCTGAATGGATTATGCAGTCGCGTGGGAGAAGCCCTGCACAGCTGTGCTATTTTTGAATTCTGACAGCTGTTGTGAGAAGACGATCCCCTACCCGCTGTCACAGGGAGGGTGGAATTGGGTGGAAAAGAGGCAGGAGCTGCAACATGTTATATGTTTTACCTTAAATACAGGTGAACTATGTAACATGTTCCAAAGGTGAACTTATCCTTTAAGCTTTGGTGAATTAAATTAAATGACACCTATCTATTTTTAAAGGTAGGGCAAAAAAATGCAAACATTCCATTTTGCACATATTGACTCAATCTGGCTGACTGCATCTACTCGTGAACCTCGCAAGTAGTGTTCAGTGAGTCTTCATATCAAATATATGGGCAGGAGTGCTGGCTACCTGCTATACGGCCATATTTGCAGTTTACTAAACCAATGCAGCTAGAAACAGTGTTCATAGTAGGCCTACTGTGGTTCTAGATTTGGGCCTCACCAACTGCAGTATGCCATTGTAGAGCGGAAACAAAATGCAGGCTTTAATTTTTAAATATTTCTTATGTATCCATAAACTTTATTTAGATAATCTTTACCTTATATTTAAGTCCTGAAATTATTCTGAATCCACAGTTTTCTCTGATGAAAACTTACCTGTTTGTAAAGGGAATTAAAGCTGGTGTGGGCAGCACTGTGTGTGACGGACAATAATAGTTAGGTTGGGGTTATTCCAGCTACAAATTGCTTCTGCACACTCAGTTGCCTCCCGTATATATTGATAACCATGTCAAGCATTAAAATTAGGTAGGAGGGACCAGCATGTAATTAATAGCTTGTGGCAAGTAGGTAATTAAAAAGGCACAGCTGATATATTACACGTTGAAAATGTGAAAAAGGTGACCTTGGGCTTTAACACAAGCTACATTATGCTTTATTGTGACATTTTGTGATTAGAGCGGTGTAGAGTCTGTGTCATCATGTTTTACCTTGAGACTTTTCAGTTTGACTCTCTACATATAGCTGTTATCATTCAGCTGCGTCACTGATTGCTGTGTCAAGGCTGATTGACCGTTTCAAGGGCATTTATCTGTGTCCCTGCCACTGCACTGGTAATCCCTATCTCCTCTAATGCCAGCGCTACTGATTGTCCATGACCTTTACCATAGTTCTGCTGAAGCTGACAGCAAAAGTCCAAAAATCCACAAAAGCAAATACAAAGCTGCATAACTAAAGATTAAACTTATTTTACAGCTGTGGTCTATGTGATAAAGAGATCATTCAAGAGATAATATAGTATACTGTACTTTCTTATATACAGTTAATCTGTAGTTCATGAGCCTGTTGCTCTAGCTTAACACATGTATAAGTAGTTTGTTTTTAATGATAATGGTGAATTTATTCAGCTTTATTCTTGGCAGGTTCAAATATTGCTTAAACTCTGGAGTAATGGGTTCAGTTTAGATGACGGAGAGCTGAGATCTTATACAGATCCAGTGAACGCCCAATTTCTGGAATCCATTAAGAAAGGGTAATATTATTTACAATGTATGTAGACATGTCGTTGTATACATCCGGTTACATTATTTAATGTAGAACTCCAATCTTCACGTGAAATTCAGTTGTGCTGAAGTTAGAACATCTGTTCAGTTTATCGATGACATGCGTTTAATGTAATCCATTGTAACCAGATTCAGCAGCTTGTTTTGACAGATTTATAACCTTTTATAGCATGAATCTGTGTTTTCTCACTTTCTATTAATCTTAAAAATATTAAAGTGGTTCTAAAGTCTAAAGTTTTTTTACCTTAGTACATTCTTTGCATTAAAGCAGAACTTCACCCAAAATGAGAAGTTCTGCTATTCCCCACCTCTCACCCCTTTACATTTATCACTTAATTTTTTTTTCGGGGGGGGGGGGGGGTACCTGGTTTTGAAAGCTACCTGCTCCTCCACTTCTGGTCGGATTGCCTCAGCGATCCAGAAGACTGCAAGACCATTCTGGTGGCTCACACGTGTGCAGTGGGCAGCCAGCCTTGAAGCTACAAGCAATTACAGCCAGCTGCCCACAGGTAGTATGCTGGCACAGGTACCCGAAGCCTGATGAAGAAACCGGCCAGGTGAGGACAACGCTGGATCCTGAGACAGGTGAGTGTCCTATTATTAAGAGTCAGCAGCTACAGTTTTTATAGCTGCTAACTTTTAATTTTGCAACACATGACTGAAGAACCGCTTTAAGGTAAAAAAAAACATTTAGATTTGACTGACAGCAGCAGGAACCAATGGCTCCCACTGCAACAGTAGGAGCCATTGGTTCCTGCTGCTGTCAGTCAAATCTAGTGAACAAAGAGCAGGTGGAGGAGCCAAGCCACACTGTGTGTATCAATGTGCACGCACAGCTTGGCTTGGGAGTGAGCTTGCAAGCAGAAGAAGAGGAGCCAAGATTGCCAGTGGGAAATCCCAGAAAAGGAGGGAGGCGCAGCTCTATGCAATAACAGTGTACAGAATAGGTAGGTATAATGTTTGCTATTTTAATAAACAAAAAGAGACTATACAATCACTTTAAATATTTGTAGAACATTTGTGGATAAAAATAATTTCCTTAACTGCCAAAAGACCTAAATTACATAACAAAAAATACTTACAGCAGCACTCACTTAATTCTGTGAATGGGAGAACTACAACTACCATCAGCCATTGCAGCTGATGGCTTGTAGTTCTCAATGAACTACCAGGGTGCTGGTAAGTGCTTCAGTAGGTTATTGATGCTTCCTACTATTCAGTATATGCCTGCCCTTACGAGGTACAGGCAGACAGCTACACTGACAGTCTGCAGAAGCCTTGCATTGCACTGTGATCTGCTGATCATGGGTGCAATGCATTTTTTTCTGCATTTATTTAAAAGGTGAACTTATCCTTAAAGCAGAGTTCCACCCAAAAGGGGAAGTTCCGCTTCAATGCTTTGTCTCCCGCTCCCATTAAGGATTGGCACCTTTGGGGAGCGGGGGGGGAAGCGGCTACATGAATTTGACAGGTAACCGCTCCCACTGCCGCTGCAATCGCCTAGGCAATCGGAAGTGGAAGTTGTTCCCCCCCCCCCCCCCGTAGTCTTCTGGGATACGTGACAGGTCCCAGAAGACTATGAGGCCATTCACAAAGCGCAGTGCTTCTCGCACATGCGCAGTGGGCACCTGGCTGTGAAGCCGCAAGCTGTCACAGCCGGACGCCTACACTAAAGATACCGGCGTCAGGGAGAGAAGACGGCCGGTGAAACCAGCGGTGGTAAGGACACCGCTGGACCGAGGGACAGGTAAGTGGCTGTATTTTAGTCAACAGCTACAGTTTTTATAGCTGCTGACTCTTTTTTTTCAGCTGGAACTCTGCTTTAACCGCTTCCCAACCGATCTATAGCAGATATACTGCTACAGGGTGGCACGGGTGCGCAAAATCACGTATATATACATGATTTTGCATTTCTGGCTAGGGGGCCCTGCCCGCGCCACCATTCATGGTCGTGGCTGTCAATCATCGGGTCCCGGCTGGTGATTGCCGAACATCTCCGTCGGGGAGGAGAACTGTTTGGAAACGAAACAGTTCTCCTCCCTGTCAGCTCGTGCACACTGCTTTGGATGGCTGTGCACAGCACAGCAATGCAAAGCAGTTAGATTACAGTGAAGCACAAACATACGGCCCCATAGTAAAACACACCCAGCTCACAGTTAACCATTTGATCGCCCCTCCTGTTAACCCTTTCCTGCCCAGTGCCACTAGTACAGTGTCAGTGCTTTTTTTTTTAGCACTGATCTGTGTATTGATGTCACGGGGGATGTCAGTGACACCAAGTCAGTTCCCCCCAGTGTTACAATGCCTGCCGCAGTCCCGCTATAAGTCGCTAATCGCTGCCATTACTAGTATAAAAAAGAAATACCAGGATCTATACCGCCATTTGTAAACACTATAACTTTCACGTAAACCAATTAATTTACACATATTTGGATTTTTGTTAGCAAAGACATGTAGCAGAATACATTTTGGCTTAAATTTATGACGAAATTTGGTTTTTTAAATTTTTTACTGGACATGTTTAATAGCAAAAAGTCTAAAATCTATATTTTTTTCTCAAAATTGTAGGTCTTTTTTTTTGCGCAAAAAATAAAAACGCACAGGTGATCAAATACCACCAAAAGAAAGCTTAATTTGTGGGGGAAAAAAAGGACATAAATTTAATTTGGGTGCAGAATTGCATGATCGCACAATTGTCAGTTAAATTAATGCAGCGCCGTAACGCAAAAAATGGCCTGGTCAGGAAGGGGGGTAAATCCTCAGGAGGGCAAGTGGTTAAATCACAAAATCATAAGGATATCCCATTAATGGAAATCTGGCAGGTAATCCACAAATACATTCACAATCTAGCCGATGAGCAGCAGCCTCGGCTTGTAGGGAGCTCAGATTTGCATGCTCCAACTACTGTACATAATAAATACCTACGTGTGGATGACAGCTGGCGGCAGCACATTTCAGGAGAATTTCCCTTTCCTCAGGGCTAAGTCAGTTATCCTAACATACTGTTTTTCTGATAATTTTTCAAATGCAAAATCTTGATGTTTAAAGTGAAACTAAAACTTTGATTTTAAAATAGAAAATGTTATTCAATAATGTATTAAACTCAGAAAAGTACCTTTTTGTGATCTTGGCTTCCTCCAATCTCAAAATTATTTTTTTTTCCTGCTGTGATTGGATTTATTACTAGAGGGTGGCTATTGTTGTTCTTCATGGCCCTACTGTATGTAGGAACATAGCCACCCTTTCTTTCTTGCCCCCCAGATGGACTAGGGATTATGGGCTTTGTGCACATGATCGCAACAAGCATGCACTGTTTTTTCTAAACCAACATAAGTGTGGGGGAAAGGGAGAGCTTTGGGAGCTCATGATGGATATAACAAGGAGGCAGAAAACACAGTAATAATCGATTTAATGAAAATAGAGTACAGGTCCATAAAATAGTGGATGTGTATAGATTTTTTTTGTAAAATAAGGATTGATTTCTTCTATCTTGCTGACACTAACGTAAACCAATGCAACTTTAACATGCATTTTTGATGCTTTTAAGGTGCAATAAAAAATGCACCCTGTTGCCTTACAAGTGATTTTTTTTTTTTTATTGCAGAAATGTTTTTTCCATCTCAAAGATATTTGATAATCGCTTGTCAAATGTACTGTAAATGCTGCAGGCGTGTTTATGGCATGTTACCATAGACTTGAATAGAAGGAGTTGACAAGTTTCAACTCCTCCCAGACTCGACATGTAGCTATGTTTTTGCCGCACAGAGACACAACGCTCTCTCTATATTATCCATTGTGGGCTGGTTTGCTGGGTGATTGGGGAGCTGCAAAAATGCACTCTAAACACCTGTTTCTAATGCCATTGTGAACAGGGCCTTAGGCTGACCATACACTATACAATTTTCTGCCCAATTTCTGCCCAATTTCCTTTAGATTTACCTTCAACTACGCAGTGCAAGGGCCTGCCTAATTGGATACAATTGAAAGTTTTGTTTAGGTTTGACCTCCTATTATATGGTTTTTGGTAAATCTAAACCAAAAATCTCAAGAAAATTGTATAATGTATTAGATTGGTAACTTTACATTAAACTTGATGAGCTAGTATACTTAAAATAACATGAGGGACCTAATCACAGACTGTTCACAGGAATAAGGGCTCGTTCACACTTTATTTCGAACTCTTGCCAAATGCCCGTATTGTGTTTGACAGGCGTTAGAGAGGCGTTTGGGAAGCATTTGTAACGCTCCTCAAATGCTCCCCAAACACCCTATGCATGGTTTTAAGGCATTTGATAGGCGTTTGCCAAGCGTTAAAACCGCACCACAAAAGTTAAATGGTGTTAATGCTCTGCAAACGCCTCGCAACCGCACCGCAAACGCCTGCCCAAGCGTTTGAGGAGCGGCACCATAGACTTGAATGGGAGGCTTCAAATCCTCCTGATTCGACATGAGGCATCAGTTTTGCTGCGATGCAATGCTAACACTTCAGTGTGAACAGCACTCTGTGCTGCCATGTGCAGAATTTTCATTTGAGAAGTGTTAAAAATGGTTCACAAACGCCTGTCTGATGCCTGCTGACAAAGCTAGTGTGAACGTAGCCTAAGTCCAAAAAAATATAGCCCAAAGTGTTTTATTTTGTCTCATATTATATTTGCAACTTAGTAGAACTCTTAGACATAAGATCACATACAAGTGTCTGGCACTGCAGCCTGAGTACATCTGATCAAAACAGGTATGAGCAACTGTTCAAAATCAAGTAGGTGCAAGTGGACAGCAAACATTCTGCCTGTCAAACACTCTAAGTTTTCTGAATTTTTTTTCGGGCAACTTCTGTGGTGATAGATCAATGTACAATATGGGAGCATTTTATTAATCTCCACTTTCAATTGTTGCAGGTAGGCACCTCTGTAAAATATGTTATACACACATGTGCAAGTAAAAACCATTGCACAGCACATTTCTTTTAGTATATTTCAGAAAGTGCATCTTACCTAAACTGTCATTATTACTCACGCTGAACTATTACCCTCATTGGTGTATGATGATCACAAAATCTATTTTCCCATGTTATCAACTAAAACAGCTCATTCTGCTTTCCTACAGTCTTGGTGGTTCCTGGATGGTGGTTACAGTTATGAGGAAAGGGACTGTTTAGGACAGGACTTGGACTTCACTGTTTTTGTATATAAATGCAAATGATATCTAAATTGAAAGATTGTTTGAATATTATTTTATTCCAGGGAAATCCCAGTGGAGCTACAGCACCTGGTTCATAGTGGCCAAGTCAGCTTAGATATGGAAGACCATCAAGACCAAGAATATATTAAGCCAAGATTAAAATTCAAAGCCTTCAGTGGTGAGGGGAAAAAACTTGGAAGGTATACAAGTAGCCTTTTGTATGTGTTTTATTAACTTACTAATCCAGTGAGAGCCTTAAATATGGCCCCCAACACTTCCAGATGGCTGCTGAATAGCAGCGCATTTTCGCATCTCAACATTCAAAAATGTCAAACTTGTTGCGTTTTTTTGCAGCATATCACAATGCAGACCAGTATTTGTGTCACTAAAAGCAATAATAACCTCCCAACATTGGTGTCAGTGAACGCAATAATAACCCCCAACATTGGTGTCAGTGAACGCAATAATAACCCCCAACATTGGTTTCAGTGAACGTAATAATAACCCCCAACATTTGTGTCAGTGGATGCAATAGTAACCCCTAACATTGGTGTAAGTGGACACAATAGTAACCCCGAACATTAGTATTAGTAGACCTAATAATAACCCCCAACATTGGTGTCAGTGGACGCAATATTAACCCTCAACATTGGTGTCAATGGACACAATCATAACCCTCAACATTGGTGTAAGGGGACACGGTAATAACCCCCAACATTGTTGTCAGTGGATGCAATAATAATCCCCAGCATTGGTGTTAGTGAGTGCAATAATAATCACCAACATTGGCGTCAATGGACACAATTCAAACCCTCAACATTGAGGTCAGTGAACACAATAGTAACCCCCAACATTAGTATCAGTAGACCTAATAATAACACCTAACATTGATGCCAGTGAATGCAATAATAACCCTCAGCATTGGTGTCACTGGGCATAGTAATAACCCTCAACATTGGTGTCAGTGAACGCAATATTAACCCCCAGCATTGATGTAGGTGGATTCAGTAATAATCCCCAGCATCGGTGTCCATGAGTGCAATAATAACCCCCAACATTGGTGTCAGTGGCCGCAATAATAACCTCCAACATTGGTGTCAGTAAGTGCATTAATAACTCCCAAAATTGGTTTTGGTGAATGCAGTAATAACCCCAAACATTGATGTCAATGGATGCAATAATAATCCCCAGCACTGGTGTCAGTAAACACAATAATAATCCCCAACACTGATGTCAGTGACTGCAATATTTTTTATATTGATCTTTACTAATACAGTGACCAATGTAAAACTTTTATAAGTTATATAATTAAAGACAAAACTTTTTTTTAATTTTTCTTTGAATGAAGTGGAGAGGTAATAGAACCCCTGTCAGTTTTTTGCTGTCTATGCCCCCTGTATGGGCCAGTAAGAACACTAGCCCTGGTGATATTCAGGGCTTCCCTCACTATGGTGATATTTTCACTCATTTCCTGTTGTGGCTATGGGACAGGAAGTAAAGGGAAAGCTCCCCAATAGGACACATATTGCAAAAAAAAAAAAAGAAAAAATAGACTGGTATTACAACCCTCCCTTACGCTATCCAAAATGTAAAAACAAGGTTTGCTTTTAATTCTACTTTAATTTATAATTATAAAGAATATGTTTTGTGTCTGTATTCTAAATACATAAAGGTGGCATATTAAACCATGTGTTTATATAAAAATTTAACTAACCCCTTGGCCAGTCTTCTTTTTGTCTCACTAAGGAGGAGAATTACTAAAACTGGACAGTGCAAAATCTGGTGCCGCTCTGCACAGAAATCAGTCGGCTTTTAGGTTTTATTGTCAAAGCTTAATTGAACAAGCTGAAGTTAGAAGCTGATTGGCTACCATGCACAGCTGCACCAAAGTGCTGGAGTTTTAGTAAATCCCCCCTTATGAAGGCCATAGATGGGTCGAAAACCTGCCGTTTAAAAAAAAAAAAAAATCTGTTGTTTAATAGGCCGACATTACCACCAACGGTAAAAAAAATCGGCCCATTTTCGTCCCGTCTACGGCCGGCATGTAATTACTACTGTCCCTGCAGAGAGCTCCGCTATTATATTTGACATTAAAAAGTATAGCGGTTGCAACATTGTATCTATTTGTATCCTTTTCGGATACATGTTTTTATTCAGATACAAATAGATACATTGTTGCAACCGCAATACTTTTTCATGTCAAATATAATAGTGGACTGGAATTCTTTTTCTTCTTTTTCTTGCAGGTCACGGCTCATCATTGCCGTGAAAATCGGCCGATCGGCAAAATCGGCTGATTTTTTTCCAACTTTACCAATAAAAAAAATGTGCCAAAATCCAGAAAAATGGCCAATTAACCCATTAATGGTGAGAAAATCTGCCGATATTTTTCCAGCCGAAAATCGGCTGATTTTCAACCCATCTATGGCCTGCATAAGTTTCATTATATAGTAGTGAAAAGAAATAGATACTCGAGCAGTATACATTGAACAATGCAGAGCTCAAATGATCCTGCACCACCCACCTGAGCTATTTTGGAGCTACTGTAAATGAGGAAAATTGGAGATAACTTACACATACAGAAATAAGAAAAATTGGTGTAGCGCTAAAACAAATGCCACTAAACATACATATACATATATAAACAGGTAAAAAGGGTTAAAGATGCTTATAAATAATCATGCATATAAAAAAAACTATTGCATATCCCCTAATGGGGAAACGTGACTATATGCTTGTGATGGTTGCACACAACACCATGCAAAGGGATAATATACTTCAATAAGTGACAAAGGTGAATATATTGCAGTCCACTTCACACAAAAACTGTGACCCTTTTAAAAGGCGTGAGAGTGCCACTGGTGCCACAATCCCAAAATGGTTTGAGTGCCTCCTCACCTCCCCGCACTGACCACAAGGGCCAATACGCCTTTGCACCTTATAAGGTATATTCCTCGGATGTCAGCCGATACAGGTCCACACTGGATGCTACCTCAGGCGCTGTTATCCAGAAAGCCACCTCCAGCTGCTATATAGTGGTGGTAATATACCACCAGATGATGCTCAGAGACATAAGAAGAGACTTCCCATAGCGTGATACCGCAATATTTATTGATAAAATATATATAAAAATGCCCACTCACATGTCCACAAACAGTATAAAGCCTTATGTAAATCCTCCTGTATCCTAGTACTGTGGGTGTACCCGGAGTCCCAATATGGCGCGTACGTCGGAAGTGACGTCACCGCGTACCGGAAGTGTCGTCAGGGCGTACCAACGCGTTGCGTCACGGATAGCACGTGACTTCATCAGGCCCTGATGAAGTCACGTGCTATCCGTGACGCAACGCGTTGGTACGCCCTGACGACACTTCCGGTACGCGGTGCAAAGGCGTATTGGCCCTTGTGGTCAGTGCGGGGAGGTGAGGAGGCACTCAAACCATTTTGGGATTGTGGCACAAGTGGCACTCTCACGCCTTTTAAAAGGATCACAGTTTTTGTGTGAAGTGGACTGTAATATATTCACCTTTGTCACTTATTGAAGTATATTATCCCTTTGCATGGTGTTGTGTGCAACCATCACAAGCATATAGTCACGTTTCCCCATTAGGGGATATGCAATAGTTTTTTTATATGCATGATTATTTATAAGCATCTTTAACTCTTTTTACCTGTTTATATATGTATATGTATGTTTAGTGGCATTTGTTTTAGCGCTACACCAATTTTTCTTATTTCTATATATGCACTTTTTGGTTAAAAGGAGGGTGTTGGCAGCTTAGTGTGTGTGTTTTTTCATCTGAAGCGCAGGAGGTTTTAATATATTTAACTTACACATACACCAGTCATCTTCTGAAAAAATGTGGGAGCCCATTTGCAACTATATTCAAGTTTTTTGGTGCATCAATGTGATTTGTGGCATGTTTCCCATGCATTTTCAGTGGGTCCCCACTGTGCCTCCTAGGGTTAAAAAAGTTTCCTGCCTCATTTTTTCAGTACACCAAAAGTCAATGCATGCATTCTTTATTACATCAGCTGCAGGCCACCAAGGGACAGTTGTGTTGGTCTACTCTGTTTATGAGTGTTAGGGTGCTATTTAAAATTAGCAGTAATACACTACAACACACATAAACAGCGCTTTGTAGTGCTGTGCTTTTAACATTTTGCAGGGGTAGCTGGACCACAGAGCTGACTAAGGAAAATTACAAATCATTTAGAAGTTAAAACAGTTCATATACCGTATGTGTATTTCACTCATGTATGTAGCTGCTATCTTGGAGTTTTGCTTTAGCTGATTAAAACTTGACACTTTTATTCTTTTGTACTCTTATAGCTTAACACCTGAAATAATAAGTACACCTTCATCCCCGGAAGAAGAACACAAGCCATTTTTAAATGCTGAAGTTGAACTTGATGAACATGTGCCAACAACAAAAATTCAGATCAGGCTGGCTGATGGGACTCGTCTAATCCAAAGATTCAATCTTAGCCATAGGTAACAGTACATAGATGCACCATATATTTATGGTTTTGTGTGTGTTTTTGTGTATATATATATATATATATATATATATATATATATTCATTCATTGGTTCATTAGTTTATATATTTATGTATATGGTTTTTACCTTGATTTTTTAATGTTTTTTTCTTTTTATTACGTTTTAAAGTGGTAGTTAAGTCTTTTTTTTCTCTTGTACCTACAGGTAAGCCCATAATAAGGCTAGCTTGTAGGTACAGTAATTATCTCCTAAACGGTCAACATTTAGGAGATATTTACTTTAGCAGCGCACTGCTCTCTCAGTAGATGGTATGCTGTCCATGTCTTGGCCGAGGCTCCTGCTTGCATGTGCGTAGTGGCGTTATCGCGGCTTGACCAGTCAAACGCCCACAGCCCACCAACCCGAAAGGAAAACCGTGTGAAGATGGAAGCACTGGGGAGCCAAGACAGCACTCCGCTTTATTTTTATGTAAGTCTTTCATAATGTGCTAGTATATGATGCATATTGGCACATTATGCTCTTACCTTGCAGGGAGAAGATTTTTTTTTTTCTTTTTAAGTTTACTACCATTAAAAAAAAGAATTACGAAACAGAGCCCTTGGGCAGTCCCTGGCTTGAAATACTAAAAAACCTAGAGAAACAAAAACACGTGAACCCATTCCTTACTATTTGCTCAAGAGGACGAATGCCATTCAAAGCTGCCAAGATTTAAAGTTACAGAGATGGTAGTACACATCTTAGAGGTTTATCACCCAGGTTCGCCCATCATGTAAAGCGCTTTTGGTTTACAAAAAAAAATGTTCAGACACTGACAGGTAGGAATCTCATATGAAAACTCCCAGGGCCTGAACACAGGAAGACCCTTACCACACTAATAACACTGCATGAATTAAGTAACATTATCAACAGCCTCAGATTCGGGTTGGTCTACTGTAGTGGCATTGGAAGAGTGCAATTTTTAAGGGAATTGTCTATCTCTGTTTTTCATTTTCTCATTTATTTTCTATTTGGTATTTTTTTATTTATTTTTGTCAATTTTTCATTCTGATTTTTTAATTTTATTTATTATGCAATAAAACTTAATCAGACTTTTAATATACTGTTGAACTCCTTATTCCACGTTTGGATGAAAGGGGGGATTTTTCAATTTTAAGGACATTATCACCATTTCTTTTTTGTCTTTTTTTCTTTAACCTCTTCCTGTCTGGACACTTTTACCCCCTTCCTGTCCAGGGCAATTTTCAGCTTTCAGCGCTATCACACTTTGAATGACAATTGCGCGGTCATGCAATACTGTACCCATATGAATTTTTTACCATTTTTTTGAGACAGATAAAGCTTTATTTTGGTGGTATTTATTAATCGCTGGGATTTTTTTTTTTTCGCTATGTAAATGAAAAAGTCCAAAAATTTTGCAAATAAATAATATTTCATCATAAATCTTGACCAAAATGTATTCCATTATATTTTTAGAAAAAAAAAAGCCAAATTAGTTTATAACCAAAAATTTTTAAACATTTTTTTTACATTTTTATTTTATTTTTCTATATTATTATTTATGTTTTTTTTTTTTTTTTTACATACTGTCACCCTAGCAGTACAGTGTCACCATGGTGACACTGTACTACTTGTGGGGGGTGATGAAGATTTTTTTTTTTCTTACAGTGATTGCTTTTACACCCATATAGAATGTAAAAGCAATCATTTCTCTTTCTCTCTGTCTGCATTCTTGCAGCCATTGAGAAATACTGAGTGAGCTGTGATTGGTCACACCTTGTCACATGATACAAGGCTGTTGTGAATAGCCTTGTACCATGTGACCTCTGTGATCATTCACAGATTTCACACGTAGTAAGCAATGATGTCACAAGTGACATCTTGCTTACTACTTTGCATGTGATCACTGATTGGCCAATCAGTGATCACATGATCGGGACCGAGGTCCCGTCCGACGATCGGTGTTTCACTGTGTCCGGAGGACACAGCGGGCACCGGATCGCGGTGCTGCGCGCTCCCAGGGAGCGCGCACAGCTAGAAAAGGCGGGTGCCGTTTATGAACGGCAACCCGCCCCTGGAGTGCCACCACCCTGCCGTTTATGAACAGCAGGCGGACGGCAAGTGGTTAAATAGTAACTCCCCTTTTGTTGAGAAAAAAAATATATTCCCCTCTGGGTGACCTATGTACATTGCAGGGAATTTAACAAACTTTGTTGCAGATTCCTACCTTTTGTTGTTCTGAAGAAATAGGCATTTGTTTGTCTGTGTCCATGTGCCAAGTGAATCTGAATGGGAGTGGTTTTACAATTATCAATCAGTTGCTGCACCTGCAGGGCTCTAATGAGGAAAATTGCATGGTCTGCATCATGTTGGACGTTATTTCCTATTGGGAGTATCTCACCAAAAATGACATTTTTGTTGCAGGGGATGCCTGAAATCTGAGTTGTATCTTATTGCAGACTTCTTGGAAAATCAGTGAGCCAATCACTCAAGCAGGAAATTATGTTTCTAGGGGGTGTTCTGTACACTGTTCTGTGTACAGAACACCTCCAGGTAGCCATATTGCATTGCATTTTACAGAAAATGGCAGTGCTCCAGATTGAAAAGGAAAGGTAATTTTTAATAACATTCAATTACAATATGACTTGTATATGCTATATTGTTTTTTTTTTTATTTGCTATTTTTTTCCCACAAAAGTGGAGTTACCCTTTAACATTCTGCCAACAGACGTTTTTGAGTGTTTTTGTATCCCATATTCTATAGTATGTTTTATATTCTTTGGGCATCTTTCTAAATTATTGTGGTCTAGATCTTTGTGTTTAGTGGCTCCCTTATGTGGCAGAAATTAACCTGATATTGATATTTTCTCAGTTAAGTAGCAGCTCATGATGTATTTATCTCCCCCTGTCTGTGGAACCTCTATTCTCATGATTAAGCCCCGTGGACAGGGTGAAACATGTGGGATTTGACCTGGACGGAATCTAGGCTGAAGCTGCTTCCACTCTTCACATGAGGGTTTTGTGTGATGTGGGGCTCCTGGGACTTCATTTCTTTCATCATTGACTTTTATGGAGCTCAGACAAGCCCTTTCCCTGCTTGCAATCAGAAATACACTATATTGCCTAAAGTATTGGGACACCCCTCCAAATCATTGGATTCAGGTGTTCCAATCACCTCCAAGGCCACAGGTGTATAAAATCAAGCGCCTAGGCATGCAGACTGCTTCTACAAACATTTGTGAAAGAATCGGTTACTCTCAGGAGCTCAGTGAATTCAATCGTGGTACCGTGATAGGTTGCTACCTGTGCAATAAGTCCATCCATGAAATTTCCTTGATACTAAATATTCCACTGTCAACTGTTAGTGGTATTATAACAAAGTGGAAGCAACTGCTAAGAACAAAGCAACTCAGCCACAAACTGGTAGGCCACATAAACTGTCTGAGAGGGGTCAGCGAATGCTGAAGCGCACAGTGTTCAAAAGTTGCCAACTGTCTGCAGAGTAAATAGCTAAAATTTTGTGTGGCCTTCATATTAGCACAACAGTGCTTAGAGAGCTTCATAGAATGGGTTTCCATGGCCGAGCAGCTGCATCCAAGCCTTACATCAGCAAGTGCAATGCAAAGCGTCAGATGCAGTGGTGTAAAGCACACTGCCCCTGGACTCTAGAGGAGTGGAGACGTGTTCTCTGGAGTGACAAATCACGCTTCTCTGGCAATCCGATGAACGTGTCTGGGTTTGGCGGTTGCCAGGAGAACGGTACTTGCCTGACTGCATTGTGCCAAGTGTAAAGTTTGGTGGAGGGGGATTATGGTGTGGGGTTGTTTTTCAGGGGTTGGGCTTTGCCCCTTAGGTCCAGTGTAGGAAACTTTTAAGGCATCAGCATACCAAGACATTTTGGTCAATTTCATGCTGCCAACTTTGTGGGAACAGTTTGGGGATGACCCCATCCTGTCACAACATGACTGTGCACCAGTGCACAAAACAATGTCCATAAAGAAATGGATGAGTGAGTTTGGGGTGGAGGAACTTGACTGGCTTGCACAGAGTCCTGACCTCAACCCGATAGAACACCTTTGGGACAAATTAGAGCAGAGAATGTGAGCCAGGCCTTCTCTCGTCCGACATCAGTTCCTGACCTCACAAATGCGCTTCTAGAAGAATAGTCAAACATTCCCATAGATACACTCCTAAACCTTGTGGACTGCCTTCCTAGAAGAGTTGAAGTTGTTATAGCTGCAAAGGGTGGGCCAACTCAATATTGAACCCTACGGACTAAGACTGAGATGATGTTAAAGTTCATGTGTGTGTAAAGGCAGGCATCTCAATACTTTTAGCAATATAGTGTATGTCTCATGAAAAATTTGTCAGCAGCCCTGTGTTTCTATGTGGAAGTTTGGAGCATTAGTAGATACTAGTATTGTAATTTGTTATTGTATATAAAACATTCTGGTGTCTTAGAGGAACAGTAGTGATATACTGTAAGTAAACTGAAGTCTATTGATGATACATCAAATTGCATCCAGGCAGGCTATGCACAGGGCTTGGCTATAGATGAATGGAGATGACATATTTTTTGTTTGCAGCAGGTTTGTCTTCCATTTATAAAATGTATTTCTTTCTCGTTCATTGAGGGACACAGTCATATACTGTCGGGTTATGCTGCAGCATACAGGATAATTGGACACTAACAAACAAATTGTGGGCCAGCCCAGGAGAACCCCTCCTACTAGTTTTTCGCTAGTATCCTAAAAGGATGGATATATTTTTTAATCTCTGACTTTAAATGTCTAACCGTGTTTTTACTAGATTTTTTTTTCTTTGATTTTCTTCAATCAGGATTCCTCTCTACATTGGTGCTTGTTCTGGTCTCTGTATGTAGCTATTCAAACCAACCTTTCCTCAGGATAGCTTTGGAGTGCTGTACCTGGACCCTCTCGGCTGGGCCGTTGTAGGGCTACTCTGGAAGTAACCTTTGGGACCTGGGTTCCACTTGTGACGCTTTTCGAAGCCAGTACTGGTAAAAGTTAGGCACAGAGCACATTCCAGGTCCAGAGCCATTGCATTGTCTCAGAGCCTGCGCTGTCTCTCCAGATTCATTTTTTGTGCTAAACATTGGGAGCTGTCTTGTTTTTGGACCACTGAGAGCCTTCAAACTTCCAGCTTTCTGCCAATTTTACTACAAAAGGAATTAACGCTGAGGAATTGTGCACTTCCATCATAAAATAGGTGAGGTGGAGTGTCACATGCTCTCTTTCCCACCATTCAGCATTGAGGAAGCACCTTCCTGCTGCTGTTTCTGCTTGCATAAGCCATATGGATTTCCGATCCTTGGTCCATTCCTGCAACCCAAATTTGTTACTTGATCATCTCCAGCCAACTGAACCTACACCTGCTTCTAATGGTTTGGTTTGTGAGTACCTGAGGCTTTACCTTGTAGCTTGAGCTATGTTGCCTTTCTGTCCTGCAGCTGCAACTTGTCCAGTTCAAAACATGGGGGTAGTTCTGCTGTAATATGTGCCTACAGCTCACACTTCACTAAAGACTCTGTTGTTCCTTGCAGCGTGTTTTCTGATATGGCTGATGTATGTACTCTGCTAGAGTCTATGCCTTCTCAGGAGTCTTTCCCAGCTCTGAAGAGGATCACAATGCAATCACGCAGGATTTTTATGGACCAGGTAGAACAGATGTTTGCTGACTCTGACCGCAGAGCCCACAAGCACACTTCTTTGCTAATTACCACAGATTCATCCTCTGATATGCCTTAATGGCCTCTGGGCCATTACAAACATACTCTCTCTGAAGCAAACTCTGCCTTCTTCTATGGATTCTCCATCTCTTCTGCCTTAGCAGCCTTCAAGCCATTATCAACTGCAACTCTCTGTTGCCGATTCTCTCCAGTGCCTGATGGGCATACTGCCTCTGAGGAGTTGCAATCTTCTGCCATCACTTCCAAACTGAAAGAGATCATTCTGCTCTTATTGATGCTGTATGTACTACTATAAAACTAAAGGGTCAACCTGTTGCCTCTGCAAGTACTGTCCACAGTCTAAGATTCTTGAGAGCCCCTAAGACCACCAAGACCTTCCCAGTGCACCCACTGTTCGCATTTGTCCTTTATGAAAACTGGAAAATTCATGACAAGATGTTTGTACCTCCCAAATGCCTAGCCATCCTGTACCTTTTAAAGAGGACTTTATTAAAACATGGTCTGCCCCCTCTGTGGATCTGCCATTATTGTGCCTTAAAAAAGCATTTGCCATCCCAGTGGAGAGTGCACCTGCCTGTAAGGGCTCTACTAATAAAAGGCTGTATGTCCTTTCTCTCTCTGGCAGGTTCTGCGCCTCAATCTATTTTAGCTGTGAAATTGACCTGTAAAACCCTACTGATTGGTCTAAGGGTTTTAGAAGGAATATGGCCACTAGGGCAGTTGATCCCTTGGTCAGAGAGCATATAGAACTCCTGCCTGCAGTTTTAAGCTACCGAGTGGACAGATTGTTGAAAGTCTTTTGTCTCATTATCCATATGAGTCTCATAAACATGAGGAAGACACTTTGATTAACGTGTTGGACTGTGGAGCCTGCGTCTAAAAAGCACCTAATTTGAATAGCCTTTAAGGGACAGCTCTCATGTGGATGTATTCCTCAATGATGCCACAAATGGCAAGTGTATTATTATTATTATTATTATAATTATAGGCATTTATATAGTGTCAACAATTTACGCAGCACTTTACCCATTATTTGTTAACATCAGTCCCTGTCCTCAAGGAGCTAACTCACTAAAGTCCTTATCTCACATACATACCTTCACACACACACACACATAGCAGGGCCAATTTAGTCCAGAGCTAGTTACCTTCCAGCATGTCTTTAGAGTGGGAGGAAAATGGAGTACAAGGAGAAAACCCATAAGGGCAGAGGGAGATTATGCATACTCCATGCAGATGATGTCCTGGGTGGGATTTGTAGTGAGGATCCCAGTACTTCAAGACAGACGTGCTAACCACTAAGCAATGCCAAAGACGTCAGAGGCTCAATCTGGAAAGACTTGCCCCTTGCTGGAGGCCAATAAAGGGCCTTTTCTTTACTCCACTGTCTCAGACTCCTGTTCAGACCCAAATCTGGCCTGCAATCCATCTACAAACCTTAGCTGTTCGAGTCTCCCAAACAAGTCATCTTGAGCATGAGAGTACATCCCCACTCTCAAAAGTTATAAGATGTCTGGTAGACTTTGTGGTTACTTGGGTCCCCTGTATCTCAGATACCTGGGTACAGGAGGTAGTTTTAAAGTGTTACAAGCTCCAGTTCCTCACTTGCAACCTCTTGGTTTCACCACACAGATTATCAGATCTCCATGTAGCTCTAGCAGGTTTTCTGGAACCTTTTCTAGAGTCTTATTGCTCCAGTTCCAGTCTCTGTGGCAGAACAGTTTCCCTCTTGAATCTGAAGGCCCTTCATTCGGTCCAGAAATTCAGTATGAAATTCACCAGGTATGTATTGGCCTCCCTCAGTTAGGGAAATTTTCTGGCCTCTATGGACATTAAGGATTCATACCTGTATGTCCACATTTTCCTTCTGCACTTCCAGTTTGCATTCCTGCAGTTCAGCCTATCTTCTGTACCCTAGGTGCTCACCAAAGTGTTGGTTCCAGTACTAACCCTGGCGCTCTTGGGGCATTCCAGTTGTGGGGTATCTAGAGGACCTCCTACATGGGGAACAGTCAGGTTCTGGTGGACAGCATAGCCCTGGCCTTGTAGAAGTTCAATTGAAGCCTGAACCTTTTAGAAATCAGCTTTGGAACTGACTGATTGCTTGGAATAGATGAGCTTGGAATATACAGTCATGGGGAAAAATATTTCCACCCCTGCATTTTTGTCAGATAATGCACCACTTCGCCCCAATAATTTTTGCAATTACAAACGTTTAGACATTCTAATGTATATTATTTTTGTTTGTATTGGTATGACACAAACAAGTGGAGAAACAGAAAGCCAAATCTGACACAAGGGTGCCAATATTTTTGGCCATGATTGTATATTTGTAAACACAGGCCAACCCAGATATATTCAACCCCAGGAAAAACTACAAATTCTTCCCTCCAAGAGATGTACTCATCAGTCCAGGAGTTGCCCAACTCTTAGCATTTGCTAGGAATGAGGGTATCCTCTTTCAAAGTAGTCCCATATGCCCAGTGTCACTCCAGAACCCTTTGACACAACATGCTGTTGTCATGGGACAAGTCACTGCAGTTTTTGATTACACTGATTTGTCTGGCACTGAAGACCAGGGTGTCTCTGGCTTGATGGCTCAGTCATCTGGCTCTGGATTTGGGGAAGTCCTTACTCCCTGTCTTCTAAATGGTCATAATGCAGGATGCCATACTGATGGTCAGTGGAGGAGACCCTGGCACTCTCTTGATGCAGGGGATTAGGACGTTGGAGGGTCCTCATCCACAGATCAGTAGTCTGGTACTTCAGGTGATTTTAGTTGTCCTCGTAATACTGGACCTCCTGGCTGGAGGGTCCCGATTTAATCCAGATTCATTTGAACACCACAACAGTGTCAAATATAAACCATCAGGAAGAAACCAGAAGCCTTGCTGCGGCAAGAGAGGTAAAGTGGATCCTGTCTTGGGCGGAACTTTACAATACAACCTTGTCCACAATTTACATCACAGGTGTAGACAATTTATAGGCAGATTTCCTCAGCCAGCAGGGTCAACAACAAGCGAGATAGGTTCCTCTCCAGGTACAAGGTCCTCTAGCAGAAGCAATGCATGCTCTAAGTGATTCTGTGGGATCAGAACATCCTGATCTGGGCTTTTCCTCCCCTTTTAACTCTTTCCTAGCCTTTTTTCATTGCAGGATTGAATGCAGGGCATTCTGATGAGCCTCATAGTTTCAGATTAGGCAAAGTGGATAGGACTCTCATTTGATAAAACACCAGGCAGATGCCCCTTGGGCGCTCCAGATCATCCAGTTCTTCTGTCTTAAGGACCAATTTACAATTCTGGTTTACAGTTGCTGGCAAAAATGGCATGACTTTTGAAGCCCAAGTTTTGAAGGAGAGAAGTATCTCCAAGGGCTCGTTCACATTTGTTAATTATGAAGAACAAAGCAATGCTCATTACCATGCCTGTAGAATTTATGACATGTTTTTGTTGCGTTTATGAAGTGTTAAAAAAGCTTTAAGTTTGCTTACTAAATGCCCATGAAACTGTTCTAGTGGGAAGTGCTTAAAGGGGAAGTGATGTAGAAATGATCTACTTTGAGGCATGGTTAGTTTGTGGTGTGATAGCAAACATTTTTGCCATTCTCTGCAAGATGGATTTGAATACTTTTATGCTCTTCGACAATTGTATTGGTCGAGCTCAGCTCTGCTCCTGCCTTGCACTGTCAGTATTGCTGCTTTTTCCTGCACACAGAAGCAAATGGTGTTACCACATGGCTGCTCTGTACAAACATGAAGTGGCTAGAGCTGCTGTGTCCTAGTTCATTATTATTTTCCAGTGTTTTCTGGGATACAAGAACCTCCACAACCTCTTCCCCCAATGCCCAGCTAACACTTTAGAAATGCTTCACTAGAACACCATAAATACTATAGGTGCTCTTAAGGTGCTGTTACAGAGCATTACAATTGAAAACAGTGAAGGCGGCTCATGGCTGACGCCTCATGAAAGTGACCTGCTGCTTCATTTTTAACTCTACACAACAGAACACAATGCTACCACTCTTCTGTGGACATCCTTTGTGGTGCTCATTGTAATACTCATGGCAGGCGTTGAAGGGTGGTTATGAGACTTTAAAAATGCAGAATAAACACTGCATAAACACAGGGTTTTGACGCATGTGTGAAGGAGCCCTAAGGCTGCATTCACTATTAAGTGATTTGTAGCTGGAAGCTCCAAAAATGCTCAAAGTTAAAAAACTAATTGTTGTCTATGGTGCCTGTTTGTGCAATCAGGTGTGAACAGGCAGCATAGAGAACAATTGATTTTTTAAGTTTGAGCGTTTTTGGAGCTTCCAACTTTGAGCTTCAGGCTACAAATCACTCAAGTGTGAATGCAGCCTCAATCTGTTATTCTTTCAATGTAGAAAGGTAGGAAGTCTACTTCTCGCAAGGTCTATTCCCTCAGGTGAAGAGCATACTTTGCTTGGTGCGCGACACAAGGCTTTCACCCCAGTGGGACAAATTCTTGTCATTTTACAAAAAGGTCTGGACCAGCATTTCACTCTCTACACCATTAAGGGTTAGATTTCTTCCCGATGTTATTTCAGAGACTGCTGATTTTTTATTCTCTGATGTCTCCCAACTTACCTCCCCAGTTTGCTGCCCTGTGACTCTGTGGGATTTGAATTTGGTTCTCTCGCTACTTCAAGACATTTGTGCCAGATGTCTCCCATGTTGCCTTTGCCTACCCAATTTGCTGCCCTGTGACTCTGTGGGATCTGAATTTGGTTCTCTCAGGTTTTTGAACAAATCAAGGGTATTTTCCCTTTCCTCTCCTACCTGTAAGGTGCCCTTGTTGCCTCTGTGAAGCAAGTATCTGAGATTGTGGCCTTATCCTGGGTTTCATGAGGAGAAGGCTCAGACAGACCCTCACTCAAGCTTATGGTCTCAAGAATCAGGTGCTGCCATTTTCCATCAAGGCACTTTCTAAGGCTGTAAATGCCTTGGTATCGGTCTACTTTTTCTCAAGGCTGCCTCCTAGTTGTCTTTTGTTCACATGTTCTCCAGGTTTTACCAGGTGGATGTTCAGGCTCCATCTGATGCCACCTTCAGGTGTAAGATTCTTCAGGTGAAGTTTTAAGCTGCAGTTCAGTTCTGTTCTTTTTGCATGGGCCTGTTAGTGTTTTGTTTGCTGTTGCCCACCCTTCAGTTGGACTGCTTTTGGTCATTCCAGCAGTATATGACTTATGTCTCTCAATGGACTCCAAGAAAAGGATTTTACACTGAGTATAAAAATCCTATTTTCTTTATCTGATCTCTTCCAGGATCATGGATGTTCGCCAGTTTATTATGCAGTCACGATCAGAATTTGCACACACTGACTTTACTTTGGTCACCACTTTTCCAAACACAGAACTGACAGATGAGAACCAGACACTGGAAGAAGCTGATTTACTAAACACTGTGCTTCTTCAAAAACTGAAGTAAAGATGTTCATTCATGAGCTATAGCTGAAGAAATATAAAAAGTGCCCTTCACAGCCTCCGACCAGTAAAAGCCAACTAAAAATCACATGACTGTTTTATTTATGTATTTGATTTTTTGTATTTTGTTAGTCTGTAATAATTTGATTATGGCAATTTATAATTTTTAATAGTTGCATTTCAGAAGGTCCGGCTAAACTTGATAAGGTGTACAGTGTGTGTTACTCATTTTGGGATCACTGTATTTTAATACAGGTCCAGACAGATTCCAGGTGACAGGTATACAGTTCACTCAGGTCAGATAAGTGCTTCTACTGACAATACTGAAAAAGAAAGAAACACTATTTCCTGGCAGCTTCACATACTGTCTTCAGGCATCTAGATTGGACTGATTGGATTCTACCCTCCTTTGTTCAGCCATATTACCCTTTCATAACTAGGACTAATTTTCCTATATTGTGTTCTACGAACATTTAAAGGTATTATTTGATGCTGTTTTTAAAAAATATATATTTTTAACGTAATTTTATTAATCTTAATCGTATAGTACAGGACGGGAAGCCATAGACCATGGGTTATATGATGCTATCTTCCAGTGATTGGACACTGGCAAAAGCTTATTAGTATGACACAAAAAGTGGAGCAACAGAAAGCCAAATCTGTAACATTTCACGCAAAACTCCACAAATGGACTGGACAAAGCTATTGGCACCTTCTCAAAATTGTAAGAAATAATTGCATTCCGAGCTGTGATGCTCCTGTAATTTGTAATAAAACTCACCTGTATCAATTAACAGGTGCTGACAATATAGAAATCACAGCAGCAAGCAGTTAAGATGGTAAAAAATTGACTTGACTTTCTGTTGTGTGTCTCTGTGTGCCACATAGAGCATTGAGAAATTGTGGAAACGCATGGACAATCTCAAGATTACAAGTCCATCTCAAGAGATCTTAATGTTCCTGTATCCACTGTATGCAACATTATCAATAAGTTTGCAGCCCATGGCACTGTAGCTAATCTCCCTGGACATGGATGAAAGAGAAAAATTGATCAAAGATTACAATGAAGGATTGTATGAATGGTGGCTAAAGAACCTCGATCAACTTCCAGACAAATTCAAGCTGACCTTCAAGCGCAGGGTACAATTATCTCAGCTCGCACTATACATCAAACAATGGAGAACCACCTGCACTACCCTGAATACACTATTATTCTAGGAATGGGTTGCCGCTGACACCTGGCTATACACCTGGATAGAATGGGATCAAAATTATAACAAAATTGTTGCTGCGCTCCCACACTTATACTTATATAAATAATTAAATAGAAAATGAGGTTTCAATTACACCCCTAGTGAATCCACCAGTGTGTAATTATCCCAAACTCAATTCTTCATATTATTATACAAGCTTATACAGTGATGTTTGATAAACCATATGAAACAAAATATAAATGTGCAAAATGCCTAAAATGCAGGGTTAATTTATCCTGACCATCCTATTGTTTGTTTTTATAGGCACAATAGTGCCATTTGTCAGTCTGTTTCCACTGCACCTTTGGGCATTCATTTATGCCAAGTGTTTTATCACCTGTGGTTTAATACATGTTTGTGATTTCACCCTGTTTAGGGACACAAGTGGGTTTATGTATTGTGTTTTATGCAGCCCATTCAGAGAGCAGTTGTACCATGCCACAGCTGTGATTGTCATAAACCATCAAGGGGGTAACAGATGTGGGGAAGCCCTCCTGGGCAGAGAACCATATTTCAACTCTCTCTGCTATCTACATACTGGGAGTGGAAATATGACAAGTGGACTTCCTGAGTTGGATTTAGGGAAGTGAACCCTCCCCCTGAGATCTTCCTGATGCTTTGTCGGAAATGGGGACCACCTGATGTGGACGATAAGGCCTCAAGATTCAACAAAAAAACTGGACAGATTTGAGGGTCTACTTTTGTTGGTGTGAGAGTAGGCACCTCAAGGGCACCTCAGTCCTCATCAATTTTTTATGTTCCTTGCATTCTGACCTTCCTCCAGTCTGATCTGAACCAGCATTTGGCTCTTATACTCCAAAGACACCGGTTTATGCCTTATCCATTCTATTCTAGAAACCTTTGACTTTGCACTTGCCTGTCAAGATATTTGTATGAGGTGTTGCTTGTGTTATTCCCCAATTCCAACCTTATGTGTCTCCCTGGTATCTGAATCTGGTACTTTCAGTAATTCAAAAATCTCTTTGAACCACGTAGGGATATCCCATTGGGGAATAAATTGGCATTTGTAATGGCCGTTACCTGTTTCAGATTTGTCTCCGAGCTAATGTCTTTCTCAAACAGAGCCTTTTCTTGTCTTATATAGGGGCAAGGTAGTTCTGCATCCCAGAGCCTCCTTATTTCCCAAGGTACACTCTTCCTTTCACCTCATTGAGAATATTGTTCTTCCTTCCTTATGGCCTGTTTCAAAACATGCTAAGGAGATTTTACTCCACTGCCTGGTTGTGGTCATAGTGGTAATCTACCTTCCTTCAGGAGATCCCAAGAGGAGTCAGTCTGCTTCCTTTCCATCTTTTCTAGGTGGCTCAGCCTGCTTATTTCCAAAGTTTATGCCCTCAGGGAATGGGTTCCTCCATTACCTATCAGAGCCCATTCCAACAGATCTGTCTGTATTTCTTGGACTTTTCAGAATCAAGCATCTGTTTTACAGGCTTGAAGGTCAGCCACCTGGTCTTCTGGTTATGCTTGATCACAGTGTTACCGGGTGGATGTGTAGGGCTCTTCTGATGCAAGCTTTGGCTGCAAGGTGCTTCAAGGTATCATTTGTGTGTTTTGTTTATTGCCTTGGGGCATCTCATGGTCTATGATTTGTTTTTTCTACTTTCTGTACTGTATAATTAGGATAATAGGACTTTTGACTTACAGAATCTGCTGATATCTTAAATTACAGTCCAGGGGACAGGTCTCTCTCCTCTGTTTCTCGTTATTGCTTGCTACAAAACGGGAATCTCACAGAGTGGGTGTGGTAATAGGAATGTGCCTTTGCCAGTGTTCAGACACCTGAAGGTAGCAGCATATAACCCATGGTCTATATCAGAGATGCTCAACCTTTTGAAGAACGAAGGCCACATAAGTGATTTGGTATCCGTTCATAATCCACAGTTAAATGAAATAGTTCAGAATTTAAAATTTTTTATTTTGAATAGCATAATGAACATTTTCCCTGCAGCCACTGAATGCCAGCGGGAAGGGAGAGGAGAAGCTGGCTTTCAGCAATTGCAGGAAGAAAATGGAGAGGATTGGTTCCTATATATGCCCCCCTGACACTGCTCCTGTCCTAGTGTAAAACAGAATGTGACAGGGAGGCCATACGGGCCCCTGGAACATGGGGCAGGGTCGCCACTGCAATCCCTGTCGGTAGATCAGTGATTGGGGGTGTGTGGTAAAAACACATATCATGGTGTTTTACTGCCCCCCAAACCACAAATGTAAATTAACCCTTACTATTCTGAGCCCCCTATAAGGCTGCTTTCACATTGATGCGCTGTGGTTTAGCTGCACTGTGGGTTAGCTGCGCTTTGCCGTAGACTTCTATTACATCTTGCAGGTGTGATGTACTTTCTGAAAGTGCACCAAAACTCCTGCTTTCAGTTTGAGGTCAAGGGCTACATCATAGGGCTCCAAAGGCCACAGGTTGAGCACGCCTGGTCTATAACTTCCTGTTCTGTGTAATATACTGTACTCCAAGATATGGAATTTACTGGTACCATTTTTTTAATTTTGAAATAATATTTGACACTGCCATCAAGCCAAAAGCATTTTTTCTCTTTTTTACCACTATGATTGGTTCCTGACTGTTAGTTGGGGCCAGTGCAGTCAATGAAAGCTGCATTTTACAGGAATTTTAAACTACAGATTATGGGCGGGAATCGATTAACCACTACGCATTGTAGTTTAACCACTACACATAGAATTGTAAACCACAGATGATGATCTCTAATGGTATAATTTTTTTTCTTATCTGGTGGTTCCAACAAATTCAATGAATAAATGGTTACACTGGATGGTAAAAGAGGCAAAAATGTACCAACTAAGTTTTTACATTTTTGTCCAAATCTTTGTTATGATTGCCACGATTGCCATTAATCCAACATCATACTTGCTGGGATGTGCACTTAACTGTATAGGTCTCAGTTAGAAAAGATGGTTTCATTGTCAAATGACCAACCATCATCCAAAAATTAAAGAATATGGGGACACACTACAAACACAGTACATTTGAACTTGGTGGTGTTGACGGTTCACAAATATGCGGCCTCTCAGAGGCTTGGCCTTGACGCCGAGAGGTCGCATATTTGCACACCCAAAGTAAACACGCGTCGAGAGTGCACGCCCTGCATGCTCCCGCACATTTACCGGCAGCCAGTCACATGACCCTTAACCCGTTAAAGGGCTGGGAGGTGCACTGGCGCCAAGGGGCTAATATAGGAAATCACATTTATTAACCATAATTAAATGTAACTTTGTGAAAAATAAACGTTTTGTACCTTTTTATGATTTTTTTATTTTGTGATCATGTGACTGCATAGCCCTCTGTCAGTTCCCTTTCCCTCACAGAGGGGGCATGTCCTACTAGTAAGTGGGCAGGCAGCATCTGATGTCACACTTAGCAGGAAAGTATATTCCCTGTCTGTGTGTGCGGTAGTCCCCTAACTCTATTCGTGGCTTATACAGCCTGAAGATGACCCCATCTACAATCCCTGCTGGCTAGCTCTTTTCTCCTTCTGCCTTGCAGCTGTTCTCCACCTCACAAGGTGCCCCAACATGATTCTGCTGACAGTCTGCAGCTCTCTTCATCTCCTGTCACCTGCAATCCAGCTTGTCTATAGGCAGTGGTGTATTTAGTTCTTGTGCTGCCCTAGGCAACACTAAAACTGCTCTTTGAGACATTTCTCTACAAGGACTGGAAGCACCCCAAAGGGTTCTAGACGCCCCCTAACTGTATGCTGGATCTGTTCCTATTTGAAAAGGAAATTTTAATGCAATGGTAGTTACCCAAAGTAATAGGAAAAAGAAAAAAAATAGTGAAGCACTCCCCAAAATGTATGTTCACTGCAAAAATCACAACCAATGTGTAATAGTTATATATACAAAGTACCAAGCAAATATGTGTAAACATCACCGCATAGATTAATTCAGTAAATCATCAAACATTCTCAAAACGTGCATGATCTATAAAACGTAATTAATGCATATGCACATACAATACTTCAAATAAGTGTTAAAACAAGTGGAACACATGTAATAGTAAACGTCCAAAGCAAATATAAATATGTCCATGTAAAAATCCAGACAAAAGTTCCAACTAATGATATATTCATAGCACATAGTGCACAATCTTCACTGTGATCCTTTACTCTATCCAATGTGTAATAAAACCACCACAGTGCACAAGTGGATGTGCCGCTTTAAATCTTTTCCTCTTGTCCAATTCAGATCTTTCTCCAAAGGGGTAGAGAGGTTTTCAAATTGAATCACTCATAGGATAGAAGCAGAAGAAATCTTCATAGTGTAAAACCATGATATTTATTGGTAAAAAGAAAAAAATGCACTTATAGACTGTTTCTTTAAAATAACAGCAACCAGCTCTGAGCAACACAATAAACAAATCAGCTTATCCAGAGCCTTCAATGCTATTTGGAACACAGGGTAAAACCATACTGATATCAGCATTTCTTTATTGTGTTACCGTGGTTACATCTGTGAATTGAGATTAAAGCCTAGTGCATCTGACTCTTCCAGTCTTTGAGAAAGTCTCGTATGGATGCAACTAGTCAGGCAGGAGGAACTAAGTGTCAAAACCATTCCGGGGCAAAGCCTGAGTGCCATCTTGGATAACTGTTTACTGCCTTGTACTCGGAGCTGGGATAATATACTCAAAGCTCCACTTTCTGGCTTATTTTTATATATAACTGATGTTGTGATTGGAGGTATCACTTAGGGTATCATAACCATCCTAACCATGACAGGCAGGTTCTTCTGCATACAAGCTTTATACTTGTACTCTTCTGTCTGCTCATTGAAGACCTGCAGGTCATAGGCAAGATTCTATTTCTTCATATTTTTATGAGCTCCTCTATGGAGGTGTACATCCCATGGAAAGTCGCCCATTATAGGTAAGAGTAGAAGAAAACCATAAGAAAGTCCTACGCAGCTGCTAGCAGGATGTGCACAGCAGTGCACAGGGATCTTTTTAGTGGGGGCTGCTGTCAGTCAATTGTGCTGCTCCAATAATGTCCTCTGCCAGAAACGTAAGAAGCCAGGAAGTGCTCAGTGTTCTCATATAATGGAACTCTAAGAAAGACCCCTTTGGACTTAGAGTTAAGCGATTTTAGGCTGAGATCCTTTTCTACCATAAGGATACTTTATCTTACTTCACCAGAACATTGTTTGCAGTTCCTCTGTTCTATCCCAGACCTTAGAGAAATGTTTAATGTTGGTCACACTTAGGCTGTGAGTCCTTCTCTACTGAGAAATTACAGTTTTTAGTTCCTTCTCATGGTTGGATCAGGTAAACCAATTCCATGTCAAGGTGGAGGTTTTCCCCCATGCTGTATCTCTTCACTAGTGTGAGTATTCTTGGTCTTCTGGCATCAGTTCTCATGTCATTACCCCCTGGTCTTGTTCTCTTCTTACCAGGTGGGGGGGTTCAGCCTCATCTAGTGCTAGCTTCCAGAGTTAATCTTTAGGATGGCTCTTAAGCTGAATACAGTCCCCATTTGTTGGGCCTGATAGTAATTGTTTGTTGTTGCCCACCTCTCAGTTGGACTGCTTTTGTACATCCTGATATTTTATGAATTTCTGTGTCTCTCGATGGACAAGAGAGAAAATATGTTTTTAGTACTCAAAGTAAAATCCTATTGGAGTTCATTGAAGGACACAGGTCCCAACCCTCTGCGTTTATGATCTTATTATTGGTACTGCTTTACTACAGAACTGACGCTTGCTGGTAGTAGAAGGGGTTAATATTAGCTAGCCTACATTGTTTTGTTTGCCAGTGTCTATTTCTCATGTAGGCAGCAGTATAACCTGACAGTATATAATTTGCTGTGTCCCTCAGTGAACTCCAAAAAAAGGATTTTATGGTGAGTACAAAAGAAAGTTATTTGTACAAGATTCCTTGTAGTGCTCATGGAATGATTGTTAGGAGTTATGTTCTAATAGTTTATGACATACACTACCTAGTTCTGGTTTTAGTTTGGGATTCTTAAAAGGTACACAGTCATGAACACAGCTTTTAAATTAGTTATGACAAGCAGAATATATTCTTCCTAGTGTCCAATTACAATGCATATGCAAGTGGTTCTGGCTTCTGCAGGACCAGACAAGTGTCAGCAGTAAGTTGCTTGAATAAACCTAGAATATTGCATTTGTTATCTAAATTCTTAAACTTTTTATAGCTTTTGTAAAGTGTTGGTTTGTTATCATAGCCGGTTCCTTACCTTTGTAAAATTATACACCTCAGGAGTCATGGAAAAAACCTTTTCATGACATTTAAACAATGCTTTACTCACTATTTAGTGTAAGTGCTGTGAAGGAGTGCAGTCATTTTTTGAAAGAGACTTTGTGCTTTAGCTTTTTATATTAATTTGTGATTTTAAAGGACTAATCTACTTAGTTCGAGTGGGCTTAGTTCGATCTCCAGAAGGTCTTTTCCATGAATTCATACCATTGCAAAAAAAATGTCTTCCCACCCCCATAAAGCTGTGACAAGTTGTATATTTCATATAACCCTATAGAGCAGTGGTCTCCAAACTGAGGCCCTGGGACCAGATGCAGCCCTTTGCTTGCCTTTATCCAGCCCTTGAGGCATTATTCCTGCCACTAACACCAACAATGGGGCATAATTCCTTTCACTGACAACAAAAATGGGATACCATTCCCTCCACTGACACCAACAATGGGGGCATAATTCCTTCCACTGGCACCAGCTATTTCTCTACCAATATCAAAGATGGGGCATTTTTACTCTCATTGGGCACAGTCCGGCTCCCCTAAAGTCTGAAGGACAGTAAACTGGTCCTTTCTTTGTAATGTTTGGAGACCCCTGCTATAGAGGGTCTACTAGAGGGTGCAGGATACTGAAAAGCAGTATTATTTGCCCTCTAGTAGATTATCTGTATGAATATCGAGAGACATCAGGCAAGTGACAAAGGTGGCTCATTGAGGTGTGGTATGAGATCTTGCAACTGTGTGCTGGAGATCCTTTATAAATCGAATCATGATAATGTACCCTGCAGCATTTCACTCAAAAGAAATAAATTCAGTGTAGATAATAACCGTAATATAATGTTAGCATTGTTCAGTATTGTTTCTTTTCATGCAGGCTCTTTCAAACAGGATGTCAGGGCTCATTCACACAAGAATACATGATGCAGTGACATGAATTGGCGCACATTGTGCACTTTTTTTTTTTTACTTCATTTTTAATTAAATAGAATGGCAAATTACATTTTTTCCACTGTATTGTAATAAGATGAGGTTGAAAAGTGAAAGCTAGCTTTTCAAAGTGAATGTTAGTTAATAAGATGAAGTTGTGTTTATTTTAAATACGCACGTTTGGTTATTCAAAGTAAAAGGCTCTTCAACTTATTCACTAAGATTTATTTTGCAACGTGAACTTTCATTATGCAAAGTAAAGAGCCTCACTACTCCTTTAGTAAATCAATCCCAATGCACTGGTGGGAACAGACTCTATTGTAGACACCTGTTTTGGAAAATACCTGCATGACAGCACATCTGGATAGAAGGAGCCCTACATGTTGTATCTGTCTGTCTTTATTAAAAAGCCATTTCTTACACCAGCTGGAGCTTTGTAATATTATGTTAAATAATGTTGTTGCATGTTTTCTTATGCACTTTAATACTATTAGCTTTCAATGAAAGCCAAGTAAAATATAAATATTTGTGATTCTGTTTAGTAATGTGTTTATTTTATTTTCTTACATTTTTTTAGTTGATTTGTGTTTGTAAGCTGAAATTTAATGGTTCATGCACACACACTCGTATTTTCGTGGCTGGGAATCACAGATGTTGGCGAACAGCCTGCATCCAGTGACGCTCATCTATTCCTGTTCATGTGTAACCACTCCCTTGTGCAGTTATAGGCATACAACCGCAGAGTTTAACAGCCTGTCATTGATTTGTGCAGGCTGCTAGCCATGGGTGTACACCAACACCTGTGACTCCCAGTCACAGAAATACGCTGAATTCTTGTGGCGTATGCCTCAGTGTGTCCAGTAGACCTACAGTTGCAAGAAAAAGTATGTGAACCCCTTGGGATTACGTGGAGTTTTGCATGAATTGGGCATAAAATGTGCTCTGAACGTCATCTAAGTCACAACAATAGAAGAACACAGTCTGCTGAACATAATACTACACAAACATTAGATGTTGCCATGGTTTAATTGCACATAACATGTACACATTCACAGTGCAGGGAGGAAAAAGTATGTGAACCTTTGGACTTAATAACTGGTTGACCCTCCTTTGGCAGCAATAACCTCAACCAAACGTTTCCTGTAGTTGCAGATCAGACCTGCACAACGATCTGGAGTAATTTTGGACCACTCCTCTTCACAAAACTGTTTCAGTGTAGCAATATTCTTGGGATGTCTGGTGTGAATTGCTCTCTTAAGGTCATGCCACAGCATTTCAATTGGGTTGAGGTCAGGACTCTGACTGGGACACTCCAGAAGGCGTATTCTGTGCTGTTGCAGCCATTGTTTTGTTGAATTACTTGTATGCTTTGGGTCATTGTCCTGTTGCATCACCCATCCTCTGCAGGGCTTCAGTTGGTGGACAGATGGTCGTACCTTTTCCTGCAAAATGTCTTGATAAACTCTGGAATTTATTTTCCCATCAATGACAACAATCCGTCCAGGCCCTGAGGCAGCAAAGCAGCCCCAAACCATGATGCTCCCTCCGCCATGTTTTCCAGTGTGGATGAGGTTTTGATGTTGGTGTGCTGTGCCTTTTTTTCTCCACACATAGTGTTGTGGGTTCTTCCCAAACAACTCAATCTTGGTTTCGTCTGTCCACAGTATATTTTGCCAGTAGTGCTGTGGAACATCCAGGTGCTATTTTGCAAACTTCAAACGTGCTGCAATATTCTTTTTGGACAGCAATGGCTTCCTCCGTGGTGTCCTCCCATGTACTCCATTCTTGTTTAATGTTTTCCTTATTGTAGATGTGTCAACAAAAATGTTAGCATGTGCCAAAGATTTCTGTAGGTCTTTAGCTGACACTCTGGGATTCTGCTTTACCTCATGCAGCATTCTGCGCTGTGCTCTTGCAGTCATTTTTACAGGACGACCACGCCTAGGGCGAGTAGCAACAGTGCTAAACTTTCTCCATTTGTAGACAGTCTGTCTTACCGTGGACACATGAACATCAAGGCTTTTGGAGATACTTTAATAACCCTTTCCAGCTTCATGCAAGTCAACAATTCTTGATCGTAGGTCTTCTGAGAGCTCTTTTCTGCGAGGCATGGTTCACATCAGACAGTGCTTCTTGAAACCAGTAAACCCAAAACAGTTGTGTGTTTTTTAAGGGCAGGACAACTGTCAGCAACACATCCAATATCATCACACTGATTGGAGTCAAGGTTGGCTCACTCCTGGCTCCAATTAGCTCTGGGAGAAGTCATTAAGCTAGGGCCTCACATATTTTTTCCTCCCTGCACTGTGAATGTTTACATGTTATGTGAAATTAAACCATGGCAACATCTAATGTTTGTGTAGTGTTATGTTCAGCAGACTGTGTTCTTCTATTGTTGTGACTTAGATGACGTTCAGAGCACATTTTATGCCCAATTCATGCAAAACTCCACGTAATCCCAAGGGGTTCACATACTTTTTCTTGCAACTGTAAATATCCTAGAGCATGTGAATTTTACATAATATTTATTAATCATGACAGTTTGTGTATTACATTGTTTATATTACACTAATGGTCTTATTATGGCCTTATATTTAGTAAGGAAGCTCTCTAAAGGTGATTGCTGCTTGATTTTCTCTTTCCCCCTTGCCTTTTAAAAAAAGGCCACCTAGAAGAACTCAGAACATGCAATGCTTAAGTACATCAATATATGCTCCTCATTCATAGAAAGTCTCCACATTTAAAGTGGTTGTAAACCCTTACATATAGCTAGTAAAGTGACTGGCCTCAGGTGATACACGGAGATGAAATAAACTCTTCTTCATAAATGGTACCTGTCTATCTGCAGTTTTCACTTCTCTACATTCGTTGAAAGTGCTGAATTTATAAAACTTGTAGAGCTGTCAAAAAAGGGGGGCTAAGAACTGAAGTTACACACTGCAGAGCTCAGCAAGGAGAGCTCTGAGAGCTGATTGGAGGAAAGGGACACACCTCCCTCCATACAGCTCATAGGAGGAGCTGAGGCTGTCACTCTGCTGGAGGTCCCTCCCTGTCACTATTTTTCTCCTGGTGTCAGGAAAACTTATCAGAAGTGAATCATGCTGATAGCAGAGCAAGGAAGCAGCAGACAGAAATGACACTTAATACTCTGGATAGAGACAATAGACATATGCTTTGTTCAAATTCATGTCTTACAACCACTTTAGGTAACATCTGGCAACTTTTTATAGCAAGGTAAAATGACCCTTTAACATAAAATGAATAGTGTTTGCATGATGTCATCACCTTCAGTTTGCATGACACTGTTGTCACTATTATTGAGCTTGTTTGATTAATTCTGATATTGTATGTACCATCTCCTGGCTGTAAATGCACTGCACAATGAAACAAGCAAAACAGAAGACGCCTCATGGATGAATAACTACAACTATGTTTTATATCTTATTTATTGCAATAAAAGCAAATGTTCAATATTCTTTTTATTTTAGACACTATATTACAATAAAAAAAAATCTTAAAATGACCATATGCTTCCTTTGTCAGTTTTGGCTGAATACTTCTGGGGCAGCATGTTAGGTGGATTGGTGAATAAAGCCTCTTAAGTGCTTTACATATAAATCCTCCAAAAATTGTTCACATAATAAGTGAAAGTCCATAAAGTTCCAATCTTTTCAAAAATTACCAACAAGTGTCCATAAATAATAAAGTTACTCACAAATTTCAGTCCAAAAGGAAAAATTCATAAATCCTTCCTCAGAGCCCTCCGAATGGCTCAAAAGAAGACATAAACCAATATTGCATTATCCTTGATTAATATAAATAATAACTGATGTAACATGTGTGCACTAATCACTCCAAATAAAACGTGACCACATATGTGATTGTGAACACTTGTGCAACAGTGATAGTGGAACACACTTTGAACCAAAGATTATATACAGATATACTTTCCCGTGACAGTCAGTGTACACTTCTAAAGTGTCTGAATTTAATACCCTTACCAAATAAATAATAAAAGCACACTTTTACTCCAGAAGAGGGTATATAGCTGTATTGCCCACATGGATGCCTTCAGATCCTCAGTATGTATACTTCATTGTACTCATGTTCCATAGTATTCATAGGAAAAAGGAACAGACCCATATAGTGTAATTCCATTTGATATTGCAAAAAAACACTTTAATGGTTACTGTTACATTATATCAGCATAAAAACTGCATTATTCCTATGACTCCAACCTTGAAGCAGCTTCCAGGAATGCCAGGTAATGTTTTCCCACTTTCAAAATGGTCATTCCGCTACTTCCGGTCCTCTGGGTAACGTCCAACGTCCCTTGACGCGTTTCGTCACTTCCTGGACTTAATCATAAGGGGTGTCTTTATGCTGATGCGCATGCACAGTGGGCGTCCGGCTGTGAAGCCGTAAGCTGTCACAGCCAGGTGCCCACACTGAAGAGGCACTGGAAACACCAGCAGGCCGGTGAAACGGGCTGTCGGGGCTCCGGGGTGTGACCAGAGGTATGTGACTGACGCAGGGAAATGCAGGCTTCAGATAAGTTATAAACAATATAATTTATTAAAGACTAACAATACAAACATAAACGCAGTGCAATACTAAAACATAACACAGTGCAAACGAACCAAACCACCCACAGATAACAGTACATACAATGCAAGCGTCGTCAGGCAGGCCGGGTCAATAACAATCGGGCAGGTAGGTACAGGGGGTCAGGCAGAGAATGGTCGGGGTCACAAGCCAGGGATGAAACAGGAGAAGTCAGCAGAGGTCCAGATCAGGCAGGGTCAGCAACGAAGCAGTCGGACAGGAACAGGGATGCAGGAACAAGATACAGGGCCCAGGAAAAACACACACCAAGGCAGAGACTGCAGGTCTGGCCATCCCTTAAATACACCTGCATGATCAACTTCAGGTGTTTGGCTGGCTGCAGGGTTGAGTCTCTGATTGCTGGGAGCACCTGCTGGCCAGCCCTGGTACTGCAGCCCACAAGGCAGGTGAGTCCCACCATTACTGGCAAGTCCATTCCTGACACGGGCTGTGGGGAGGACACCATGGGATCAAGGAACAGGTGAGTGGCTATGTCTTAAAATTCAGCAGCTACAGTTTTTGGAACTCTGCTTTAAGCACATTTGTGATATTTTGTGGGATAACATTAAAGCCCAACTCTAGGCTTCACACCCCTTACCCTCTTGGAGCCTGCATGTTTTTTCTAGATGTCTTAGCCTAGGTTCACATAAGTGCAGCTCTATGAGCCACGGTTTGCACGGGCACGGCAACCCATTCATATGAAACGCAGGGAAAAGGTCCCTGCACCATTTTTGGAATCGTAGCCCGCACAGCAACTGTGTCTCCTATGTTTCACTGTGCCTCCTATGTTTCACTGTGCAGGTGGTTGCGGCTGTGGGGTTGCAAGCTGTGGGAACAGGTGCTGGTTCATCCATTATAATGGTGCAGTATCTTTCCCATATTTGAGGGATACGGTGGACATATACCTTTGGAATAATACATACATGCGTTTGTGACCCTTAAATCATTTAAGGGTCCACATGTTCCGGTAAGAGTCCTACCATTACCTGGTGGTGGAGCACTAGTTATACTGAAGACACGTGGTGGTCAATCTCATATACAGATCACTAGGATTGCTTTGTTATTTTCACAGTTTGGACTTGTTTTATTTTTACTTCAGTTTTTTTGTGATACACTTGTTTTGAGAGTCTTACCATTGTAGCGCGGCAATTTATTTATATGATTTGTACACAATTGATCTCATTGTTTTGCCAGCAGCTAATTTTTGCACTATTTCACTTTTTGCGCAGCTTTGTTTTTTTATTTTGTTCCTGACCGATGTTGCAGAATTTCTTTGGTTGTTTTACAGCAATTATGGGGCATCTTTGAAAGGGTATAGTCAGGATTATGTTATCATATTGCCAGAAAGCATGCTGTTCATTTTAGGTCCCTTTTTCTTTGTAAGAAGATTTTTTTTTTCAAATCGAAAGCACATAGAAATGTACTTTTTTTTTTTTTTAATGTAATCTTTCAGCGAGATACGTTTCTGAGTTATATGACTTGAACTCCTCATGAAAGTTTAGCCTTATCTCTAGGTAATCACTAGAAGTTATATGGTAACTGAAAAATGGGTGACTGTACATTACTACATACAGTATATACATGTGCAGATGTTAACAACTGTTAACATTGTCCTTTATGGCTTAAAATGTATTTAAAAAGCATTGTTTTTTTGTTTATGAGTGGAGTGAGGGGGGGGGGGGGGGTTAGAACCCCTTTCAGGTTTTATTGTGCCTGTGTCTCTGCTAGGAAGATTTACTCTTGTTATTAGCCCTGGAGATCATTGTCACCAGGATGGAAGCGAGGAAGAAATGTCAAAGTGTAACTCTAAACAAACCTTTTTTTTTTTTTTAAATGAGTTCCAGCTATGCATATTTACATAGTTACTGTACATTGGTCCAGCTGGAACCAATGTACCTATGCACATAGCATACCTGTGGGATCCCCTGGAAGCTGGAAATCACTATAGTGGTCACTGTTACTAGAGTGATCGCCATTAACTTCTAGGTCTTGTGCCAAGGGACTGACCTGCTGTATTTAAAACACTTCAGGTCGGCTTCTTGACATAGGTGCCATTCAGAGATTGCTTTACATTTTCTTCTTGAATGCAAAACTTTCTCTGATTGCATGAACTGGAGAGGCAGGGCAGTGGTGTCACTGATCACAGAATGCATTGTATTTATTGAGAAAATGTAAAGCATTCTCTAAATGATGCTCATGCCAAGTGGCTGACCTCCTGTGTTCAGAATACAGCAAGCTAGCTCTCTGCATAGGACCTGGAAGCTAGTGGAGATTATTGGAGTAAAGGTGTCTACTACAGTGATTTCCAGCTTCTAGAGGGATCACACAGGTATGGTATGTGCGTAGTTGCATTGGTCCAAACTGGAGCAATGTAACTATATAAAAAATGCCATACTTGGAATTCATATTTAAAGGCTGAGCTCACCTTTAATTAAAAATAACAAATGCACATATTTTTGCAGGTAAAAGGTAAATTAGTAAATGTAATTTTTATTAAAAAAAACAGGAGCATGCAAAGTATTGCACCTGCGATCAGTAGATTGCAGGTGCAATGTCAGGCTCCTGCACACACTTACAGCTCTGTTGCCTGTACTGTTTTGTAAATCTGACAGCGGGTGCAGGGAAATGAACCCCCTCCCACTGTCACAGTGAGCAAGTGAGGGGCAGAACAAGAACATATTACACCTTAAATACAGATGTAACATGTAAAAGGTGAACTTATTTTTTCAGCAATCACATGACACTGCATTAACTTGCAGTATTCTACAGTAAGTGTTTGCCAAAATTGTCCTTTACTAGGGTGGGTTAAATAGCACTGTGGAGCAAAGAAAGCCAGAGTATAAATCACACCTTCTCTCAGAACAAACTATTGCATACTTTCAAAAACACGTTACACAAAAAAGATGCTCCCTTTACTTATGTTAGCAGGAAATCACAGGCATATAAGTTCAGCAGTCAATACAAAAATATATTACAAAGTGGCACACAATGCGGGAGGTTTACTAACACAGGAGAGTGCAAAATCTGGTGCAGCTCTGCATAGAAGCCAATCAGCTTCCAGGTTTTATTGCCGAAGCTTATTTGAACAAGCTAAAGTTATTATCTGATTGGCTACCATGCACAGCTGCACCAGATTCTGAGTGCACCAGATTTAGTAAATCAGCCCCATTGTTGGCCAATCCTGTCCAGGTCCTCACAGTCCATAAGTAAATCCAAAAAATATTCAGGACAGTGTCAAGAAAAGTACATACGTAGTACTGCAGCTCCTGCAGGCATCTGGAACAAGATGATCAGGGGAGTACCGCAAAACAGATTCCACGTGTTGTACTCCCTCGATTGCCTTGAGACAAGTAGCTGATTACTATTTTATGTGTAATTTATTTTAATCTATCGCTACCATTAAATAAATTTAATGCTCAGGATATGCACCATTCTCTGTTGAGTTTACACAAGTTGAACAGCACTTTTTTCCACATAGCCTGACTTCTAACATTAAAGTACTGAACAGTGAGATTTCTGATATCCTTAAGCTCTCTTCTAATCACATGGTACTCATAGCCTCCCATTGTCAGAACCTCTCCCGAAGATCACAATGTTGGCTGTAAGCACAAAAACACAATAATGCTGACCTCTTCATCATGGGCTCTCCTGATAAAGCCAAAAAGGTGAATCCTTGGTTGGTAGTGGACAACCATTAAAACATCTAACCGATCTAAATGCGCTGTTTAATTGGGCAACTATGTGGCAAATGAGGTTTAATGTTGATAAATGTGAGGTTATGCACTTGGGGGCTAAGAATATGCATGCATCATACATACTAGGGGGGTACAACTGGGGGAATCAATGGTGGAGAAGGATCTGGGAGTTCTGGTAGATCACAAGCTTAATAATGGCATGCAATGCCAAGATGTGGTTTCTAAAGTGAGCAAAATCCTCTGTTGTATTAAAAGAGGTATAGACTCCAGAGAGAGATATATCATATTACCCCTGTACAAATCATTAGTAACACCTCTTCTGGAATATGCAGTTCAGTTTTGGGCACCAATTCACAAAAGAAACAGAGAAGGGCAAACAAACTGATAAGCGGCATGGAGCTGCTCAGCTATGAGGAAAGGTTAGAGGAACTGAATTTCTTGAGAAGAGGAGATTAAGGGGGGATATGATCAACATGTATAAATACATCAGTGGTTCATATAGTGAACTCAGTGTTGAGTTATTCACCCTGAGGTCATCACAGAGGACAAGGGGGCACTCTTTACGTCTGGAGGAAAAGAGATTTAATCTCCAAATACGGAAAGGTTTCTTCACAGTAAGAGCTGTGAAAATGTGGAATAGACTCCCTCAAGAGTTGGTTCTGGCCAGCTTAGTGGATTGCTTTAAAAAAGGCCTGGATTCTCTCTTGGATAGACAGAATATAACTGGATACTAACATTTATAGGTACAGTTGATCTAGGGAATATCCGATTGCCTCTCGGGGGATCAGGAAGGAATTTTTTTCCCTGCAGGAGCAAATTGAGTCATGCTTTGCTGGGGGGTTTTTTTGCCTTTCTCTGGATCAACTGTGGGTATGGGATTATAACTGTTTTTTTTCCTAATGGTTGAACTGGATGGACTTTTGTCTTTTTAACTATGTTATTTTTAAAATGGCATCTTTTTTCCTGTGGGAAATGCAGGCATGGCAGCCCATTCAAATTAATAGACTGCCGTGCCTGCGCAAATGCAGGCAGCAAACCCACATAGATGTGAACTAGGCCTGAAATTTCTATTCTTATGAGTGTAATAATTTGTCATACCTTTTTTGATGTGTGTGCAGTTAGCACTCTTGTGTTTCTGCTGCCTTTCAGTCATCTTTACTGTCTCTGAGAATGGGGGTTTGTGCTCTTGAAATGCATCGCCACCCACTCTCCCCTCTGATGCACACTTCAGGCTGAACACAGTGAATCATCATGTATGCTTCATGATGCTAATGATTATGAAATAAACATACAGTTTTTAACTAATTCCTGTGTCCTTACTCTTCTGTTTTCTCTGCATGTTTGACTGGATCAATCCCCAGATCTACTGAAAGGAGCTGAAGCAATTTACTTTTGTCCTCATTTTCAAGAGGCTTGATGGACTCATGTTTCATGTTTTTTTTTGTCTTTTTTATAAAGCATTATACAGGTGAAACTCGAAAAATTAGAATATCATGCAAAAGATCATTTTTTTCAGTAATGCAACTTAAAAGGTGAAACTAATATATGAGATAGACTCGTTATATGCAAAGCAAGATAGTTCAAGCCGTGATTTGTCATAATTGTGATGATTATGGCTTACAGCTCATGAAAACCCCAAATCCACAATCTCAGAAAATTAGAATATTACATGCAATCAATAAAACACGAATTGTTCATAGAACAATATCGGACCTCTGAAAAGTATAAGCGTGCATATGTACTCAGTACTTGGTTTGGGCCCCTTTTGCAGCAATTACTGCCTCAATGCAGCGTGGCATGGAAGCTATCAGCCTGTGGCACTGCTGAGGTGTTATAGAAGAGCAGGATGCTTCAATAGCAGCCTTCAGCTCTTCTGCATTGTTCGGTCTCATGTCTCTCATCTTTCTCTTGGCAATGCCCCATAGATTCTCTATGGGGTTCAGGTCAGGCGAGTTTGCTGGCCAATCAAGCACAGTAATCCCACGGTCATTGAACCAGGTTTTGGTGCTTCTGGCAATGTGGGCAGGTGCCAAGTCCTGCTGGAAAATGAAGTCAGCATCCCCATAAAGCTCGTCTGTGGAAGGAAGCATGAAGTGCTCCAAAATCTCCTGGTTGATGGCTGCGTTGACCCTGGACTTAATGGAGCACAGTGGACCAACACCAGCAGATGACATGGCTCCCCAAATCAGCACAGACTGTGGAAACTTCACACTGGACTTCAAGCATCTTGCAGTGTGTGCCTCTCCATTCTTCCTCCATACTCTGGGTCCTTGGTTTCCAAATGAGATGCAAAAGTTGCTCTCATCAGAAAAGAGGACTTTGGACCACTGAGCAACAGACCAGGTCTGTTTTTCTTTAGCCCAGGTAAGACTCTTCTGATGTTGTTTGTTGTTCAGGAGCGGCTTGACAAGAGGAATAAGACATTTGAAGCCCATGTCCAGGATCCGTCTGTGTGTGGTGGCTCTTGATGCACTGACTCCAGCCTCAGTCCACTCCCTGTGGAAGTCCCCAACACTTTTGAATGGCCTTGTCCTGACAATCCTCTCCAGGCTGCGGTCATCCCTGCTGCTTGTACACCTTTTTCTTCCACACTTTTCCCTTCCACATAACTTTCTATTAATGTGCTTTGATACAGCCCTTTGGTAACATCCAACTTCTTTTGCAGTTACCTTTTTGAGGCTTTCCGTCCTTATGGAGGGTGTCAATGATGGTTTTCTGCACAAATCTCAGGTCAGTAGTCTTTCCCATGATTGTGATTCCTACTGAACCAGACTGAGTGACCATTTAAAGGTGCAGGTGCAGGTGTTATGGCTTAATTAGCTGATTATTCTAATTTTCTGAGATTGTGGATTTGGGGTTTTCATGAGCTGTAAGCCATAATCATCACAATTATGACAAATCACGGCTTGAACTATCTTGCTTTGCATGTAATGAGTCTATCTCATATATTAGTTTCACCTTTTAATTTGCATTACTGAAATAAATGAACTTTTGCACGATATTCAAATTATTTGAGTTTCATCTGTATGTGTATGCTTTTGTACATATATGTGTTTGGTTGTTTCATTAAAGTAAACCTGTTGCCTTGTCCTGCATGAACAAAGCACAGGTTTGCTTGAGGTGCCACCCATGAGCCCTGTTTGAGGCCTGCTAAAACTGTCTTATAAAGATTATTTAAAATTAAATGTAATGTAATCTAAAATTAATTTCAATTAATTAGTGCATATAAGAATATCAGTGAATTTACTTGTTGCTTCAGATTTCTCTTTATTTTTTTCCTCCAGAGCTTTTCTGCCAGTTTTATTTTTTTCTAAATCCAGTGTCGGATTTTGAGTGACCAACTAGCTATTTGCGGTCAAGTCAATATTATCACCTCACAATGGTAAATTCTACAAATGTAGGGTTGTACTATACTATGTTATACTATACTATGTTATATTATACTATACTATACTATACCTATCTATGCTTCTGAACAAAGGTGATGAATTCTAAATAGCTTTAGTCATATTTATTGCATGTAAATAGGTTTTATCTCAAGGTTATAGAGATATTTCACTTACCACTGATTGCAATGGAGGACTCTGCACAAAAGATATGATATAATTGATTGAAAATATCAGATTGTACTTTTATTGTGTTAATAACATTACATAAGGTCCTGAAAGACAAAAAAAAAATGGCAATTTTAGGTCCTAAGGGGCTACTGTTACCATTTTCACTGCCAGTACCATGACCACAAGCAGTCTAAGGTAAACATCAATCCTTGCAGCTGTAGAGCTACCCCCACAGGGGCCGCTTTATAATGCTTGTCCTTAGTGGTTGCCCTGACGTTGCAAGTCTCCCGACACCTCGGACACTCTAGGTTCATACACATTTCAACAGTATGAAATAATAATGCAAGAGACACGATTGTTTAGTCAAACCTCTTTATTATGCTCATTCAAAAGAGTAGACCACAAAATCATGGTTTAGGAGGTACATTCCCAGATAACGCGTAATAGCTAAACACTGATAAAATGGAAATAACCAAATAGCAACAGTTAACAGATTAGACGGTCACAAATGGCACCTTGTAACTATGTTAAATTATATATAATATTGTCAAATAGCAATATCAAACTGAGTGAAAAATTACTAATCTACCAAATTACACCAGTAATACAATATCAATACAGTAAATTTCTGATCTAGAAGATTGTAGAGCTGCTGCTGTCTGTAAAGGATGAAACCTTCTAATACCATAACATTTATAACTTATCAGCGCTGTTCTCAACATATATTTCTTATCAAATGATGCATAACTTCTAAAATTCAGTCCATGTGCTTACTAGTCCAATAAAATAGGTGCAGTCCATATACAAAGTGCAACAGTGCAATGACTTGCAGGGATAGTGCTGTGCTCCCCTCCTTTGTTCCCCTACTTGCTAACTGGTGTTGAACCTTAGATACTAAGGGGGAGATTTACTAAAACTGGAGATCTCAGGATCTGGTGCAGCTGTGCATGGCAGCCAATCAGCTTCTAACCTCAGCTTGTCCAATGAAGCTTTGACAATACAACTTGGAAGCTGATTGGCTGCTGTGCACGGCTGCACCAGATTCTGCACTCTCCGGTTTTAGTAAATCTCCCCCTAAGAGTCAAAATGCACTTGTATAAACAACTTTAAGTGTGGGTTCTTCTCTCTATTGTTCCTCCAATCCACAACAGGATTCACAGATAATCATATGCAAAAAGGACCACAGAAATATACATAGCATAATTTTGTTATTTTAATAAAATGATTTAAAATCAGTTTAAACTCACAATAATATTGGTTAAAGAACCATGTAATGCCGAAAGGGAAGCGCTGCTGCGGTGTGCATTCCACTGGCCGGGTGTGACGTCACCAGAAGTCCCTGCCTAACGCGTTTTTTTCCCTCCCACATGGCGTCATCGGAAGCTCTTCTGCCTCTTTAACTGATATTATTGGTTAAAGGGAGCACAGCATGATCCCCGCACCATCAAAAGTCATTGCACTGTTGCACTTTGTTTATGGACTGCACTTGTTTCACTTAATTGGACTATTAAGCACATGGACTGAATTTTAGAATTTTAAATGTTATGTGTCATTTTATAAGAAATATGTTAATGTTAAAAGTAGCACTGTCAAGTTATAAATGTTACATTATAAATATGTAACTGCAACACCAGCAGCAGGAGGGGAAGAAAAGGCTTGTTAACATGTCAGCTAACCTCTGGACCACCGGTATCTCAATAGGGAATGCAAAGAATTATGTAAATATATATATTCAGGAATAAATGGGTATAGACACCCTAATATGAATAACAATGGCTTAAGATGTAGTTAGAAATAGCAACTTGAGTCTTGAAATGTTTAAGGTCCCTGATATGATAGTAGCCATTGTCTTCTGCTAGCAGTGGTGGGGCCCATATACAGTAGTGAGTAATGGCAATTCAATCAAGATTACAGGTAGGTTGTAGTTAATGCTCAAAGCAAAGATCTCTAGGTACTGAAGTGTAAAGGTGTTTGCATGCAGTGTCTTTAGGGTGTTGTCAGAAAAGGTTTGGGTATCTGCCCGCTCACCAATCCCATGGATAGCACAGCTTCCTAGGAACAGGGCTGTTGCACAGGCACATGTCTGTTCACAGAGAATTGCAGAGTTACCACCTCACAGCTGGTCAGCATGGCAAGCAGGGATGACAGGATGGAGACTTCCTGATATGATCCCGGGGTGGCAATCAGTCTCAGCGCTGGGCTGAATTGGTATGCAGAGTCCTGCAGTAGTAGCCAGCAATCTGTCTCTGGAGGAGAACAGCAGTCCCCCTGTGTTCAGTACTGAATCCTGCACCCCGAGAGAGAGAGACATTTTCTTTCTGTAGAATATATCTCCTCTCCCAGCAACCTTCTGCTTCCTTAGCTCTCTGGTAGTTGAAGTTCAATCAGCACTCAGAAATACAGTCTATATTGGCTATAGGACTACAGTTCCCAGGATCCTCTGCTGTCAGAAAAACTGGATCCACTCTGCTAACAGGAAGTGGTGTAGCAGGCCCAGTACTGGGCACTAGGTGGAAAAGGATTAACTATAGTCTCATCTGTAAATGTCACTGAATGGCAAAATGATACAGCCAGCACCTGGCAACACACCATTTCAATTTGGCCTTCTCTTTTGCAAGGTTAATGTTTTGTCTTACACCATGATGTCATCCATTCTCCATGTTGGTCTTCTTTCCCTTTTTTTAAAGGATAAGTTCACCTTTTGTAACATGTTACACCCATATTCAGGATGTAACATGTTACAATTGCACCAGCTCCCACACCGCCCGATCCCCCATTGTGACAGCTTGCGGGGGATATTTTTTCCCTGCTAGTTGTCACAATTTTTAAAAATTGTGGCCTTGTGGGGCTCTGCCCCACCCGGCAGTGTCATCCATTCACAGTGTTCTGTTAATGAGAAGACTACAAGTCCCGACAGCCTTTACGGCTGTGGGCTTATAGTTTTTAATGAGCTACCAGGGTGCTGTTGAGCACTGTGGTAGTTCATTGATTCTTCCTGTCAGTGTAAAACTGTGCTCCTACAAGCAGACTGAGTACACTGACAGTCTGCAGGAGACCTGCATGGCACCAGCAATCTGTTGATTGCTGGTGCAATGCTTTACAGGCTTCTTAAACAAAAAATAGTAAATGCACATACTTTAACCTGCAAAAGAATGTGCATTTATTATTTTTTGTTAAAAGGTGAACTTATCATTTAGGTTCTCTCTTGTACAGTCCTCCATAGCTTCTCTTAAGCTGCGTTTCTTGCGATATCACCAAACAAAATTGTCGTTTTCAGTACTCCTTTCCAAAAGATGTGGTTTTGCTTTGTCAACTCTACAGCTCCCACTAGACAAATTATTGGGTTTATTTACTAAAAGTGGAAAGTGCAAAATCTGGTGTAGCTCTGCATGGAAACCAATCAGCTTCCAGGTTTTATTATCAAAGCTTAACTGAACAAGCTGAAGTTAGAAGCTGATTGGTCACCATGCACAGCTGCACCAGATTCTAAAAGCTCCAGTTTTAGTAAATATCCCCTAGGTGTATGCACATTCGTAGTGACCTAGTTTATTATAAAATATGCATTTATCTTGACTTTACACTTCTCTGATTAAGTATCTTGTGATAAAAGGTGGTTTATTTAAAATAGCATCCTAATATACAGCAGTGGGTTTGCAATTTATTTATTATAGGTATTTATATAGCATTGACAATTTATGCAGCACTTTACATATTGGACATTCACAGCTAATACAAAGTGCACAAACTAAAAGTACATTAAGTCTTAGCAACTGATAAGATTTAATATGTACTATAAGATTCTAAAATCTGATTGGTTTCTCTGGGTAACAGGACTTTGCACATAGCAGGGGGGACTAAACCTGGAGAGTGCAAAATGTGATATTATTATTATTATACAGTATTTATATAGCGCCAAAAGGTTTGCTCAGCGCTGTACATTATAGTGGGGGATAGTACATGAGACAATACAGTAACAAAATAATACACGAGGGGTTCGGGGGTCCTACTCTTTCGAGCTTACAATCTAGGAGGAAGGGGAAAGTGGTACAGGAGGAAGTGGCTGTGAGGGATGGAGTGGTAGGAGGAGTGGGGGAGATCGGCTGTTAGCTGAGGGTGGGGTAGGCTTCCCTGAAAAGATGGGTTTTCAGGGTGTGCCTAAAGGTGAGGAGGGTAGGTGACAGTCTGATGGATTGGGGAAGTGAGTTCCAGAGGATGGGGGAAGTCCTGGCGAAGTCCTGCAGTCGTGCGTGGGAGGTGGAGACCAGGGAGCTAGAAAGTAGGAGGTCTTGTGAGGAGCAAAGATTACGGGTTGGGTGGTATTTGGGTATCAGGTCGGTGAGGTAGTTTGGGGCAGCGTGATACAGTTCTGCATAGCAACCTATCAGTTTCCAAGTTTTAGGCTTAGTTCACACCTACGCTGTTTGCTTTTGATTTGTTTTTTAATGCTTTTTGCATTGTGCTGTGTTTTTTTACACACATGTTTTTGCCACGTTTTGCGTTTTTTTTAAGGTTTTTTTTATGGCTAATGTGGAAATTTGTTTGTTGCTGGGTTTGAAAACATTGCAAAATGTGGCAAAAACGCACCACATGCATTTCAGCAGCTTTTCCATTGAACTCTATTATAGCAAACACATTGTTTTTTGCATTTAAAAAAGTCCCTGACCCTTTCCAAAAACTCAGCAGCTCAAAAAAGCATAGATGCGAACAAGTCCCATAGGAAATCATGTTAAATGGACTGTAGTGTGTTTCTGCAAAAAGCACTAAAAAATGCATTGGTGTGAACCGGGGTTATTGTCAAAGCTTAACTGAACAAGTTAGAAACTGATTGGCTACCATGTAGATTCTGAGTGCTCCAGTTTTAGTAAATCTCCCCCAGTGACTGCAGGAGCCTGTGAAACTGTCACAACCCTCATGATGTGGTGCTGCATGAAGTATATTGCCAATTTCTAGACAGATTGCCCCCTTGGTATCATATAATAAAAAGGTAATTATTACTACAAATCACATTAAATGGATTATGAGAAATCCGGAGATCTCTGTGAACAAGCATTAATTCCCAGAACAAAGGATATAAATTACAAAGATACAATTAATGGAATTTTCACAGTATAGCTAAATCATGTCTGTTCCAGTGAGCTTACCAAGAGCTAGATACATGCAAGTTCAAACCTTTTGCATAATGCAGCATGATGAAAGACTGATTAGTTATTGGAATGCATCCAAGAGATAGCCACAGGTCAGATTAAACCAGGTTTACATGTCAGTATAGAATGCTATGTAAATACTCTATACAAAGATGTGATGTCAGGATTCTGATTCTTGTTAACTTTTAGCAACTGCTGAGTTCCCTGAGGTCAAACTGGCATCATGATGGCATCATCACGCAGCCTGGTGCTATTCCCAGTCTTTTGTTGCTTCTAGCCTATTAGAAAGTTTTTGACTGTAGCGTTCGAAGCTTATAACTGTATTAAACACAAAAACAAAAAACATTATTTTGCAGATGTGGTGGATGCATTCAATTTATTTTTTTTAGACTTTTATTCTCTATTTTCACCTGGTGAACTGGCCAGTAATTCTGTTTATTTTTCAACTTTTTTTTAAAGTGATCCTAAAGCTAAAAATGTTTTTTCACCTTAATACATGGCTTGCATTAGGATAAAAAATGTTTTCTATTTTTCTGCCCCCCTCCCTTCCCTCTGTGAAGGGGAAGAAAGGCGAGAATAAATCCAGCACTGTGCACTGCTGCTTCTCTTCTCCCCTCTCTTCCTCGTCACACAGAGGGCTCAATTCACTAAAGAATGTCACATGAGATAATTGGATCATGTGACACATATTTTCCAATTATCTAATGCGATATTCGAAATGTCAATTCACAGTTCATGCGTTATTTACCGCACAAGTAAAAAATGCACAGTAAATACCGGATAAACTGACTGTAAAGTCAATTCACAAAGCTAAATAAATACATTTGTTGAATAAGTTGTGGACTAGCTGCACGTTATTCAAGCAATTAAATAGCACTGCTAGTTAAGGAGCTGGCACACGCCGGCGTCCTTACCAGCCAGCATGGTTGTTACGGCGTGGGCGGTCGCCACGTCCTTAACAACCAATGAGTCCTTGACTGTCAGCGGGCATGCCCCGTTCAATGATGTCACAAAGGGGCAGGGCCATTCGGTGATGTCATGGATGGCCTCGCTCTTTAGTTTTTTAAGAACTGTCGCACGGTGGGAGCCTTCGTCAGAAGCGGAGCCTATTTTTTTTTTGATCGGCGGTGGCAGTAGGCATCATGATTGTCAATGGATCTACACCAGGGGATATTTTTTAAATTTTGTTTTTATAATAAAGGACTTGTCAAAAATCACCTTCTATGTTTTTACACTACACTTTTTTTACCCCATACTCATTCACATGGGGGGCGGGATCTGGGTGCCCCCTTGTCCAAGCGGGCTTCCAGCTTCCCCCTGCCTGCAGACCCCCACAACCACCACTCAAGGTTGTGGGGAATAGGCCCTTGCCCCATCAACATGACCACAAGGTGCTTTGGGGGGCAGATCCCACCCCTGCCCCAGAGCACCCCCCATGGTGAGGACATGTGGTCAGGTATCGTTTGGGGGGTGCTTGCTCGTGCCCCCCTTTCCTTACCTGCGGGGCTGTATGTTCGGATAAGGGTCTGGTATGGATTTTGGGGGGGACCCCACACCATTTTTTTTATTTTGGTGTGGAGGTTCCCTTTAAAATCCATAATTGGCACTGATGGGGGAACCCCATGCTGTTTTTTTCTTAATTTTTAATTGCCGGCACTCCTTTTTTTTACATTCAGCTGTCAGTGTGGAACCTGCTGACAACTGATGACTCATTACATTACCGCATGTTTTCACTACTAAAATACTGCAGGACTTCATAAAATAACTCGGTATTTTAGTAGTTTTTTTTGTGAATAGCGCATACTTGCATGTGCTAAGATACCACTTTGTGATTTGTCCCAAGGGGACAGCATTGGAAGTGAGGAAGTGGGGGTGGGGCTAGGTCCTTCTGTATGTTTCTAGGGATCCATAGACACATAGCTCAGGAGCGTGCAGACCCCATGTGCCCCCATAGCAAATGGCTTGCTATGGGGACACACATAGAAGAGGAGGAGCCAAGATTGGCAGCGGGGGACCTGAGAAGAGGAGGACCAGAGCCGCTCTGTGCAATATCACTGCACAGAGCGGGTGACATGTTTGTTATTTTATTTGAAAAAACACTTTAGTAACACTTTAACAGACCAAGCTGTCTAGTAAAAGTGTCAATTAGAGGATGGAGATAAACAATTTAACACTGACAGGAGTGTTTAAAATTGTCAGCTTCAGTGCATTTATGTAAAACCTTTTATCCAAAAAGCAAAAAACAAACTGTTGTTAAGTAATAAGTAATTATTAATAATATAATTATATTAATACTATAAAATAATTATTGGTAATTATAGTTACTATAGTTATAGTAAAAAGTGTTAGTTGTAGATCTTCCATTTCAGTACCAGGCACTTTTACTCCCTTATTGGCCGAGCCCAATTTTCAGCTTTCACCGCTGTCACACTTTGAATGACAATTGCTCAGTCATGCAAAACTGTACCCATATTATTTTTTTGTCTTTTTTTTTACACAAATATAGATTTCTTTTGGTGGTACTTAATCACCACTGAGATGTTTATTTTTTGCTAAACATAAAATAAAGACTGAAAATTGTGAAAAAAAACACCTTTTTCTTAGTTTCTGTTTAAAAATTTTGCAAATAAGTAATTTTTCTTCTTCACTGATGTGCGATGATGAGGCTGCACTAATGGGCAACGACGAGGCTACACTGATGGGCACTGAGGCTGCACTGATGAGGTGGCACCAATGGGCACTAATGAGGTTGAACTGATGAGGTAGCACTGATGGGCACTGACAACCTGCACTGATGGGGCTGCAATGATAATCAGGGCACTGATGTTCAGTGCCCTGATTATCATTGCAAACAATGTTCTCACTGTGCCCTGTCAGGCTGGCCTGTTGTCGGCTCTCCTTTACTGAAACAGAGACAGCGTGTGAGGAAAGGACATGCCAATAACCAGCAAGTCTGTTTACATGTGATCAGCTGTGATTGAACACAGCTGATCACATGGTAAAGGGCTACTGTGATTGGCCCTTTACCACAATCTATGATCAGCTGTGTCCAAAGGACCCAGCAGTCACAGCTCAGCCCAGGGGAGCGCAGGAGGCGCACAAGTGGGAGGATGTGCATGGACATCCTCCCAAAACTGGAGAGCCGTCTTTTGACTATAGCACGGTCAGCAAGTGAGTAAAGTGTCATTAAATGGGTATTAAAACCTAAATCAAAACTGTAATATATTGCAGCTTACCAATGTTTAGGTTTGGTGACTGCATTAGTTTTCTTTTAGAAGACTCTTTACCCTGTTTTCACCTGCTGATCCAGCCAGTAACACACCTCCTGTATTAGAGTGTTTACACTCTGGAAGAAGGTGCAACAGAGACATCTATTTACAGCAGCATTGTCAGTCTGGGGAGAGGGTAATGTTAAATGCACTAGCAAATTTACATACACTAATACATTGAAGCCTGTACTCCAACTAACATGTTAAAGTAACAGTTTTTCTCCTTTTGGGATAAAAAGTTTTATAAATAAACGTGGTAAAGTGTTAAAATGATTTTAAAGTCAACATTTTTTTTAAATAATAAACATGATATACTTACTGGCTCTGTGCAATGGAATTGCCTCTTCTTGGGTCCTCCACTGTTGCTCCTCCTCTTCTGAGGGGCCACCATAGAATGCTTCTTTTCCTATTGTGTTACACCTGTGCGTTCAATCCCGAACCACGCTGCCTGTGTCCATAAACACAGCGTGGCTTGGCCCACCCCCACTCCCTTTTCACAGGATTTGACTGACAGCAGCGGGAGCCATTGGCTCTCATTGCCTCAGCAAAGCCTGTGGGAGTGGGGAAATCTGCTACAGACGGGTATAATGCTGAATCAAGTGAGAACTCAGGTGAATATAAAGGGGTTGATGGGACAATACTGCTAAACATTTTTTAACTTAATGCGGAGAATGCATTAAAGCACCGGCGTCAAACTGGCGGCCCTCCAGCTGTTGCCAAACTACAAGTCCCATGAGGCATTGCAAGATTGACAAGTCCAACGTCCCAAAGTCACAAAGACTTGTAGTTTTGCAACAACTGGAGAGCCGCCAGTTTGACACCCCTGCATTAAAGGATAAGTCCACCTTTGTAACATGTTACATGTTCCACCCGTTGTTAAGGTGGAAAATGTAACATTTTCCCCTTCTCCCCCAAAAGCCCCCCCCCCCGATCCCCACCTCCCTATGACAGCACCTAGGGGATCCTCTCCCTGCACCTGTTGTCACACTTTGAAAATGGCGTGGCCACGTGTGGCTCCTCTTACAGGGCCGCGTCATTCATTCACAGTTTCCTGTAAATTATTACACTAAAAGTACAATCATTCACTGCGGCTGACAGCTTGGGTGCTGGTGAGCACTCTCATAGTTCATTGATCTCCCTGCTCTCAAATATCTGCCTGCCCGTACAGGAGGTATGGGCAGACTGCTATTCTGAGCATCCGCAGGAGCCTGATATTGCACCCACAATCTGCTGATCATGGGTATGATTCTCCTCAGGTTCCTTAAAGTAAAAATAATAAAGGCACTTTTTTTTTCCTGCAAAACAATGTGCATTTCATTTTTGCAAAAGGTGAACTTAGCCTGTAAGAAAAAAATGTTTAGGCTTTGGAACCACTTTAAAAGGTTTTCTCAACCCTCAAACTGCTACATCTATAAAACAGCTTGTTCTATTGAAAAACTACAGACTTTCTGGCTGGATCACCAGGAGAAATTAAAAGAAAGTCCTTCAAACCATTATTCTAACCTAAAATAACATCATTAATACAATTAATTAAATAAAAATATTTTGACTGCTGGAGGTGGAGTTTGTTTTGAGGGCCAGCCCCAGTCATAACGTGGGGCATATAGGAGGAAAGAGGGAGCAAATGCCACTCAAATGAATGGAGCCAACCCATGTGGCTCTATGTATGTGGGGCAGGCAGCTCAAACTGCTTGAGTGACATAGGCGGGGCTCATAGAAAGAAGAAAGAGCTGAAGCTGCTCCAAAAGTCATGAAAAGAGTCATGTTATCATGGCTCCAGCTGGGGAAAAGAGGCATTTGCTCTCTCTTTCCCCCTATGTGCCCGATGTGATGACTGGGCTGTATTTCAGAAAAAAACTCTGCCACCATTGATCAAGCAATTCTTATTTAAAGTGTTATTAAAGTTACATCAGTAAAATCAGTCTGTATATGCAGTAAAGCATTCTTGTTATACTCACTATGGAACCTAAGGGGTTAATCTTCTGCATTGTCTAAAAAGGCTGTCTTCTCTGATCCTCTTCTTCTTCTACTGTCTCCAATCTATCTGCTGATAGTACAGAGCTGTGAGAGTCACTCTGCACATGCTCAGTTTAGTGTGTATTGCTAGAGAGTTTTTTTTCTTTGGGAGGATTAATGTGATCAGCACAGGGCCAATCAGCAGTGTCCAGACAGAGGGTCAGGGGTCCCGTAGCCTCATAGGACAGTCAGAGCAGAAGAAAAACTCCTCCTACAAGCTTTAACCAGTGCTCAGCTGGATACTGATAAAAGTATTGCTATATACTGCTGATGAGAAAAGGTATTTAGCAGTTTATATTTCCTAAAATAATTGTGTAGCACCCTCCAGTGTGTTACTCGAATAGTGTAGAATATTACTGGTAAAATCATTGTTTATGGCTCATGGTAGTTGTGAGGGTCATGTGATTAAGGTTGGGTTGTTGCAGGTCAGCTGGATGACTCTACAGTTTGTGTCTCTATCACCTCCTCCTAACTCTGGAGGACCAAAGAACCTTCGAGAGATCGGTAAGAAGGAGGGGTGGAGGCCTAATCTGCATATTTATGGGGTCCAGCCAATCCCAGATTAGGAGGCCCTGGTAGAGTGGTGGACTGGCCTATAAGTATGGGAGAGTCAAGCTGACAGAGGAGTCAGGTGAAAGCTGGAGTGCTGAGGAGACTGTTGGAGTCTAGGTGGGATCCCATAGGTCTGGGGGGGGGCGGCCTCTAGGCTGGGCTCGGGATGGCTCAGGAGGATACATTCTGTGTGGATGGCATGGGTGGGATCAGGCCTGGAGCAGCAGAGAGGACAGTGTGAGTACAGTAGCACACTTTGGGATCAAGCTAAATCCTTTTTCCTTGATCTGGAAGATCTTCCAAGAAGCCAGGAAGGCAGACGTCTCTGCATATAGCTACAGAAAGTAAAGTGATTTTTGAGGGGCTGCTAGTTCCTCGCCCGTACGGGGCAGCTGCTACTGATCCGCAACAACTGTCGGCTTTCAGGAAAAGAACAGTTCAGGATCTGCTTTGTACATAGGAAGGAAGTGTCCCCCTTCCATTATTTCAAGTCAAACTGGGCATCCCCTAATCCTCATTTTCCTACCCAAGTTGAATTCCCCTAAATCAGGGGTGGGCAACTGTGGCCCTCCAGCTGTTGGTGAACTACATGTCCCATCATGCCTCTGTCTTTGGGAGTCATGCTTGTAACTGGCAGTTTTGCAATGCCTCATGGGACTTGTAGTTCTACAACAGCTGGAGGGCCACATTTGCCCACTCCTGCCCTAAATAAAACAACAAAACGAAGTTCATGGACCGGTCGCTGCCTCTGGATGCAAGTCTTTGTGAAAATCCCAGTTGCCTGGCTGTGCGGAGGGAAGCTTAGGAATACCCACAATACAGTGGCCTTCATGAAGGCCGTGCTACAATTGCATTTCCATGTTGTGTGTACTGTGGGAGACCAGATATAGTGAATGCAGGGTCCTGGGTTTTGTAACACTTTAATTAATTATGTTAATTATTATTTTAGTTAAGAATAATGGCTTGAAGTGTTGTTTATTAAATATTTCATGAGGCAAAATGAGAAAATCAATGCCTTCTCCCAATAGCCACACAGCGGGCTTAGGATCAGCTTCAATGATGTTGACACTGACAATGGGGAAGTGCATGGAAATGGCAGGATCACCCAGGTATTTATAAAAAAAAAAAACCAGATGGATGATAACATGCATATGCACACAGGTGCCTAATTTTTAAAGACATACAAGGGGCGTTCAAGTCAAACTGGGACTTTTGAGTTTATATAATAAACAAATTTTAAGGAGGGTGTCCTGCCTTCTCTGCAGTTATGAAAGGGTTACAGAGGATTACAGGCAGTATAACCTTTGATGTCCACACAGTAAAGAGTCGATGATTGATAACCGATGATCTTTTACTGATAACATGTGATCATAATGAGAATGAATGAATAAATGTGCGGATGAATGTGAATAAATGCGCGAATGTGGTAAAACTGAAATACAAACATAATAAAACAGACATGAGTACATATCTAACTACCTAGCTATATACATAACATTCTTCAGTATATAGGAGGGGTACTTACAGACTTTGGGGGTCTAATCAAGCCCATATATGAAGAGAGAACAGCATCCCACATGTACTTGCATTGTAGAATTTCTTCAGTCTGAAGAGATGAGGTCACTTCCTCCCAAGTTAGCAGACAGGAAGTCTCAGGCCTTAAGGGGACAGACACTGCTGAATGCTAAAGAATGCCTTGTGTAATACAAGGCAGCACACTCCCCACCTGGCATAAAAATGATATGCCACTATTAAACTCCTGGAAGGAGTAAAACGACTTCCGTGATGGGTCTAAGGTACACCTTAGGGGTGCCCTGTTTTACTACTCTGACCTCTACTTTCCTGACTCTGCTATCACTACTAGCATCAGTCCCCACAATGAGTCCAATTGGCCACTCGTTCCTGTGGGCCTGAGAGTCTTTTAGTAGAACAACATCTCCAACTTGTAAGTTGGGCTTGTCGGCTTGCCATTTGTTGCGTGGTTGGAGGGTCGTCAGGTACTCCTGTCTCCATCTCTTCCAGAAGATATTGGCAAGGCTTTGAACTTGTTTCCATTGCTTGGTGTACAAGTCTTTAAGATCAAAGTCCCCGTTGGGAGCTGTCACCATCTCCATCTTCTGGGTCAGCAACGTTGCCGGTGTCAAGACGGTTGGCATCTCTGGGTCAGTAGACACTGGGACCAAAGGTCTGGCGTTCATGATAGCCATGACTTCAGCCATCAGCGTGGTTAAGACTTCGTGTGTGAGACGAGTAGATCCAATCTTTAGAAGCATTGCATCTAGAATGCGGCGAGCTACTCCAATCATCCTCTCCCAAGCTCCTCCCATATGTGAGGCATGAGGAGGATTGAAGATCCAAGTGCATCTTTGATTTTGAAGATAGTTACTTGTCTCTGAGTCTGTTGCAACGATCTTCAATTCCTTGCAGGCTCCAATAAAGTTTGTGCCACAATCAGAACGAATCTGTTTTGCTGGTCCTCGAATGGAGAAAAATCTTCTCAAGGCATTGATGAAGCTTGAGGTAGATAGAGACTCAATTACCTCAATGTGAACTGCTCTGGTACTCATACACGAGAAAAGAACAGCCCAGCGTTTGCTCTCTGCACTGCCTCCTCTGGTCTTGCGAGAAGAAATGTTCCAAGGACCAAAAACGTCCAGGCCTACATTTGTGAATGGAGGATCTGAAGCCAGTCTGTCTGGAGGTAAGTCTGACATCTTCTGGACTTCAAGTTTTCCTCTGATTTTCTTGCAAGTTACACATTTGTTAATCACGCTGGAGACTAGTCTTTTACCTCCTAGGATCCACAATCCAGCTGAGCGGACTGCTCCTTCAGTGAGGTGGCGACCTTGATGTGCAACTTGCTCATGGTGATGTCTTGTCAGAAGAACGGCAACATGATGATTCTTGGGTATGACAATAGGATGTTTTTCTAGAATAGTCGTATCAGCTGCGGGTAGACGACCTCCAAGTCTCATCACTCCATCTTCATCACGGACAGGGTTCAACTTTCTGAGCGGGCTGTGTTTAGAAAGTTCTTCTTTCTTGAGAAGACATTGAATTTCTTCCTTAAAGGCTTCCTGCTGAACACATCTGATAATGGTGACATTGGCTCGCTCAAGATAGTCATTGTTACCCTGGTCAACACTGGCTGTTTTGCTGAAGGATCTGGCCAAGCAGATGAGTTTCCCTATGGCACGGATGAGTGACTTCCAGCTGGAAAACCTTTCGAACCTACATGAGCCAAGACCTTCTCTGGTGGTTAGAGTCTTGTAAACTGCAACTAGAGGTCTTACCTCTTTGTCTTGGTCTGGTTCTACAAGCTGAAAAGTTCCTTTCTGATCAGTCTCTTCAGTTTCTGGTCCAGTCAAGAAGGATGGACCTGTGAACCAGTTAGTCTGTTTGAGGACAGCAGCTGGTACCAGTCTAGTCCCATGATCAGCAGGGTTCTTGTCTGTACTGATGTGATGCCACTGTTCTGGACTTGTACACTTTCTGATACGTGTCACTCTGTTTGACACGTATGTGTAGAATCTTCTTGAAGCGTTATGGATATAACCTAAAACAATCTTGCTGTCTGTGTAGAAGTTCACTGCATGGATTTCGATGTCCAGTTCTGCAATGAGTAAGTCTGCTATCTCCACAGCTAGGACAGCAGCACAAAGTTCTAAGCGTGGGACTGTGTGAGCAGGTCTTGGAGCCAGTTTGGACTTTCCCAAGATGAATCCTGCATGGCTTTGTCCCTGAGTGTCTATGACTCTAAGGTTGGCTACAGCTGCTATAGCCACGGTGGATGCATCTGAAAACACGTGTATCTCTCTTCGTTTTGTAACAGACAAAGAAACAGAGACGTATGGTCTTTGGATGCTAAATCGCTCAAGCTCCAGCAAAGAGTCTTTCCACAACTTCCACTGCATTTCTTTCTTTTCAGGTAGAGGCGTGTCCCAATCACTTTGTTCTAGCTCAGTTGTAATCTCCCTCAAAAGAGCTTTGCCTTGCATGGTGATGGGTGCTACGAACCCCAAGGGATCGTAAAGACTGTTGACCGTAGACAAGACACCTCGCTTTGTGAAAGGCTTCTCTTCCCTGGATACTCGGAAGGTGAAGCTGTCAGTTTTCAAGTCCCAACTAAGCCCTAAGCTTCTTTGAAGGGGTGGTGAATCTGTACCTAGATCTAGGTCTTTGAGGTCTTTTGCACGGTCTTCTGCTGGGAATGCTTCCATGACTTTGCTGTTGTTGGAAGCCACTTTGTGCAGTCTTATGTTAGATTCTGCTAGCAAGTCTCTAGTGCTTTTCAAAATGTCAATGGCTTCTCCACTACTGGAGAAGGAAGCAAGTCCATCATCTACATAAAAGTTTTTCATAACAAATTGTTTGGCTTCAGGGTTGTGTCTGTCACCTTGCTGCGCTGCTCGTCTCAAGTTGTAGATAGCGACAGCTGGTGAGGGACTGTTCCCAAACACATGTACTTTCATCCTATACTCTATGATACCTTTGTTGAGGTCGTTGTCTTCATACCATAGGAACCTCAGGTAGTCTCTGTGGTCTTCACGGACAAGGAAGCAGTAGAACATCTGCTGTACATCTGCTGTTACTGCAACAAGTTCTCTTCGGAATCTGATAAGGACTCCAAGAAGTGTGTTGTTCAGGTCTGGTCCGCTGAGAAGTACATCATTAAGGGAAATACCTTCATGCTTTGCACTGGAATCAAATACTACACGTATCTGACCTGGTTTTTGAGGATGGTACACTCCGAATACTGGCAAGTACCAGCGTTCTTGTTTTTCATGCAGTGCTGGTGCTTTTTCAGCTTGATCTTTGTCAAAGATTTTCCGCATGAATTCTTGGAAGTGTTCTTTCATGTCTGGCTTTCTTTCAAGAGTGCGCTGCAATAGCGCAAGGCGTTTCTCTGCTTGCACTCTGTTGTTGGGAAGATGATGCCGTGGTGTACGGAATGGTAGTGGGGCTACCCAACTGCCTGCTTTGTCTTTGAAGACTTCTCTGTCCATGATCTCAAGGAAGAGGTTATCTTCAACAGATGGTGCTAGTTTGTCATCATCTTGCGTTCTCTCAAACACTTTGTGGCCTAGCTGATCTGAATCTTCAGCTGAGGCTGTATCTTCCAGGAACCTCTGGATGTTCTGGGGATGTGTTGGGTTAGATAGTTTCTCTTTAATCTGCATGCTGTTGTTACATCGGCAAAGACATGACGTGCGACCGTTCCGCAGCAGATTTGTTCTGTAGACATTCACCTTTGCGGGTTTGTGAAGTCCGTCCAGACATACATTTCCAACGATAACCCATCCAAGATCAAGACGTTGAGCAAATGGTGCATTGTGCGGCCCATTGTATTGTTCTCTGACCTTGTGCACTCTCAGTATGTCTCTTCCTAGTAGAAGGACGATTGCAGCATCTGGGTTGAATGCTGGGATCTTGTCTGCTATTCGCATGAGATGAGGGTAGTGACGTGCCACTTCAGGTGTGGGAATCTCTGACCTGTCATCTGGTATCATGTCACATTCTATGAGGGTAGGAAGAGTCAGCTGCGTCTTTCCATCTAATGACTCGATGGTGTAGTTGTTTGCTCTTCTCCCTGATGTCTCTATAACTCCAGAACATGTCTTCAAGGTATATGGAGTTGAACTTCCTTTGTCACCGAAGAGGTCGAAGAACTCTGTCTTTGCTAGAGACCTGTTGCTTTGTTCGTCTAGGACTGTATACATCTTCACTGACTTTTCTCTGAGACCGTTGGGATACACTTTGACTAAGCATATCTTGGAGCATGATCTAGAGAGTCCTGGTTCTGTACAGATCTCAGTGCACTTTGAAGTTATCGCTGGTGTTGCACTTTCTTTTTGCTCCCCACCATGATCTTCTTGAGTTGCTGGAACTTCTGATCTCCATGGTGGTGGTCCTGGGTGCAGTGCTGACAGATGTCGGTCATTGTTGCATTCTGTGCACCGTATTTCTCTCTTACAGTCTTTTGCAAGATGTTGCATTGAGGCGCAGCATCTGAAACAAATGTGATTGTCTTTAAGGTAAGCCTTGCGCTCCTCTAATGTCTTACTTCTGAAACTGCGACATTTTCTTAGTGGATGAGGCTTGTTGTGTATTGGGCACTGTTTGTCTGGATCCTCAACTTCCTTGCTTGTGTTGTCTTCCTGATTGGCTGCAGCCTCAGGCGGAACTTCTGTCTTCCGCACAGACACTGTTGCTCTGCGTTCTTTGTAGTGTACTGGCGGCTGCTTCTCTGTCCTTGGGGAGCTTGCAACTCTCTTGTTCAGGAAGGCGAAGCTTGGGTCATTGCGTGTCTTAGCTTGGTCTACAACGAATTCAGCGAGGAAGACAAACGGTGGAAATGCAACTCGATAGTCTTTCTTGTATCTGGATGCTTGAGAGACCCACCTTTCTTGCAGGTTGAAAGGGAGCTTCTCGATTATGGGCTCTACTCCACGTGCTGTGTCTAAGTATAAGAGACCTGCCAGAGTTCCACTAGTCTTTGCTGCTTCTATCTCTAGGAGTAGGTCTCCAAGCTCTCTCAGCTTCTGATTGTCTTTGTTTGTCATTTTTGGGCAAGTTTCAATTTTCTTTAAAAGTGCTTCTTCTATTACTTCAGGTGACCCATAGCAGTCTTCCATTCTCTGCCAGACCATCGCAAGTCCTGCTGTTGCATCATGGACATGCACTGACCTGATTCTTTTGGCCTGCTCTGAGGACTCTGGTCCTAGGTATTTGGCGAGTAGGTCGAGCTTCTCTCTGTCTGTCAGCTCTAAGTTTTGGGTGCTGCTTAGGAAGGATGACCTCCAGGCCCAGTAGTTTTCAGGACGATCGTCGAACTTCAAGAGACCAGTGCTCACCATCTCACGGCGCATCAGGTATTTCGACACGTCTGTAACCCTTGCTGTGTCAGGTGCGTTTGTTCTGGGTACAAACGCGGGACTACTGGCTGATAGTGACTGATGGGTTCGTTGAGGTATTTGACTAAGTCTATTTTGGTCAGGTGGTTGCTCTCCTCTATTGTAGTCTAGATCTGGTTTTGCATGAGGAGAGGTTATATCGCCATCTACCTGGTTTCTTAGCGTGTTGGCGGTTTGGTATCTGAGCCCGCGATTGGTTGACTTATCACGTGGCGGTTCAGGTTCAGTCTTGTAGTGATGCGTAACATCAAAGCTGTCTGCTCCCAACTGGGTCCTTGATGGTTTCGGTGCATCACTAGGCTGTTTATCAGGGTACAGGGTTGCTTGTGATTGCACGTACTCACGGGTGCGTTGGAATGTACTGAGAGGTGTTATCAGGGTTTCCAGTACATCGCTCTCTACAAACTGAATATCTGCAGCTCTCGCGAGAACTTCGGCTTCAGCTGTGGCTGCTGCAGCTATTTTCTGTTGCTGAAGTATGTGTAAAGAGGCTTGTACTTCTGCCTTTCTCCTAAGCGTTTCTGCTTCTCTCCTTTTCATTTCAGCTTCCCCTTCAGCTTGTCTCTTTTTTATTTCAGCTTCCCTTTCGGCTTGTCTCTTTTTTATTTCAGCTTCCCCTTCTGCTTGTCTCTTTTTTATTTCAGCCTCCCCTTCGGCTTGTCTCTTTTTTATTTCAGCCTGACTCTTCTGCCGCTCTTCATCTAGGTAGCCTTGCTCTTTCATAAGCTCTGCTTCCTGTATGGCATAGGAGGCCATGGCGCATGCGGCCTCGGCCTTGGCTTGTGCCCTGGCGGCGATAGCGCTGACTGAAGACAAGTTTGTGACACTAGAATGTCTGGAACTTGTATGTTTACTCCTGGCTGCCCCAGCACTGACTGACGATAGGTCTGTGACATTTGAATGCCTGGAACTTGAACGCTTAGATCTGGCGGTTTCTGCTTTGGATGACGACAGATCCGATTTGTTAGAAGTTCTCGGCGTGCTGCATTGTGACCTAGTTTCCAGTGTACTGTGCATATTTTCTTCCTGTTTGCACGAGATTTTAGGAAGGGTTAATTTAGTGATATCTTTCATATCTTTCATAAAGCGGAGTTAGTTTCACTTTGCTATGCCTTAGACTGGCTGTGCTGTGGGGATTTCACACACACGTGCTGCTGTATTAACAGTTAAGAGTCTTTTCTGTGTTGTGGGGCTTGCTGTAGATTTTTCACACAATGTGCTCTGAAGTAACCGTGTAAGTCTTTTTACTGTCCTGCCTTCTCTGCAGTTATGAAAGGGTTACAGAGGATTACAGGCAGTATAACCTTTGATGTCCACACAGTAAAGAGTCGATGATTGATAACCGATGATCTTTTACTGATAACATGTGATCATAATGAGAATGAATGAATAAATGTGCGGATGAATGTGAATAAATGCGCGAATGTGGTAAAACTGAAATACAAACATAATAAAACAGACATGAGTACATATCTAACTACCTAGCTATATACATAACATTCTTCAGTATATAGGAGGGGTACTTACAGACTTTGGGGGTCTAATCAAGCCCATATATGAAGAGAGAACAGCATCCCACATGTACTTGCATTGTAGAATTTCTTCAGTCTGAAGAGATGAGGTCACTTCCTCCCAAGTTAGCAGACAGGAAGTCTCAGGCCTTAAGGGGACAGACACTGCTGAATGCTAAAGAATGCCTTGTGTAATACAAGGCAGCACAGAGGGGAATCTGTATTTATTTTTCGACCTACTCTCCTGTTACATTTATACACTCATCCCAGTGTTTAATGCCTGGAAATCTATGGCATAGAAAGATTTGTCAGTACACCTGAACCATCCTAGGACAGCCTGCTTCACTTCGTCATCAGTGCTGAAATGCTGACCACAGAAAGATTTGTCCCCTGTGCAATTTCAGGACAGGTTATGCATTGATTATCCAGGATCAGGCATTCCACGTGCTGAATGTTCACAGGAATGACTGCTGTGGGCTGAGAACCACCACGGCTGGGATTATCACTGACGGACGTACAGCCATCTTTGAAACGTTTACACCATTCATATGTCTTACTGTGGCTGAGCATCTCATCACTGTACTGTTCTTGAAGTCTTCTGTAGATATTTGTGGGTTTTACGACTTCATCACTGCACTAACACTGTTGCCTGCCATCTTGATTAACAGTCTCTGGACTGGCCTGTGATATGTGCGCCACCTATCAGTAATAGGACATGCTTGCCACTTACCTACTGCATGTAGTACCACCATGCTAAGCATCCCTTTTAATACCTGTAACATTAAAAGTCCCAGTGTGACTTGAATGCCCCTCATATATAAAAAGGATTTTTGGAGGTTTAAGACACTTTGGTTTGTTAGTCCACTCCATCTAAATAGGCTAGTGCATCTAAAACTAGATGTGGGAGGAAACTGGAGTACCTGGAGGAAACCCATGCAAGCACAGAGAGAACAAGCAAACTCTTTGCAGGTAATATTCTAGCTGGGATTCAAACCAAGAACTCTAGCAATGCAAGACATCACCAACAGTGTCAGTGATGTAGTTGAGGTTTCAGGGCTATTGTTCCCTGGTTCGCCTAAGACACTACAGTGCCCATTTGGAAGCAATCAAAGCATGTGTAGACATTCTACATGCTTGAAGATTCGTCCCCAAGGTTAAAGCGGACCTAGCATGAAATTGCAAGGTTTGCTTACCTTGTAGTTGCTCCATGTCCCAAATGTAAAAAGCTAACTGAAAGCAATACTGTGATAAAACATTTTACATCCTGACAAGAAGTGATCCAAAAACTCTTTTACAAGGACTCTAACAAAAGACAAACACAAACTTCTGAAAATGTTAAATTGCAGTGTGTGACTTCTTGTCTTGTGACAACTTCTACCCCATATTTTGTGTCTGGGTGTCACCAGGCAGGAAGTGAGAGAAAATCTCTGCAGTTTGATCAGACAGAAAGAATAGGTTCCCATCCATACAGATTCTGATTGATGCATTTTCTGGGTGCATTTTGCGTTTTTTGACACCCTTTTTGATGCTTTTTTAATGCATTTTATGTTTTGTGCTTTGTGTAACTGTAGCTGGTCCTCAAGGAGCAGGCGGCCACTGTTGTCCTTAACAATCAGTCAACAACATGGTTGTTAAGGAGTCAGCATCCGCCGTGTCCTTAATTGGTGAGTCAGCAGCTGTCAGTGTGGTTCCCCACTGACAACTGCATGTAAACAAACCTATTGCCGGCAATTAAGAAAAATAACCAAATAAGGAAAAAAGAACAGAATGGGGTCCCCTCTAAATCCATGCCCTTCAGATCTGATATGGATTTTTAATGGAACCGCATGCCAACATTAAAAAAAAAGGTGTGGGGTCATCCCCAAAATCCATACCAGACCTTTATCCGAGCATGCAGCCCGGCAGATCAGCCAAGTATGCCCCAAATGATGACTTTTTACACTTTTTTGGTGAATGAGTAGGGGTACTCCAATGTACCCCAAAGCACCCCACCATGTTGAGGGCATGTGGCCTGGTATGGTTCGAGGGTCTAGTATGTTTTTTTTTAATTTTGCCATGGGGTTCCCCTTTAAATCCATACCAGACTTGAAGTGCGTGGTATGGATTGAGCGGGGGGACCCCACGCTGTTTTTTCCTTATTTTTACATTTTTTAATTGCTGGCAATAGCTGACAGCTGATGACTCATCGGTTGTTAAGGAAGTGGCGGCCGCCCACTCCTTAACAACCATGTTGTTTATTGGTTATTAAGGACGCTGGCAGTGGCCTGCTCCTTAACAACCAGCTTAAAGTCACACACAGCGCAATGCGCAAAATGCATTACAAATTGCATCAAAACTCAATACTTGCATTTTTGGTGCAGTTCCATTTAAGTCTATTATGCACAAAATGCAATCTGCTGCGGTTTTATTCACTAGGAGAATTTATTATCCTATTTTGCCAATTTGGGAAGTTAGCAATTTATTTATTTAAGTATGTATGCTTTCTGGCATTCATGGAGCTACATGTGCTGCATACAGCCTCCAATACAGGTGAATGACTGTACATGGCTTGGGTAAATGGCTTCTGCATCAGCATTTATTTGCACACAGCGCTTCCCCAAAAACTCTACTGTTGCATTCAGGGAGAAGTGCTGCATGTGCATGCATGGCTAAACAACGATACAGAAGCCATGTTTAACACGGGGCAAAAGGGCCAGCTGTCCTGGGCCCAGTCCCAAAGCAGCTGCCTCTTCAGCGCACACTGCCTGCAAATATTTTTCCAGGTGTAGCGGATCCCCCTGCTTGCTCTCCCAGCTGGTTAATGTAAGAGGCCACATTGTGACATGGGAGAGGCACAGCTGCGTGCTGTATGCGCTAAAGCCAGCTCATCCAGCTTCTCCCTCTGTCAGGACCGAAGCGGCTGTGACAGGGAGTAAGGCAGAGCATCTCCCTATGTTCCCCGACCAGGGGTGGACTGACCATTAGGGCACTCGGGCACTGCCCGAGGGCCCGGAGTCAGTAGGGGGCCCCATGAGATGCCCCTAGTACCTTTCAAAGGCTTTTTTGGATGTGGTTTGAGTGTGGATGAGGACACAGGGGCCCCATGATCCCATATTGCCCGGGGGCCCCATGAGTTGTCAGTCCGCCCCTGTCCCCCACTCCCCCGCCCCCATCTCCCATCTCCCATCAGCAGTCAGATATCATACACACAGAGCAGGCTGCGTGCGGATTCTTCTCCCTCACCCTTCTCCTGTTAGCAGCAGGGGGAGCCTAATAAAGCAAATGCAGGACTGAAGCAGCTTGCAGAAGAGGACACTGTGAGTTGCAGGCAATCGGCGAACAATAATAATACGCAGTAACCTTTAGTAACCAATTAGTGAGTGGTAATGATGTGCAGTAACCTCTAGCAACCAATCAGTGAGCTGTAGTGATGTGCAGTAACCTCTAGCAATCAATGGGTGAGTGGTAAAGATGTACAATAACCTAGCAACCAATCAGTAAGCAGTAATGATGTGTAGTAACCTCTAGCAACCATTCAGTGACCTGTAATGATGTGCAGTAAACCTCTAGCAAAAAATGGGTGAGTGGTAATGATATGCAGTAACCTCTAGCAACCAATCGGTGAGCAGTAATGATTTGCAGTAACCTCTAGTAACCAATCAGTGAGCAGTAATGATGTGCAGTAACCTTAACCTCTATCAACCAATTAGTAAGTGGCAGTGATGTGCAGTAACCTCTAGCAACCAATGGGTGAGTGGTACTAATGTGCAATAACCTCTAGCAAACAATGGGTGAGCAGTAATGATGTTCAGTAACATCTAGCAACCAATCAGGGAACGGTAATAATGTGCTGTCCTCTAGCAACCAATCAGTGAGTGGTAAGGATGTGCAGTCACTTCAGTGAGACTGGACCAATCAGCGAGTGCGGACCAGTTCCTTATGTTTACATTAGTACATTTGTTTAGATAAAGCTAGCAATAGACAGTTCAAATCTTGGCTGGTTCAGCAGGAACCAACAGATTTAAACTATAACTATAACTGTATGGGTAGGCTGAAAGTACCCAAGTTGATCGATCGATCAACCAGCCTGCCTGATTTTACATTCAATTAATGCTAGCTGCTGTTATAGCCGCTAGCAAATCACTGTGAGCACAAAAGCTCCAAGGGAAGGAATTCCCTGTCAACACTTACTGTGTTGATGAGAAAAGATCAATTTTCTTTCCTGTAATCCGTAGCTGTAGAAAAGAAAATCGCTCTTTTGTGGCCAGCTAAAGTCTATATGTGAGGGTGGCCCAAGAAAATGTTTGTCCAGCATCCAATCAATATTAAAGATGGCCCTGGTAGAAGCCATTGATTTACCTGAGCACACTCACATACAGCTATTCACTTGTATTGGTGGCTGTACAGGGTGCCAGGAAGCCTCAGGGCATTTTACTCCTCAGCACAAGTATCTATGGGTATGAGACTTAAACAGTCCCCACTCATTATAACTGCAATGATTTTTAGACTTGATTGTAACATGTTTTATTTATATTGGCTGTTCCAAGTTTACAAATAGAACAAAGTGAAAATTTGTCTGCGATCAGTCAGTTATCAGATGCAATACCAGGAAGACCAGTAACTTGAACTTGCTTGCATTTGGCCTTGACCATAGTAGATGGCTATCTGAAACCTGTGAACTCTAACTCCAGCGCTTACGTAGATGATTGGGCAATAAAAACCAATATAGAAAGGTGCTCTGCTATTCAGCATATTTTTCAGCTTTTACAGCAAGGAAACATAAAAATGGACAATTTAACATATAATACAAGCCACTTGTGTTGCTGCAAGAACAACCCCAATTCCAAAAAATGTTGGGACACTGTACAATCTACAGTAAAACATAATGCAATGATTTGCAAATCTCATAAACCCATATTTTGTTTACACCAGAAAATAGAAAATATCTCAAATGTTTAAAATGAGAAAATTTACCATTTTAAGAAAAAAAAATATTTTGAAACTGATGGCAGCACTTGGCTCTTTTTCCTTACTGTGTAATGTGAGAAATTAAACAAATAATTGAAATAATCTAAAAAAGAACAAGAGTGGGCTGGTCAACACTGCACTGCAACATGCCTTAATGCACAAAGGCATGTGCATTATGGTGCAATTGTGGTAGTATGGATGAGCTTTAATTTTTCTAAGTCTGTCTATAGGCCTTGCATGTGAAACAGCAGCACAATGCAGATGACTGTAAGGCTGCAGTTTGCTCTTTTAAATTATCTGGGTTGACAATTTGACAAGGTGCACCTTGTGTCTTTCTATTTAACTCCAGTTGGCACCTTTGTTTATGTGAGGTTTTTTTTGCTATTCAGCACTGTGGCACTTGAATGATCATGCAACACTGAAGGCAAATTAAATTTATATAATTTTTTTCACACAAATAGAGCGTTCTTTTGGTGGTATTTCATCACCACTGTTTTTTTTTATTCTTTATTATATAAATTAAAAAAGACAAAAAGTTTTGAAAAAAGACTATATTGTCTACTTTCTGTTATAAAATATATCCAATAAAGTCAAACTTCTTCATAAATTAAGGCCAAAATGTATTATGCTGCATGTCTTCGGTAAAAAAAAAAAAAAGATTCCAATAGTTGTTTATTAATTGGTTTGTATGAAAGTTATAGCGTCTACAAACTATGGTATAAATATTTGAAAATTAATCATTCCTGATGTACTGATGGACTGTCTCAATTCTTAACCCCTTCATGCCGGATTATCCCGGCGTGAAGAGCAGTTCCTGCGCCGGCAGGTGGGCGGGACGGGGCTTAGTGTCATGTGGCCACGGTGACGTCACATCACGGCCGGTCAAATGATCGGAAAAGGTCCCGATCGAAAGAGCGGAACGGGAACTTTCCGTGAGTACCGCAAATGTGTGCTGGGAGCGCGCAGGGCGCACGCTCTCAGCACATATGTTTTTTGTTACATGAATGCAAATGTTCGGCCGCTCAGTGTCTAGGCCCAGACGCCGTGAGGCCACACATGTGCATGCGGCCAGCATGAAGGGGTTAAAGCCCTAAAATGCCAGGTCAGTGCAAATGCCCCTCAAATGACCCTTTTATGAAAGTAGACAGTCTGAGATATTTAATAAGAGGCATAGCAAGTTTTTTTAATCTGTAATATTTTGTCACCGTTTTTTGGACAATGAAGAAATTAGATAAAATATAGGGGTTTTTTTTCACAATTTTTTTACATACTGTCACCAGTACAGTACTGACTGATGACAGTATGAAAATAATTTTTTATTAATTCTTTTAAACATTCTGTCATCAGAGTAGCTCAGTGTCTACTCTTTGGGGGGGGGTTGTTTTTTTTTGTTTTACACTGCTATTGATTATACAGTGATGATCACTGTATAAGCAATAGTTTTAGCTGTAATGAATGGGTTTCCCACAGCTTGGTTATGTTTGTGATCTGCAATTGGCTACAGCTAGTCACATAGTACAGGTAGCCAGGTACCATGTGGTTGCTGTGGGCCAATCACAGATCACAAACTGTAAGCAATACAGTTTTTTTTTCCATTGTTATAATGTGATCACTATGACCAATCATAGCGATGACGTGAAACCTGGTTACCAGTAACAGTAATCCACTGTGTCCATCACAGGAGGGGCACTCTGTGCTCCCCTAACTCGGAGCAAGCCAGATCATGTATAAATATATATACGTAACTGAGCCTGCACGTGTCGCCCTGCCACAGTAAATGTGCTGTGGTGGAGCAGCAAGTGGTTGATTGAACTTTCTGTGATGTTCCTTCATGTATAGGGGCAGTATTATCTTTGATATGTTTCACTGTAAACATAATTTTTTTTAAACAATTAAAATAAAGAATGTTAAATAAAATAATGTATTATATACAGTATGACATCATTTGCCAGGAAACTGAAGAAATGTAAGGAAAAATTAAAACATGTAAATATTATATATTTTCATATCTATTTACTAATGGTAGCAGCATAAGGATTACAATGCTCAATGCTAACTAAGAGATTTTAGTTCTGCTTTAACCACTAGCCTACAGGGCACTTATTCCCCCTTCCTGCCCAGGCCAATTTCCAGCTTTCAGCGCTGTCACACTTTGAATGACAATTGTGCGGTCATGCTACACTGTACCCATATGAAAATGTTATCATTTTTTTGTGACAGATAGAGCTTTATTTTGGTGGTATTTTATCACCTCTGGGTTTTTTTATTTTTTCTTAAACCAAAAACCACTGAAAATTTGGAAAAAAATAGTTTTTTCTTAGTTTTTGTTAGAAAACTTTGTAAATAAGTGATTTTTCTCCTTCACTGATGTGCGCTAATGAGGCTGTAGTGATGGGCACTGATAGGCTGCACTGATGGACACGGATAGGTGGCACCGATGGGCACTGATGAGGAGGCCCTGGTAGGTGGCACTGATGGGCATTGACAGGCATCACTGATAAGCACTGAAAGGCAGCACTGATATATGGCACTGATAGGTGGCACTGTTAGGTGGCACTGTTAGGCGGCACTGACTGTCACTGATAGGCGGCACTGACTGGCACTGATTGGCAGCACTGATAGGTGGCACTGATTGGCATTGATAGGTGGCACTGACTGGCACTGATAGGTGACACTGAAAGGCAGCTCAGATGGGCACTGATATGTGGCATTGATGTGCACTGGTAGGCACTGATATGTGGCATTGATGTGGCACTGATGGGCTCTGGCACGTGACACTGTTCAGCACGGACAGCTGGCACTGATGGACACTGACAGGTGGCACTTCTGGAGCCACACTGATCATCAGGGCACACTGATCATCAGTGCCCTGATGATCAGTGTACATGTCCCCTCCACGGAATACTGATTACCGGCTCTGCTCTCCTCTCGAGCTGTCAGCGTGACAGATTGAGAGGAGAGAAATGCTGATAACTGGCATTTCCCTGCTTACATGTGATCAGCTGTGATTAGACACAGCTGATCACATGACCGAGCCGACATCTTTGGTTCTTTCTGTGGATCGGTGATCCTCTGTGTCCGAGGGACACAGCGCACCGCCAATCGACGCACTGCGCGCTCCCTGAGCCGCGCATGCGCGGTGAGAATGGGAGGACATCATATGACGTCCTCCCAGAATGAGAGAACCACCTTGTGCCGTCATTGGACTATATGGCAGGCGGGAGGTGGTTAAAGGATAAGTTCACCTTAAAAAAATAATAAATGTACATTCTCTGTAGGTAAAAAGTGTATTTATTATTTTTTTTCTTCTTGGGAGCCTGTAAAGCATTGCACCCTGCACATTGCAAACTGTCAGTACACTGTCTGTCCATACCTTCGATACAGACAGGCAGTTACTGAGGTCTTGGAAGCTCAATGGACTACGAGAGTGCTCACCAGCACCCTTACATTGTTCATTGAGAACTGCAGCTGGCAGTACTTGTAGGCATTCATTCACAGAATTCTAGGAATAAATGATGCGGCCATGTGGCCAGAGCCCTGCATGGCCAAACTGTTTTCTAATTGTGACATCGGGTGTGGGGAGAAGATCTCCTGCCTGCTGTCACAAAGAGGGGGTGAGGTGGTGCATGCTCAAAATGTTTATATGTTGTACCTTAAATACAGGAGTAACATGTAGTATGTTTAGAAAGTTGAACCCATCCTTTAATCTGGGAGGAGGGGAGTGTTAGATGTACTAGCAGATTTAGATACACTACAACCTGAAGCGAAACTCCAACTTACTCCAAGAAGTTACAGTAACAGTTTGTTTTCTTTTGGGATAAAGATTTTACATAAATTAAGCACTCCTGTCAGTTCTAAATGGTTTGCCTCATCCTTCTGACTGTTATATCTGGTGAGGAGACTGTTCTGTTGGAAAACAGTAGACTTACTGGCTGGATCACCAGGTGAAAATAAAGGAGAGAAAACCTAAAAAAGAAAGCTAATGCAGCCATCACATCTAAGAACTAGTAAGCTGCAATAGAGTAAATGTTTGTTTTGGGGTTTAACACTGCTTTAGTGAAACTATGGTTTATGTACATGGTCCCTTAAAATCTGCATTCATTCTTCGTTTTGAATAATGTATATGAAACACAACTGAACTTGATTATTCTTAAAAATGTTTCACTAGACAACTTTTATTTTCGGATGTGGCACTTTGCCACCACCTAAGAGCTGCCATAACAATATATTCATATAAGACAAGATATGACTATGACCTTGAAAAACTTAGTGACTTGTTGAAAAAAAAAAAAAGCTGATAGCAGGTTTAAAGTGTAGTTACCTAGAGGTGCATTCCCCAACCTGTAGCAGTTTTCATTTCCCCTATTACTGCTAAATGTTGGGCTGTTCAGATTGAGCAAAACTCCTATCCTTCCTGTTAGTGGTGGAGCTTGCTAACTCAACTCTCACATTCCTATTGTTCTGTGAGACGTACTATCATAGTGGTTGTCCAATAGGAATGTGTGGGGTTGGATGGAGGGGAAGATGCAGGCATCAGAAGTGCTGAAAAGAGAAGTTGCAGCTGTAAACACAAACATATTGTCAATATTTGTCCATGTCAATAGATAAATACCATCAAGTGTGAAAAAATAAAATTCACATAAAACAAAAAATAATAATAAGTCCAATGGTGTTCAAATCAATGATTGTGGACTGTGACATACTGAATAGAATAGTCCCAATGTCCACTGTAAAATAAATCTTCACCCAGTGATCCAGGAACAACAGACGTGTCACCTTCACCAATGGCTAGAATGAAAACTCACCAGAAGATGTTGCTGTTTAGAAAAACAGCAAAAGCGCTTGTATGATAATAAATTCCTCCTCATATCCCACTCTACCAGATGTCAGTACATGCACTCTCATCCTCCAAACAAATCTCTCATAGTGTAGTAGTTTTAATAAAGTGCATATGTACAAAGATAAAATAGCCAATTAAAAACAAAGAAACTGCTGTGTATTCACTTATGGCGGCACAACTAACAACCCAACACGTCCTCAGGGGTTCATAAACTAATAACAGCGGCCATCAATATGTAGCCCATCTATACAGACAATGAGACACCACTTCCTGTCTCGGTGTCATTTTCCTGTGGTCTAAAGGAAGTGTAGTTATATCACATCCAATATCGACGACATTTTCTTATACTCTCGAAAGACCAAGACACAGCTGCCATCATGTTGAAGAACAACTCACAGGATCTAACAGATTACAAAATCCGGACCCATTCTGTTAATCCAGAAAACATAAAAAGAATACATCAAATACATAAATGGGCTACATATCTTGATAGAACTAAAATCACAATAATAAATACATACTGACATAATGTTTTTCTGGTGGAAGGAAAATCTCAAACAAAACAAAATATATATAATAATAAAAACAGAAAAATAGAAAAAATAAATAAATAATATATTAAAAAAGAAAAAACACCCTATGTTTTTTAAACCCTTTTTTTATATTGTAAACATGTTCCCTAAGGCAATCGCTCAGCCTTATAGTAGTCCTACCAACATATTGTTTCTGACATGGACACTCCAATAGATAGACTATATATTTAGATTCATATGTCATGTATGTATCAACGGAATATTGTTTGCCAGTAACCGTTGAAACAAAAGTCACTACTTTTTTTCTGCCTAGTATTATTAACCATACAAATCATGCATCTATTACAAGGGTAAAATCCTTTAGGATGCATCAAAAAGAAGGTGAGGGTTTTGGAGGGTCAATTACATTTGAGGCCAGTTTATCGCTCAAATTAGGGGCTCTCATAAAAATAACCTTTGGTTGATCCGGCAAGATCTCCCTGAGAACTGGATCCCTTTTCAATATACCCCATGTCCTCTTAAGTATAAAGGGGCAAAAAATGTTCTCTTTTTTCTGTTTAGGAGGACCTACCAAGGTCTCTCTGTTCATCTTTGCTACTTCCCAAATAGCGTAATTTAATAAGGCCTCCCTATATCCTTTTTCTAAAAACCTGTTTTTAAGAAAATTGGCTTGCTCAATATAATCTTCCAAGTTACTACAATTCTGCCTCATTCTCAAGAATTGTCCCTTAGGGACATTCTTGAGCCAGAGTGGGTGGTGGCAACTTTCCAAAGGAATATAACTATTCCTATTAGATGTTTTAAAAAAGACTTTGTGCAAATTTCTCCCTCTACAATCCTCAAACTCAAATCTAGAAAGTTGACTGTATCCTTTCTATAAATGTATGACAAATTGAAGTAATTATTATGGTTCAAATAGGCAATAAATTCAATTATTGATGACTCATCCCCCTTCCAAAGAAGAAGGATATCATCAATGTATCGCTTATATAAAAGTAAATGAACCCATTGTTTATCGAAAATAAACTCAGATTCCCACTTTGACATAAATAAATTAGCCAGACTGGAGGCTTGCAAGTAAAGCGTGTTGAACCAATAATAATTGTGTGACATCGCAAAAGGTAATAATGATATAATGAACTCCTTTTGAGTTGAAGGGATGTCCGAGTTTCTATGGTAAAACGGAACCACCTCCCTCCCATCAGCATGTTTGATGCTTGTTTATAGGGAAGCAACATCAGCTGTCACCAAAAATGTATCCTGGTCTACACAAATATCTTTCAATTCATTCAATACTTGTTTCGTATCTCTTAAATAGGCCAGAGTCTGTGTAACTACCTGTCAAGAAATAATCTATATATTCTCCTATTCTTGATGTTAGAGAGCCTATTCCATTGACCATAGCTCTACCTGGAGTGTTAATGGGGTCCTTATGAACTTTTGGGAGAAAATAGATAATGGGTATCCGAGGGGCTGCTGGAATGAGAAAAGCTTTTTCTTTTTTTATTTAAAAATGTCCTGTTTATGGCCCTCGTTAACTAATTTTCTTAAATCTTTTTTGAACTCTATAGTAGGGTCTTTATTCAAATGTGTATATGTCTCTGTATCACACAAGATAATATACATCTCTCCTACATATTTATCTTTGTCCATAAGGATATTTCCTCCCCCCTTATCAGTGGGTCTAATTACAAGATCCCATCTCTCCAAAAGATTTTTCATTCCTACATAACTGTCTTTTTCATTTTTGAATCTTCTATCCTCCAATTTTTTTACGAGAAAACTTGTGAATCTCCGGGTCATTCCTCTCCCATAAGGGATTTGCCCAGGCCAAGGCCTTGCCTGAGAGCAGCGAGATTAGGAAGCCCACCTTTGAGCTCTCAGTAGGAAAAGCGTGGGGTATTAACTCAAAATAAACGCCCTCCTGGTTGAGGAACCCACGACACTGACTCGGCTCACCCCCAAAGCGCTGTGGAAGAGGGGATGAACCAGTCATACCTCTGGGCACCGTGAGCGCAACGGCAGCCGCGGCGGTAGGCGCAACAACCGGAGCTGCAGCAGGAGCGGCCACTGGAGTGACAACCGGCCTAAAAGCACCAGGAGCAAGGTACGCGGTGCGTGCAAGCAGAGTCTGCAATGCCTGAGCGAACTGATCCAACAGGAGATCCTGTTGATCAAGTCTGGCGACTAACATGGATTCATGGCATTCGTGTAATGTCAGGGCAGGAGCTGTGGAATGGACAAGCAGGCCTAATGGCAGGGTCACGCACCGACTGACGACAACCACCACCCACAGACCGGAGTCCCTCAGGGCACAGAGTCTAAGCCCCAGGCTGCCCTTCACCAGGGCCCCTGATGGTGGGGATGGACTTGACGCAGCCAGGAACCAGGTCGCAGCCCCCGAGAAACCCCAGCTGCGGTAATGGCCGCCGCCAATGGCGTATAGCTGGTAGGAACCAGATAAGCGTGATAGCATAGTTGGACAGGCCGGGTCGATAACAGCGGGACAGACAGTACAGAACGGTAGACAAGAATACATGGGTCACAATCCGGGTTCAGCAACGGGAGGTCAGATAAAGGGATAAGGCTGAGAGTAGTCTTAGACAAAGCCAAGTCAGTTTCCAGGAGAGCCACGAGAGTAGAATAAGAGCTTGCAACAACACTAACAAACAGGACACGAATGCAAAGAGCACGTGCAGACAATCGGCTTAAATATGCTCAACCACACCCCTCTGGGGGATGGACCGCAGAGGCCTGAAAGCATAAAAGGCTCCCACCATGCTTTGCAGAAACCCAAGATGGATGCCATCACATGGAGCAGCATAACCTCTGGGAAAAGGTAGGACCTTGACATTCTCTGCCTGGCCACCCTTCTTTCTCTCTTATGAAGTGACTTCAACATCCCTGTTAATACTAACACTCCTGTTACTTCTAAACTTCTCAGTCTAAGCTCCTCTTTTGACCTGAAGCAATGGATACATTCTTCTACTTACATCTACTTACTTTGATGGCAACACCCTTGACCTTGTATTCTCCTACCTATGCACTCTGTACAACCTCCCCAACAATCTTTTTCATCTCTCTGATCACCACCTTATTAGTTTCACGTTCTCCCTTTCTTCCACCTCCTCTCCCTCCAATGGCCTAACAGTTACCTATAGAAACCTTTGCCACCTCAACCCTTCTATTCACTATTCTGCTACTTCCCCCTCTATGACAAAATCTCATCCTTGTCCTGCTCCAACCTAGCTACTTCTGTTTATAACAGTTCACTGTCATCCTTCCTAGACAAGCTTTCCCTCCATCACTACACACAAAATCAGGCCCGACCCCTACAAATTTGGCAAACAAATGACTCCAGAAGTCTCAAAAAAGGTAGCCGCCCTCTTGAGCGCCTGCGGTGTAAGACTAAGTCTCAGAAAGACTTCAATCAATATAAATCTGACCTCCAAAAATACAATTTTTGCCTCCACATTGCCAAGCAGACCTATTTTATCACTCTCATTAAGAACTTCTCATCCAGTCCCCATCAACTCTTTTCTTTCTTCAACTCTCTACTGCCTCCACCCACTAACTCTCTTACTGCACAGGAGATCGCTAATCACCTTCTTTCTCAACACTTCCTTTGGTCAACCCCGCTACTATAGACGAAGTTGCTAAACTTTTTTCTAAAGCCCACCTAACCGCTTGCCCCTGAACCCTGTTCCCCCGCAAATGCTATGGTCACCCTATGGCTCTATCTTACGCTCTCTAATTCACATCTTTAATCTCTCCCTCTATTCTGGCATCTTCTCCAATTCACTCAAACATGCACTAGTCACCACCATACTTAAAAAACCCTCATTGGACCCCACCAGTCTTAACAAACTATGCTCCATCTCCTTGCTCCCATTTTCCTCCAAACTCTTTGAACATCTGGTCTACAACCGAGAGACCATCTTACTGAGAACAACCTTCTTGACCCCCTTCAATCTGGATTTCACCCTCAACACTCCACGGAAACTGCTCACCTAAAACTCATCAATGACCTGCTAACAGCTAAAACCAATGGACACTATTCTGTACTCCTACTCCTGGTCCTCTCTGCTTTCTTTGATATGGTTGACCACTCCCTCCTCCTCAATAAACTGTACTCTTTTGGTCTTCATGACAGTATTCCTCGCTGGTTCTGATCCTACCTATCACACCACACCTTTAGTGTCACAATTTCACATCCATCTTCTATTCTTCCTTTCTCTATCGGGGTCCCCCAAGGTTCTGTTCTTGGACCTCTCCTATACTTGATCTACACCTTCTCCCTGGGCCAGTTAATAGCCTCCCTTGGCTTCCAATGCCATTTCTACGCTGATGACTCCCAAATCTACCTCTCAGCTGACTTCATCAGTCTCCGCATGCATCACTAATTTACTAACTGACATATCAAACTGGATGTCACACTATTTCCTCAAAGTCAATCTACCCAAAACTCATCTCATAATATTTCCTCCCTATGTGCTCCTTCTCCTGACTTTTCTTCTTGTCAAGATCGACGGCTCTGAACTACTCTTTCAGTTGCACATCCCATCAATGTCCAAAGCCTGCTGCCTCAACCTCCACAACAGTCCCTGGTCATCTCTCGCCTTGACTATTGCAACTCCCTCCTCATTGCCTCATTGCCTCTTCATTCCATCATAAATGCTGCTGCCAGACTCATCCACCTTACCAACTACTCAGTATCTGCTACCCCTCTCTGCCAATCCCTCCATTGGCTGCCACTCACCCAATGAATTAAATTCAGAATACTAACAACAACTTACAAAGCCATCCACAACTCTGCCCTCAGCTACATCACTAACCTAGTCTCAAAATACCAACCTTATCATTCTCCCCTTTCCTCCCAAGACCTCCTACTCTCTAGCCCCTTGGCTATTCCTCCCATGCTCGCCTCCAGGATTTCTCTTAAGCCTCTTCCATCCTCTGGAACTCCCTACCTCAATCTTTCTATTTCCTACTTTGCCCACTTTTAGACGCTCCCTGAAAACCCTTCTCTTCTTTAGGGAGGCCTACCCTGCTCCCACCTAACAGCTGTACTTTGTTTTCTCCATAAGCTCATCCCCCACAGTTATTACCTTTTGTATCTCTTGACCCTCCTGCTTAGATTGTAAGCTCTAACAAGCAAATTCCTATTGTATTAAATTGTATTGTACTTGTACTGTCTGCCCTTATGTTGTAAAGTGCTGTGTAAACTGTTGGCACTCTATAAATCCTGTATTATTATAATAATAATAATAATAAAAAATTGTTTTACCACCGAATACATATAGAATTACATGTAATACACACATTTTTGTTTTGTTCAATATGTTTATTAGACTTTCACAAATCAGTGGTACAATAAACATGCACATCTGCAGATGTGCTTTGTAGATCTAAAACACGTTTTATTTACACATCAATAAGATTAATGACATGAAGTTGATCATATTCACAAAAATTACTTAAAAGTTAAAGTATTTTTCCTATTTATTATTAAGCTTGATTATTTTTCATATTGACAGGTTCAATAAATATGACAGTAGAGTTGAAATGCAAAAAGGTAATGTGCAAACGACAATAGCATTTTAGATTCCAGTTTACTACAGTGAGAATGATTAATCACTTTACTGCCACCACTGTAAATACTACATCAGGTAATCAAAGGCTTAAAAAGAAGCTCATAGGTGGTTTTAGTAGCTGCATGTTTGTTTAAAATCTAACAGTCAGCATTTCTCTTTATATAGAAGTCAACACAACTTCAAAGTGGTGATACCCTCCTGGTGAACTTGGGGCTCTCCCTGTCACCACCGATGACCATCTTAGGATTTCAAGCAATAGGACTTGAAATGAACTTTCAGGTTCAGAGCTTCTGTATGCTACTGCTCTGATACAGCCGAGCTACAGAGTGGGCCCTTTATATGTCTGCATTGGTTTGACACAAATGTGGCATCACCAGATTAATAGACCCCAGATATCTCCAGAAAAAAATACTGTGTCTAAAGTCAAATAGAGAGCATATCAGTTAACCCCTTCGTGCCGACACCTCCCTGCCCGGGCATTCGGTTCATGTGAACTCTGTGATTGGCTGTCACAGCGCGCAGGGAGCACTCTCTCAGCACGGTAAGTGGTTTCTACAGGGCCGCATATATGTGGCTGCTTGGCAATAAGGCCCACCCACCAAGAGACCGAATTAATACATATGGTCATCGTGAGATGGTTCAGTACAAAAAGTAGTAAATGGGGGAAAAAGTAACTATAAAATTAATCGATTTAAAAAAACATATACGCACACTATACATATGAGCACATGCAATTAAAGTATAACGAAAGGCAGAACCTTTTTTTTTGTTTTGGGTTGATTGGAAAGGGATTAGAACATCTGTCAGTTTCCTATTACTGTCTTTTAGGGAGATTCACCCACTCTGTTTGTCATGTTTACCATTCTCACCAAAAGTGAAAGAAAATGACTAATTTTGGGTCATTGTCAAAACATTAAGTGAAGAGAAATCTTCCAAAGGAGACACTAGTTCTGGGTACCCTGCTGAAAACCAGCGGTACCCTCAATTTGGTGGGATTTCCTTTCATCTCTTGTTTTGGCAATGGAACAGAAGGTGAAGGGAAATCTCCTCAAAGGAGACACAAATAGCAAAATAAAACCTGTCAAAGGTTATAATTCTTTCCAAAACAGACAAAAAAAACTTTTGCCTCTAGTTCTACTTTTAGACCCATGCACATCTAGTGACACCAATTACACCATACACATCAGATATTTCCACACTCATTAGTAGTAGAAGGATATGCACATTGAATGAAGTAGAACAAGGGTGATCCAACAATGATTGTTTATTGATAATTCTTTTTGTTTTAGCTACAGTAGTTTGTGACAGTGACATACAATCTAGAAAGGTTTATTGAAAAAAAAACTATTTCTTTATTTCAAAGTTTGATCCCAAAGTAGGATAATTAATTCATAACTTTATGAGCTGCTGAGACCAATTTATTAAAACATTGCACAACACACATGTTAAAATGTTTTTGTTACATTCCTTATTTGTATTACAAAAACAACATGGCTGGAAGAGTCAGGTCACGGGTTTTTTGGAACTGCATTAGTCACATGACAACAAATACCTTGTTTGTAGCACTATAGTTCATTCCAAACATAGTGACCAAAAGTAACCCCTAGAAATAGATACTGAGAGTAACCTTGGTTTTATAGCCAATAATAAAGGTAACAACAGTATACTTGTAGAAAAAAATGTTGATCCATCAAATGATATTACACTAAAGGAATAAGACAAGCAGAAAAGATTCAGGCCTCACTGGGCATTTTTGCAGCCACTTTTAGGGCCACCAGGCATTTTTACTGCTTGTAAATGGCCCTCCATGTTATCCTATGTGTCCATACACACTTAGACTTTTAGGAGGTTTTAGTGGCAGGAGCGTTTACAGGAAGGAAAAAAAACACAGGGCTAGTTCACCCAAGAGCAGCAGAAAAAACGCTTGGCACGTGTAAATGCATCTAAACATGCCTAAAAAGCGTGTTAACACTAGGCACATTTAGCGCTTGTGTGTTAATTCATCTCAATGGCCAGAATAAATGATTTTTTCTGGCTAATGAAATGAATTAGGGCCCAAGTGCTTGATGCCAGTAAACATGCCTAAAGCGTTAGATACTTTTACAAGTGTCAGGCGTTTTTTCTGCAAATATGCTGCTACCAGAAGGAATGCTTCTAGGTGAGTTTTTTTTTTACATCCTGTGTGCATGAGGCCTTATGTTCAGAGTAATGCAGGCCATAGACGGGGAGAAAACCGGCCATTTTTTTTTTAGAAAAACGAAAAATCGGTTGTTCAAGCAGCCAACGTTACCACCATTGGTAGAAAAAAGTTGGCAGATTTTCGTCCTGTCTACTGCCAGCAATTAATAGCGGTGTCCCTGCAGAGAGCTCCACTATGATATTTGACATTTAAAAGAAGAAGAAATAGAATATGAATAATAGGAAGAAAAAGTTGCAACATTGTATCTATTTGTATACATTTCAGATACAGATGTTTCTATTCAGATACAAATAGATACAATGTTGCAACCCTTATATTTTTAAATGTCAAATATCATAGTGGAGCTCTCTGCAGGGACACCGCTAATAGATTTGGCATTTCTAAGTATTGCGGTTGCAAACATTGTATCTATTTGTATGGATACAAATAGATACAGATGTTCTTCTTTTTCTTTGGTCACGGCTCATGCGCATTTTTTTAATCGGGAAAAAGATCGTCCGATTTGCCCATCATTGCCGTGAAAATCGGCCGATGGGCAAGATCGGCCGTTTTTTTTCCGAACATGAACGATTCAAAAAATGTGTCAAAATCAAGAAAACCAGCCAACTAATTCAACCACTAACGATCTGAAAATCAGCTGATTATTTTTTTGGACGAATTTTCGGCAGGTTTTCTCCCCATCTATGGCCTGAATTAGTGAATATTTAGCAAATATTTTCAGCCAGGAATCAAGTTACCTTGTCACATAGATCTAGTAATTTGTGAGCTCATATCATACAGAAACCAGAACAACAACCTATTGGCCAATCAGTAAAAATTATAACATACAGTTCAGAAACTGAGCTTTCAAAATAAAATCAGAATATGTTTTTTTTTTATTTGTAATAAATGAATATCAAGAAGTGAGATGTCTAACTATGGATGAGTTTGGATGAGTGTGTGTGAATAGCACTTAAATCTGTTCCACATTCCAGTGGCCCACCACCAGTATACACCCCCTTCCAGGACCACTAAACTCATACCACCAGAGATTTTCTATTGACTCTCAGAGCTTTAGACAGGAAGAAGAGTCAGATTGGTGATCTGGGAGATCAGCACAACTGGGGGCAATTACAGAACTGATCACCCTGTATGGCTGTCTCTGCAGCAGCTGAAAACCGGATTCTCCTCCTCTCTTTGTCTCCTGCTGCTGGAAAGAGAGACATACAGGGGGATCAATTCCTGTAATTGCATCGATCACCCTCACTGCCCTCTCATTCACGCTGCTGCCTGGCTACCCCCCAGTGCTGCCATCTTTCTCTCTCTTCCACCAGCTGCTGCAGGGCACAGGGAGATTTAATTTAATTCAGGAACTTATATACCGCCCTCAATTTACACAGCACTTATATATTGTACATTCACATCAGTCCCTAACCCTCAAGGGGCGTACAATCTAAGGTCCCTAACTTACATTAATACATACATATACTAGGGACAATTTAGACAGGATCCAATTAACCTACCAGCATGTCTTTGGAGTGTGGGAGGAAACCGGAGTACACGGAGGAAACCCATGCAGGCACAGGGAGAACATGCAAACTCCAGGCAGGTGGTGCCGTGGTTGGGATTCAAACCAACGACCCTAGTACTGCCAGGTGGAAGTGCTAACCATTTAGCCACTGTGATCTTTTTAGGATGGAGAGAGGGGGAAAGTGCTGGTAAATATGTGTTACGATCCACCTGGTGGAACCTCTGGCAGGAATACTCAGAGCGTGGAGTCTAAGCCCTGGACTGCGTTTTCACCAGGGCCCCTGATGGTGGGGATGGACTTGAAGCAGACCAGGACCAGGTCACGACCTCCGAGCACTCCTACCTGTGGCAGAGGGGTCCACCGGGGACGACTACAGGGGAGAGCCTGATGTGAAGAGACCGGCAGGGCCCGGCAGGATGGATGGATGGATGGATCACTCGTGGTCAGACAGGCCAGATCGTTACCGTGGGAGCAGCGAGATACAGAATCGGCAGGCAGAGGATAGTCGGGGCAGACGCATGGTCAATACCAAGGTAGTCAATCCGAAGGGAGAGCCAAGAGAGAGGTCAGACAAGCCAGGGGTCAGGACAGGAGAAGGCAGCGTAGTCGGGGCAATCCGGGTCAGCAAACAGCAGAATAGCACAGGTACAGAGCACAGGAACGCAGGGGAACACAGGGAGACCTAACGCCAATTGGTGACAGCACAGGGCATCTTTAAATATGGCGCCCTGCGCTGTCATTGGTGCTCGGCGTGTACCCGCGGCGCCTAGTGCGCATGCACGAGTTTCCCCCTGCCGCGGTCGGCCGGGACCTAGTGCCTGTGTCCCGGCGCAAGACGGCGAAACTGCGCATGTGCCGGGACGGACGCCGCGGCGGACCCTGACAATATGTTTTATTTACCAGCCCCTACCTTTCCCAAATGAACACAATGAGTGATCGGTACCACTTATTCACTGGGTTTGTTCATAACTGAAGCATAGTAAACTGTCTTTACTACGCTTCAGTTTGTGAATGAACAGGAACTTTCTATGTCCTCAGTCTCTGTCTCAAAAGTGAGACTTCAGGGGTCTGTTTAGACACATAATATTTAACCAAAGCCCCCCCCCCAGAGGTGTTGTAAACAGATAAATAACTAAAACAAAATATGAAAATTGTAAAAACAAATTTAAAAAATTAAGGGCTCATTCACGCGGGTTTTCTGCCCCATATAGTGAGAATAAGCAGCTTGGTTGTGAATCTGGAACCGCCTGTTACTCTATGAATATGAAGTAGCTGTACACAGCCACAGGTCCTAATTTGACAGATGTGCAGGTGTTGGTGAGTGGCCCTGAATACACACTGTCTGTGTTTAGGGCTGTACACCTGCATCCACATGTCTGTTAAACTAGGACATGTGGCTGTTCAAACAGTTGCTGTGTCCCTATAGTGTAACATAGTCTACCTACACAGAGCTCTAGCCACATTAAAAAAAAAACACTGATTCACACTGTACAGGCCACAGCACCCATATGAATGCACCCCAAGACCTCATTAAAACATAGGGCTTTATTTACTAGCTCAATACAGTTTTATCTTTTAGATTTAGTAGGAATTATGTAAGCTATGTTGTGTTTGTGTCCGTAATAATGATTTTAGTGGCCCATGATTTTTAACAGCAGCCCTGGATCAAGATGACAAACTCAGACCTTCCGTTTTAAAAAGAAGGGAACAGCAAAAGCTCTCATATTTCTCTCCTAATAGATTCAGAAATACCAGATAGGAGCACAATAGTAAAATAATTTACATTGTAAACTTGTCTCAACCAGTTTCACTGCACAATGAACTCTATAAATCTGCCCAAATAATGGTTGGGCATTTTATAGTAACATATTAAACAGAAAGAAGCTTAGATTAGGTTTATCAGTCTGGTCACAATTTAATATAGTTGTAGGTTGGTGCTTGCAGCCTACTATTAGTAACAAGCAATAGTGCTGAATCTGAATGTTATCATTACATTTATCTACCTAATTTTACTAACTCTTCAACTTTTGCTACTTGTAGGGCCCTATCTACTGCTATCTACTCTCCACTGAACACTGCAGTGTTTTCTGCACACTATGCCAGTATTTTACTAGTTATTCATAAATTGTTTGGCACGTGGAGCAACCTTAAGCCTCCTGCAGCATCCTTTGGAGTGTTCCCTGCATAATATTCTCAGCTTTCCTGCTCTGGACACTTTGTTTTTCTTGTAATAAATAGGAAGTGCAGCGCTACTGTAGTAAAAATAACATATGATGTGAAAAGTCATAAAAGAATTATAAACGTGAATAAACAGATTAACAATGTAAACAATCATAAAAAGTGCTCATGTATCAAATAAAGTCCTGCGTATCCAATACAACACGACCAAGAGTGTGAATGGAATCTTTAAGGTGAAAGTCCAGCTGTTATCAAAAGAGTACACCCAATCCAGGAAAAACACCCAAAATGCGCACGAGAAGATGGGAATAATTTCTCCAGGAGATCGTGTCATTCAAGCTGACCCATAGTGTAAAACCGCAAGATATACGTTTATTGAAAGATGAAAATACACTCACATGATAGGATGAAAGTGCAGGCTCTACGAATACAATAATGGTTGATGTGGCGTTCCTGTCAGCTGCCGTGAGTCAGGCATCAAACACTAGCCAATCAATTGAGCGTGCGCGATGACATCATGCTGACGCATTTCATCAGAGATGACGTCGTCTGGTGGGTAGGCTGAAGACGAGTCATCACACCGTAACCGAATAAATAGTATGCTGCAGCTATATTAACTGCAGGCAAAGGTAAATAGGAATGAATATATATATAAACTGATGGCAGTAAAGAATTAACATAGAAAAACTGCAGATGAAAAAGACCCAACAGTGCCACGAGGATCAAAAATAGAAAAAGCCTGTACTTTATTAACTTCAGTCTTCCAAAGTAAGTAAAGCTGAGAGCACATTTGCAGAGCAGATTGCTTTGCTTTATAAATATACTAACATTTTATTTTTTAAAAAGTAGAGTATTGATCATCGTAAGGCCATGTCCTTGCTTTGTAAATGAGCCAAGACCTGGATTTGCCACTAGGCCATAAAGGATGTGGCCTAGGGTGCCAGTGCCACTGGAGGCTGCACCTAGCATGTCTGAAGATCCTCTTTTTATGTTATCCTCTTGTCTATAAAATATAAAATGAATACCTTGCTAAACCACCATCCCCCAAAACTATTTACTGTCAAGTTTGGCAGTAGTTTCAGTGGTGGTTTGTCCTGCTCTGGAAGGAAAACAGAGCTCCCGGAGTAACCCCTAATGTGCAACAAGATCGTCTATTGCACACCATGTTACTGGGGAGTGGATCAGGGTGTGTAGGCAGCAATCAGGTGGGCGCTGGCTTAGAAGTTCAATCAGGGCTGGTGGCTGAAGGAGGTTCCTGCCTTCTGGATTACCTGGAGGTGAGTGAAGTACAAAATGGGAAGAAATACATTTAACTCAGTTTTACTTTTTGAAAATTCTAAAACCAGAATCTTATAAATCTATTGTAGGGGATTTAGAACAGGGGAATTTTATTGAGGTCTGAATACTATGTATTCCTATTTTAACAATGCAAATTGCTCAGGTATATTTGTCAGCGAATCATATTATCTAATTATTTGGTCTATCTCAAACTGATCAAGAATGGACTGGTTAAAAGGCAAACTGTATTTAAATCCCTACAAAAGTCACCTAAAGTGACTCTGTCACCAACTAAAAGTTTTTTTTTTAATTACATTGAAAAGAAGGTTTGTAATTCTCATGTGTCTTCATGCCCACACCTCTGATCTTTGCTGTCTACCACTACCTGAAGAATCTTCAGCATCTGGCTGTGACATAGTGACATAATGTTTAGCGAATAGAACCACATTGCTTCGAGGTGGACACATGTATCTGACACATCTGGAAAAGTCAGATTCAAAGGAATTGAGACAGGTGAGTATTAAAAGCTTTCTTTTTCATGCAGCCTTTTGACTTCATTTAGGTGAGATCACACATTTAGGATCACAAATAGGGACCCATGTACTATTGTATTATTATGGTGCCCCCTGGCAGGTGACACGGGCTCACCCGAGGCATGGAGTCTCAAGAAGAGGAAGTTTACAGTGAAACAATACTCTAGATTACGGGTGTCAAACTGGAGGCCCTCCAGATGTTGCCAAACTACAAGTCCCATGAGGCAGTGCAAGATTGACAGTTACAAACATGACTCCCAAAGGCAGAGGCATGATGGGACTTGTAGTTTGGCAACAGATGGAGGACTGCCAGTTTGATACACCTGCTCTAGATGCATGCAAATGTGGGCAACTTTTTCATGGATGGTGAGGTTCAAGCAGAGGTCGAGGGCAGGAGGAAGGCAAGAGAGTAGTCAGTAGACATGTGCACACTGGAAATTTTTTGTTTCATTGTGTTTCGGATGTGTTCCTTCATTGAAGAGTTTTGTTTCATTATATTTGTTATATTGAACTCATTTGTTTTCCGAATTTTTTTTGTATCTTATTTATTTATTACAGGTACTTATATAGCGCTTTCAATTTACACAGCACTTTACATATATATTGTACATTCACATCAGTCCCTAACCCTCAAGGGGCGTACAATCTAAAGTCCCAAACTTACATTCATACATACACATACTAGGGCCAATTTAGACAGGATCCAATTAACCTACAAGCATGTCTTTGGAGTGTGGGAGGAAACCGGAGTACCCGAGGAAACGCAAGCACAGGGAGAACATGCAAACTCCAAGCAGGTGGTGCCGTGGGTGGGATTCGAACCGACGACCCTAGTACTGCCAGGTGGAAGTGCTAATCACTTAGCCACTGTGCTGCCCAGCATTTAGTTCGTATATCCGATGGTGATGGTGGATTTGAAAACTTTTGAAGTTTTTCCTGGACGATTGCTATATATTTGATATATTATTGTATTGGACAGAATTGAATCTGAAAGATTCAATATTTTCAGATGCTAGTTCAAGCCACCAAGAAAAATGACACAAGCTGATTGGATAATGTCGACTAGAGTCATGTGCATTTGAATTACCGAATGGAATGAAATTCTGATCCATTCATTATACAAATCCAAATTATCTTACAAATTAGAAAATGTAATTCATTTTCTTATGGACCTGAACTATTATCGCATCATGCAACGTCATCCAAATGAAACAAATAAAATAATACATTTGTTAATTTTGTTTTATAATTTTTTTTTTATTTATTATCATTTGTTACTATGTCCATTCAGTGATTCGTACACATCCGCGTTTCCGAAAATGAAATTTTTGTCCAAAAAACAAATCTTAACAAAACACACTTCTAGTAGTCAGGTCAATCTGGGTCAGCAATGAAACAGGCAATCAGAATTATAATATGGCTCTTTGGCAGGAGGGAGGGTAAGAAGACACAGAACCAGTCCCTTCCAGTGCTGATAGTTAAATACCCCTCTGGATCAGAAGACATGCTCAGATTCATTTCAGGGAGGACTGGAAGTCCTGGCAAGGATTTTGGGAGCACATTGGAGATACTGTCAATGATTCTATGAGTGCTATTAGAAGTACTGGCAGGGATACTGTAAATCTTTTCAGGGATTCTGCAAGGAGCATTGGAAGCACTGGAACAGCTACTGAAGGGTTTTTGTTACCCTAATGCATACAATACATTAAGGCAAAAAACCTTTTGACTTCATAACTAAGGGTTCATGCACACTAGGAGGCTGAGAAAATGCCAGAGTTTGTGCAAGTTTATGGGCATTTGCTTTTATACGTTTTATTTCTAAAACATTACTCTCTGCTCATTTTTCACTGTAATCAATGAACACTTGAAAATGCCAAATGCTCCTAAATGCTGCGTTTACGCACATTTATGAGCATTGTGCCTTTATAAGCACTCAGATGTTTTTTGAACTCAAAAACTACTGTTAAGAACACGACTTTGAAGGGTTTTTTTTCTGTCTTTAAACTCCTGAATACGCCTATAGTGTGCAAGGACACTATATATAATGTAGAGGAGAGTTTAGAGGCAAATGGGAAAAAAGCTCAAACAGCTTTTTTGAATTGCAGTGTGCATCAGCCCTTATGTGGAAGAACAAATGTGATTGACTCTTTCAAGCAACATTTCTTCTTTTAGATCTATTTTTTTACCTTCTATTGAATCGAAAGCAGGGGCGGACTGACAACTCATGGGGCCCCCGGGAAATAGGGGATCATGGAGCCCCTGTGTCCTTGTCCAAACTCAAAAAAGCCTATGAAAAAGGTACCAGGGGCATCTCAGGGGGCCCCCTACTGACCCCGGGCCCTCGGGCAGTGCCCGAGTTTCCAAATGGTCAGTCCGCCCCTGATCAAAAGTTAGACATTTTCAAAGCTTGCAAATGCATTCAAAGGTGGATCTGTTTATCTGTGTTTTGCCTTTTTGGTGAGGCGAAAAACAAAATGCAGAATGCAGCCAGGCTTAGCAACCAGGCACAATACTGATCTGTTGTCAATAAAAGAAGTGAGATCTGATTGGCTGGTGTTTTCTTTTACTTCATAACTTCTTTTTGCACTGCCTCATTGAACAAGCCCATAATAATATATCAACAGTTTGTACAGTGTAAATGTTGGTGGCAACACTATTTATCCTGGCATTTAAACATCTTATGGAACTCGGAGCCAGCTGGACTGATTTCAAACTAAACATACAACTTTGGACTGTTTATTGACAGTAGATTATAACGTCTGCCAGCAGAGCAATCTTTGAAGTCACCCTCGCTCAGCTGTTTGTATTTCTGTATTTGACTGTGTTGGTAAAGACTAACCTGAAACTAGCAATCAATGTATGACGTTTTATTTAGCCTTGTATGAAGGCTTGGGCTTGGACTTGAACTATCTTTCAAGGTTAGTGAACTAGATTAGATGTGAAAATCCAAACATGAGACCCTGTGCTCCACCAATTGATTAAACAATGGACTATATTTCTCTGGCTATTTACAAAACTCTCTTTTTATTATACTTACTAAGGATAGACATCTATAAATCACTATAGGAACCTTGATGTGCATCAGTACGTCCAAAAATGACATAATTAGTCAGGTTTTAAAAATACACATGTCCATTAGTCTTGACTTTTAATGTATTTATTTGTTTAATAGTGCTGCAAGGCAAATCAGGTGTCAGAAGCAGGCAAGTGCATTCCTTTGCACTTTCCTTTATAAAATATATTCTGTATCACGTAGGTGTAAACCAACCCTGATTCATTTCATTTATCATAGTCTAAAGCAGCATTTCTCAACCAGGGTGCACTCTAATTGGCTGGCCCCAGTAATTTTGTACAGTGTCATGTGTTTCAATGGTGCAGGAATCCTGGCCAGCAACACCATGGAAAAGTATCAAGCTAATCCATGGCGGGTGGCATTTAGGGCAGTCTCAGCATTTAAACGGAAGCCCTCTTTCTACACCTGCTCCACCTTCTGCACACTGCCATGCTGCTACAGATGCGCTGTACTAGGAACAGAATATAGGACTCTTTTGGGTTTGAAGACTCTCTTGGGTTTGTCTGGGGGGACTGAAGACTCTGATGCAAAAGGATAGGGGGAATAAAGGACTCGGATATAAAAAAAAAATGAAGTGGGTACTGAGGATTCTAATATGAAAAGGGGACTGAGCATCTTGATGTGAAAGTGGGGGGGAGGGGGGCTGAGAATTCTGATGTGAAAGAGAGGGGACTGAGGATCCTAATGTGAAAGGGGGGACTAGGGATTGTTATGTGAAACCCCCCAACTGAGGACTTTTATATAAAAAAAAATAAAGTTGGTACTGAGTATTTTATTGTGAAAGGGGGACTGAGCATCTTGATGTGAAAAGGGGGGGGGATAAGAATTATTATGTGAAAGAGAGGGGACTAAGGACTCTAATGTGAAAGGGGGGACTGAGAATTGCTATGTGAAAGGGGGGACTGAGGACTCTAATGTGAAAGAGGGGGACTGGGGATTGTGATGTAAAAAGGGGGACTGAGGACTCTGATTTGAAGGGGGGCTGTTTTCAATAGTTTTTTTTATTAAATTTCATGGTAGTAAGAATGAACAGATTGCAAACATTTCCTTTGGGTTCACAATATATGCAGTCCATACACGCAAAATGAAGACTTGTTGATCGCTTGCTACATTAGAATGTAAGCCCTGTAATGCATTTCATTTCTCATAACATACACTGCTCATTAGTTCCAATTGGACAATGAAGACATATTACATAATAGCTAACCCAATTATTAACAATTTAACCACTATAAGAAGGAAATGGAGGGAAGAAAGATAGAGGGAGAAACTGTTGTGTAAATGGTGTATCCTTCTGCTCCATCCATCCTATAAGTCTCCTAGATAATCTAGTTACTGAGTACCAGATATATACTGTAACCAGGAGTTCCATATTTTTTCAAATATACTTATTTTGTTATTTAAAATGGCTGATAAATTTTTATTAACCATTAGCAATGTTAATTTTGAATTAATCAGTGGAAAGGGGTGAACTGAGGACTCATGTGATGGAAGGGTGAAAGTGAAACTCTGGAAAAGAAGGTCTTCTGATGTGATGGGAGACCCTATTTTAGACTAGGGTGCCTTGGGATTTTGCCTACTGAGAAACGCTGAACAATAGTTCATTGATTCTCCCTGCAATTCAGTAATTGACTGCCCATATGGGTTGATCGCGGGAGCAAAGCTTTACATGCTGCAATGTGAAAAAATAATAAAAACACATTTATTTACAGGCAAAACCATGCACATTTATTTATTTTGAAAGGTAAGCTTTTCCTTTATCAAGCCTCAAAACACATACTTGCATCATTTGTAGCAATGCAGTGCACCAACACATAAACAGCATTCACAACTGTGTTTCTGTTGTGCTGTAGCACAGGTGCCTTTTTTTATAAATCCCCCCTTGTACTGCATCCCCCCTTTCCGGTGCTGCAAGGGTTAAATGCTGTTATGTCTGGGTTTGTTCCAGCAGGGTCCCTCAAGCACTGCAACCAATCCCGATCAGCCTTCTCTGTTAGCTGTGACTGGCTGCAGTGGCAGTTGACCCTCCTCAGCACACAATACAAGGTTAATGTCCCTATTTTGTATGTAATGACATTGAGGCTTCGCTCACAGATTGAAGCTTCGGGCAGAGGAGGAGATTGCTGGAGTCAGCCAGAGAGGGGGTGTAAGGTACTGTAAGTACTACAGCCAGTATTTTCACCTCTACACATGAAACATATTTTTAACCCTTGCAGTGTGGGGGCTCCTTATCAAAATTAATAGCTTTAGCACCATCCTAGTTTAGCTAGGGGGATATAGAGTCTTGATTGTCAGTGTCACGGTCCACCCCCCCACCCCCCTTTTTGCCTGCTGTCCCTTTGATCCCCCCTCCCTCCCCCCTTGCAGATTCCTCCTGTCCTGTCACAGCCTACTTCAAAGGCTGTGCAGGATGGGAGGAAACGCACCCTTTGGTGCGGGTGACACCTCTCCCTGGTGAGGCCGCCGAGGAGTCATGCCCTCCCACCAGGAGACCCCGGCGCAGGCTGCCGGGGTGTCTCCGCGTGTCCCCCCGGGCGCTCATGAAAGCACGACCAGAGTCAGGGGGCATGTCTCGTTGCCCCAGCAATGCAACGCTGGGCCGGCCGTTGCCGGGGCAACCGGGAAGCATCTTGCTCCGGCTTAAGAAGGCTGGAGCGGGACCCAGCCCGTGTCTTTGGTCGCTGGTCACTGGAGCTGCTGCTGGGAGGTCTAAGTTGAGGCCAGACCCCCACAGCCATGCCCGCTGAGCACTCTGCTGATCCCTGGGCTAGTGTTTCCTGCTGCCGCTGTGGGCCCAGAAATACTCTGCTGCATTACCCGCTGTGTGCCCAGAAATACTCTGCTGGATTACCCACTGTGTGCCTAGAAATATTCTGCTGGATTACCCGCTGTGTGCCCAGGAGTACCGCTACCTGCCTGCTGTGTGTGCCCAGGAATACCCAGCTGTTACCCGCTGTGTGGCAACGAGTATCGTTGCCTTCTGCCGGCTGTGTGTTCCAGAGGTGACCCCTGCCAGAACTGTGAGTGTCCATACCCCCCCTTTTCTGCCTGGACTATCCGTGAATCCCCCTATTTGCCCTGCCTGGACTCTCCGTGACTCTCTCTATTTGCCCGCCTGGACTATCCGTGAATCTCCCTATTTGCCCTGCTTGGACTATCCGTGAATCCCCCTATTTGCCCTGCCTGGACTATCCATGAATCCCTCTATTTGCCCTGCCTGGACTATCCATGAATTTCTCTATGTGTCCGCCTGGACTATCCGTTAATCTCCCTATTTGCCCTGCCTGGACTATTCGTGAATCCTCCTATTTGCCCCACCTGGACTATCCATGAATCCCTCTATTTGCCCGCCTGGGCTGTCTGTGCATCTCCCTATTTGCCCTGCCTGGACTATCCGTGAACCTCCCTATTTGCCCTATCGTGGGCTGGATTACAATTATTTTGGGCCCTTTCCCTCTCTTGGACTGCCCATTGAACACTCATACCTTTTATGCGAGGATTGCCCTTGGAACTTCTCTATTACCCTTGCCGGACTTTCCCGCCTGGATTAATACTTGCTAGGGCCATCGCTACCAGATTGTCCTATCGTGGGCTGGATTACAATTGTGTCGGGCTCCGCCCCTCTCTTTCCCTTTTTCGGGTACCCAGACGCTACCTCCCTACCCTGATTGAGTGTCTCCCATATTACAATAAAGCTTTGTGTGTTCATCATCCTCCGTGTGTGTTCTGTCCTGCCTACGCTTCCGTCACAGTCAGTAAGGAAGGCTGAGTAGCAGCCTTGGTGTAATAGCCAGAAGGTCAAATTGTGGTCAGGAGCTGAGAGGCTCTGCAGGCTGGCCCCTCTGGAATTTCCACCTGCTCTGGGGCTTTGAAGGAAGGCCCTGGTGGCAGTGGGTGGATCTGAGGAGTAGCTGGCTTGCTCTCTTAAGGGGTCCTAGCCAATCCCCAACAGGAGGCTTGGCAAGGGGCTGGACACCTTTAAAAGTGTTGGAGCCTGCTCAGCTGGGGGAGAGTTTGGCCAGAAGATAGTGAGGATGATGTGAAGCTGAAGGCAGGATGCTGTGAGGAGGCCCAATGGGATGGGGCCTACCTGCAGGCCTGGTGTTGGGAAGGGAGAAGCTCAGAAACTCACTGGCTCCCAGAGCGAGGACCACCTATATGGCAGGGACAGAGCGACCCAGCTGGAAAGGCCTGGAAGCAGACAACAACTCACCAGTGATACAGGAGAGAATCTGAGTAAGTACCCCTGCAGCCCCTGCGCAGATAGAAGAAGGAGCACTCTCTCTGGTGGGAAACCAGATTCACTACCCATTTGAGACTTTTCACTTTTAAAGTAACAGGCACCAAATCCTCTGTTCAGGGATACCTCCAGATTTCTGGATGAGGAATAGGAGTTAATCTAGGGTCTGGGGAGCTGGCTAGCTCTTCAACAAAGACTGTGCTGCAGAGAAGACTTGTAAATAGTTCCAGAAAGTTGTCCTCAGTTTATCGCTTTTCTTGGGCATCCTGCACACCCCTAGCCCTATCCCAGTTCAAATCCCCTAAAAAAACAACACAACCAAAGCTCAAGTACTGATTTCTGTCTGTGTGAAGAAGCGTGTTGCCTGGCTGTAGTAGTTACATAGCTACATAGCAATCCATTTACAGTATACAACGTCTTACCACACAATGAATTAATGCGCATTCAGTACACCTTAACACACATGGAGAGGTGTGAATCAGACCTAACTGGCAGTGCAATAAGCTATATAGAAGTGTAAAGTGTGGTAAATCACAGCGGTCGTAAATAATGTCTAATGAGTAACTACAGTACTTATTTTTACAAAGGGCATTGATTTCTTCCACCAACAAAAAGAGAATTGTGAGAAGACAGACACTCCGCTGTATCCTATTGCAGTCCAGGACACACAATTCACTCTGCAGTATCTGTGCCACCAGTAGAATGTACCCCAGCACACACAGCGAATCCCCTAATAGTTAAACCACCAGTGAGATCTGCATGGTAGCTTACATATTTCACTCCCCAACATCTGTAGCACCCTTCTAGCATCAGATGCTGGGTAAATTTAGTTTTTGGCTCCTTCTGCGATCAAGGGAGTAGTGATCGTTTCTCCTGCTCTGTTCAGGGTTTCACAGACTCAGAGTTTGATAGCTTCTGGAAGAAGCTTCAAGAGCTTAGGGAGGGAGATGCAAATAACCAGCGTGAATATTTTACATGCAACTTGATAGGCCTGGTCCTGTTCACGGGGGCCTACTGTAGAAGATGAGTATGAGAGGTTAGGCTACCTCTTCCTTATAGCTGGGGTACTCACCACCATTTTTCAACTTCTGGGGCCTGCCAGGTAATGGATGGCCACTTGGTAGAAACAAATGCAACCTCACAGTCCATAGGGATGGTTTATTCAATTCACCCAAATATGTACAGAGACTTTATGTACAAGGCTTCCATACAGCAGGTTCTCTGTCTCTATTTTTATACCCAGGATAGTTCTACACTCTTGCTGACACCCTGAAGGCCACGGGAGAAGTTACATAGTTACATAGTTAGTCTGGCTGAAAAAAAAGACAAAGGTCCATCTAGTTCACCCATAAAAAAAAAACAAAAAAAAGTTATAATCCTATACTCACAGTTGATCCAGAGGAAGGCAAAAAACCCAGAAAAGCATGATTCAATTTGCTCCTGTAGGGGAAAAAATTCCTTCCTGATCCCGAGAGGCAATCCGATATTCCCTGGAGCAACCTACCTATAAATGTTAGTATCCAGTTATATTATGTGTATCTAGGAAAGAACCCAGGCCTTTTTTAAACCAATCTACTGAGCTGGCCAGAACTAGCTTTTGAGGGAGTGTATTCCCCATTTTCACAGCTCTTACTGTGAAGAAACCTTTCCATATTTGGAGATTAAATTTATTTTCCTCCAGATGTAAAGAGTGCGCCCTTGTCCTTTGTGATGACCTCAGGGTGAATAACTCTACACCGAGTTCACTATACAAACCACTGATGTATTTATACATGCCCTTCTCTGCACTTTCTCCAGTTCCCCAATATTCTTTTTGTGAATTGGTGCCCAAAATTGAACTGCATATTCCAGATGAGGTCTTACTAATGATCTATACAGGGGTAAAATGATATCTCTCTCTCTCTGGAGTCTATACCTCTTTTAATACAAAGAGAAACCGCAGCTTGGCATTGCATGCCATTATTAAGCTTGTGATCTCCCAGATCCTTCTCCAGTTGTACTCCCCCTAGTATGCATGGTGCATAATTTTACATTTATCAACATTAAACCTCATTTGCCACATAGTTGCCCAATTAAACAGTGCATTGAGGTCAGCTTGTAAATTGGAGACATCCTGTAAGGACATTATATCACTGCACAGCTTGGTGTCATCTGCAAAGACTGAAATGGTATTTTTAATCCCAGACCCTATATGATTTATAAATATATTAAAAAGTAAGGGTCCCAACACTGAACCCTGGGGTACACCACTAACCACTCTAGACCATTCAGAGTATGAATCATTACCACTACTCTCTGAATTCTGTCTTTTAGCCGATTCTCTATCCATTTACATAAGGATTTTTCCAAGCCTGTTGACTTTACCTTCCACATTAGGCGTGTAGGAGATACTGGTATACCTGCCCTCACTGTATACAGAACTCTACAAGGGTAAATAGACCCTTCACGTTATACACTGTGCCATACTCATTCTGGCTTGCTCAGTAATGAAATGTCCTGTCAGCGAACTTGCTGCTTTTTACTAAACAGTTAAAACAGCAGTAAAGATTACTAATAATGCAAGGTGTTGCCAACATTCCCAGAACAGCAGCGCCTCTTCTACATTGTAATCTACAATCCTGCTCTGAGGTATTTTAAAGTCTGTCCCATTAGTCATAAGCTGCACTCTATATCCCACTCATACTGGATTATTAAGACCCAGGCCCTGTCTTGGATCCACTGAGGGGAAGCACACAGCCTGCTTATCTCTACCTGCTAGAGTTCCTAATTTTTCCCATAGGCCAAACACTTTCACAGGTCCACCCCTAGTTTACATAGCTAGCATGGAAAAATGGAGAAGCTGGAAACAGGGTGTGAACCCAGTAGGTGGAAGGGGAGCAGAATGACCAGTGGATGAAGAGGGTGCAGAAGTGACCAGTGGATAGAGGAAGGGTAGTGAAGAAATAACCAGTGGATGGAGGTGGGTGCAGAGATTACCAATGGAGGGAGTGAAGGGGTACAGGGGTGATCAGTGGATAGTGATGAGTACAGAGGTGACCAATGGGTGACCAGTGGATGTAGTGCTTTGTCCCATTTTCTAAGTGCTTTCTAACCATAATTATGAGGTCTGACCAGTCCCCCTCCCCTCCTGCCCTGACTGATCTGACAACTGCAATTAAGAAGACAGCAAATTCATAACTGCAGCTTGTCTCAGCTCTGAGTACTTTCCACAGGCAAGCAGCGGCAAAAGGGATGCTGGGGATGGGGGTTATTTCAGCCTCTGCATTTCTTTTTTCATCTATGTAAAGTGCTCACAGCTGAGACAAGCTGCAGCTATGAATCAGCTGTCTCCATCATAGCTGTTGTTGGATTGCCCTGACAGGAGGGGAGGGGGGTGGTCAGACCTCTTAACCAAAGTTAGAAACATAGGACAAAGTACTAAAAGTACAAGATACTTTGTCCTATTGGGGACAGCACTGTAAAATCAAAATTAAAGCAATAGATCTTCTCTAAATCAAAAGTACCCTGTGTGTAAAGTCACGTATAGGTCTATCAATGATGTTTCTTTATTACATGCATTGTTTTATGCCTTTCTATTATTATTTGGTGCTTCCCAAATTGCTTTGTGCCTACTACACACAATTCCTCATACCTGTTTAATGCACATGACTCATTCCTGTATTCTACATAATCCTTAACAAGTAACTATTTTGATGCTTAACAATGAATTCCAGGTTTGGTATAATTTTGCATAAGTTACAATGGTTCAGCTTGGACCAATGTAAGTATGTATATACCATGCCTGGTTGATGCTCCTGGCTGCCGAAAATCACTGAAGTAGGCACCGGTACTCCAGTGATTTCCACTTGCTTTTCGGTTCCATGCTGAGCAGCTGGCCATATGCAACATAGAAGCATGGACAGTGTGAAATCACCGCCCCATCTCTCCAGCTCGTTGATTCAGAGAACACTTTGCATTCATTCAGAAAATGACCTCCAGTGTTCAGTATGCATCAGGCCAGCAGCTCAACACTGGACCCAGAAGCAATTGAAGATCACTGGAGTCTACTACAGTGATTTCCATCTTCCAGAGGCAATATCCATGTATGCTATATACACAGTTACATTGGTTCAAGCTGGACCATGGTTATTATGTAAAAATTATCCATACTTGGAATTCTTTAATTCAGAAGTACTCTGTGTGTGAAACCATGTATAGGTATTTGAACGATTAGTCAGTATTGTTAATTCTTGCTTTGTGTTACGTTGCTTTTTTTAAACCATTATTAAAAGTTTTTATCCCAGTCCCCATGCAGCTTTATGTCATCACATGCTAGCATGCACCGCATACTAGCACAATATGACAGACTGACCTGTCAAAGACAGTCCTCCAGCACTGTGTTGTCAGTGCTTGGGCGCTTCCATTTTCACCTTGTCTTTCCTCTAGGTTCACTTCATAAGCCACTTGATTGGCCAGGTCGTGATGACATCACTCCCGTGCATGTGCATGGAAGTCACATAACCATGGCACAGATTAGGTGCCATATTGTACACTCAGTGTATATTATTGCTGACAGACAGAAGGTATCATTTATGGCAGAAGAGACAATCAGGGTCTCTTCTTTCATGAAAACCTTGCCTGTCAGTGTTTAATACCACTTTCTAGCAACAGCAAGGAATACCGGTTCTTGTACATTAGGGTACATGGAATGTTCAGTGTTGCAGTCATTGTAAACACATTTTTAAAGGTTCATGTACGGAAAAGTACCTGCGTGGTTATTTTTTGTCCTGGGATTATATGGCTTTGCTTGCATTGCCACAGAGTAAAAAAAGGAAAGAATAGCCATATCCACTATACATTCCATTTAAAACTAAATTCCAACAGATTAAGTCACTATTTTTTTACAGTTTTCAAGGTCTTGATTGCCAAGACAGTGGAGTTCATAGGTTGTTCCATCTACAATGGCAATGGGCAAGGAGACCAAGATCTTATAAAGGATGGATCTACATTTTGCTTGCATGCTATGGTCGACATTTAAAAAGTAATTTAATAAAAAAAGACAAACTATTACATATGAATATTTTGTATTTTCATCTCCAGTTAGCAGATAAATGACTACAAACCTTTTCACATACTTATGTATCTATCACATGCTTTGATGAAAACAGCCTCCTTTACAGAGCTAAATAACACGGGTTATCATACATTACTGGAAAAGTTAGATCAATGACATCCCTCTCCCCACCTCACCCTGCTTGCCTTCAGATGGGCACAAACTAGGTTTATGTTACAGCAGTAGTAAACCGCAGCTTGAAAAAAAATCCCCTGCAAGGCAAAGTCATAATGTGCTAGTATGCATCGCATACTAGCATATTATGCATTACTTACCTTTAAACGAAGCCCTCCAGCGGTGCACGTTCAGTAGATATTCATTTTACCTACAGGTAAGCTTTATTATAAATTTACCTGCAGGAAAAAGATACAAAAGTGGGTTTGCTTCCACTTTAAAGAGATAGTCTGAGTGTAAATATCATCAGTAGATCATTATAATTTGTAATTTCTGTTTCATGAAATCACTCTATGTCAGGATCAGGTCTCGGGGGCAGAGTCCATTTGGTACAAATTCAGACAAGGTATAAGCTCAAGAAAAGGTTGGATTTGGTATACAGATACGAGCCAGATACAGTACCTTAAAAATTATTCATACTTCTTGAAATTTTCCACAATGTTTTATGAATCGCTGGACCTTTACAAATGGCACCCAAACAACACACACCATGTGACTTCATCAGAGGTAGCTCTGATGAAGTCACGTGGTGTGTGACGATACGTGTGAGGAGAAGTCAGGTGACGTCAGTGCTCCTAGGTCTTGCTCTCCATTATTTGATTCTGACCGTTGTTTCATGCGTTTTTAATGCTGTTATCATGTGAGTTCATATGCTTTAATAAATAAATGCCTTTTAAAGAAGCCTACTGCAATATGGTCTACTTTGTGGTTGTCGAGCTTTATCCACAGAGTTGGCTACACTGAAATTGGGTGCCATTTGTGAAGGCCTAGTGATTCATAAGGGGAGGAGTGCACAGAGGAGCAAGTTATGTGTTACCCCACTAATATGGGAGATGCTCTGTTTGACCTGTGTCCACATACAGGTCTATGAGAGAAGGTGAGAGTCCACCTGGAAGTTTATGTTTCCTCTAAGATTGCCCTGCATTTGGCCCCATCTATCTTCCCAACCAATCTGACCAGCTTCCCTGTCCCTGCTGAAGTAAAGCGTCCCCACAATATGATGGTGCCACCATGTTTCACAGTGGGGATAGTGTGTTTAGGGTAATGTATACACATAGTGCTTTGCTTTTAGGCCACAAAGTTCAATTTTGGTCTCATCTGACCAGAGCACCTTATACATGTTTGCTGTGTCCCCCACATGGCTTCTTGGAAACTGAAAATGGGACTTCTTATGGCTGTCTTTCAACAATGGCTTTCTTCTTGCCAAGCTTCCATAAGGGCCAGATTTGTGGAGTGCACAACTAATAGTTGTCCTGTGGACAGATTCTCTCACCTGAGCTGTGGATCTCTGCAAACATTTTAACTACACAGGTTCTGTGGTGGATTAAGGTAGTAATTAAGCTCACTTAGGGTCTTACCTGCATTAAATTAGCCTCAGAACCTGTGTAATCAATATATGTCCGGTTTTAAAGGGATGAGGTGGCAACCTTAGCTTCAGAGTTCACCAAGAAGCAAAGTATGCATGAACGGGGTGGGTAATCAAGGATTTTCAGGTGGAGATGAGCTACAGCCAAACACAGAGGAGTTTCAAGGTTCAAATTTGGACAATAACTAAAAGAAAATAGTATATTATAAAATAGTAGAACAGGCTGTTAGTTTCCCTTTAATATATATATATATATATAGATATATATAGATATATATATCTATATATATATATATATCTATATATATATATATATATATATATATAAAAATGGGTGGGGGGGATTGCTTTGAAGCAAACCATAAAGACTTCAAACAGTGGTTGGATGCACGGAGACAAATATTTGTATGAAACTGATTGGCTGTAGGTGTCTTACTTTCAATGAACATGGGGATAAGCCAGATGATTTTTAATGTCTGTGGGTACCTTTAAGTGTATAGTATACTTTAGGATATAGGATTGCAAAAAAAAATAAAAAAATACAAGAACATTATTATATACTATAAGCACTACATCCATTTGGATTGCCTGATTTAAAGATGAAATACACTTTCACATAAAGTGCACCTTATCCTTTCTACCTAGCTTTCATACACTAAAAAGTATCCCAACTTCCATTGCCCTAGATGTGTACGTACTTGAACCTCATGGCCAAAGCCTGCTGTAATGTTCATACCCCTGTCAATATATTCTTTTTGCTGGCCATCTCTGCACAGTTGATCCTCATGGACTTCAGTGGAGCTGTCCCTTGAAGCAGGAGGCATCTTCCCAGATGAACTTAAAACATAGTCATTTCATGATTACAGGTGGATCTCTGTAATATCACCCAGTTAGTCCTCCCAGACAAAGATCCACAGTGCCTCATGTAAAGCTCAAGTTACTCCCAGAACTAAGTCAGCCAGTGACCCCTTTCTTCCCCAAGGTCTGCTCTGCTCAGACAAATCTTATGACTACATTAAAACATTTGATATGTAACTTTAGTTAAAAATAATAGGTTCTACTTACTAGCTATACTATATGATTGTGAAATTGGCAACACTTTCTACATTTATCCGACTACATATTATATTAATCTTTTCATTCAAAAGTGGATAGACAACTAAAACATTATTTGCAAAAATATTTATTTTATACATATTTGTGGTATATTTAAATAGACAAAATGATAGATATATAAGTATACAGTTTAGAAATTCTACAGTGTGAGGAATACATTCTTTATATTATTTCACTTACAATAAAAACTGTCATACAGTGTTTTTGTACAGACAGCACATGTCAATGTACAGTACAATACATTTACTAGATGAGTTCATCCAGAACAAGTCCTTGGTTTAACACATGGATTCTTATGAAGGAAATCACCAATTCATATTTACAATATGATTTATAGTTAAAACACTATAAATGGGCTACACAAAAAAAATGGTGAACTTTTGCACTGAGTGCAATAACCAGTTCAATACTAATTACAACATTTACAAAGCTGTTACTGCATACATTAGATAGTTTTGCCTAGAAGACTTTTAATCGGTATCTGAAATCTACATCATAATTTGGCTGTAGAATTCCCAGGCCTGCTCGGGATTCATCCAGTGGTGGAGTTTTGGAATTTTTATCAACAAGCTCCATGTCAAAGTAAGAAAACAACAGGGTCATTAACTGCTTGATCTCATGGACTGCAAACTTGCGGCCTGGGCACTTGGTTTTCCCTGACCCGAATGGCATGTAGTAATGCTTCAGTTTCTTTCCTTTCAGAAAAAAGTTGGTCCTTTCTTTCCCATTTTCATCCAGATAACGATCATATTTGAATGTCTAAGAATCAAACATATAAATAAATGAGTATAAGATGTATATGCCTCTATACTAAGTTAAATAGTGATAACTGTAATGAACAATAGTAATATGTGAAGCAACCCATAGCAAAAGAATAAAGGATTTCAGTTTACCGAAGGTAGAAGAAAAAGAGGAAAATGCATTCTTGTTGGTTGCTGTGGGCTTGCTCTTTGTTCAATGTCAGCCATAGACATGAAATGATTGTTACCTGACCAGCCCCCAAGGGCTGTGAAAAACAAAATGATGCATAAAAAGGGGGGGGGGGGAATTCACTGGTCTGGCCAAATACAGTATTATGTGGTGATGACTGTGTTCATCACCATCCCACTTTCATACCCAATAATTTATAGCCAACCCATCTGTATAGCAACCTTAACCATGGTAGAAAGCATGGCTATTTGGGTATTCCATTATGGTAATGCTAATGGGATTTAGCTGGCAGTGAGCACACAATGCACATGGAAATTATTTAATATAGCAAGAAAGAATTCCAATGAAAGGAGGTAAAGTGTGGGTCTAAAAGAGGTCTCCCTGTGGAGATGAACAGTGGACATTAGCAAACCTGGAAATATGAAGCGCAAAAGAAATAGCCTCAGAACTAATTGTTGTATAAGAGCAATTTATGGTCTGTACCTTCCAATAATGACCATTATATTCATTGAAGATCCCTAACCCCCTTAATGCTGTTAATGTAAATTAAACCACTCTGCAATAACCCCCCCCCCCAAGAAAAAAAAATCAAACAAACTCACACCAAACTATAGCTCTTTTAGTTTTCTAGGATATTGGGATTCATGAAACCTCACATTACACTACTTTCTGTACCACTTACCGTGGGATCTTCATAAATTTCAGGGTCCAGATGTACTGTCTGTGGGTAAAATGCCACAATGTCATCTTTGCGAATGTTGTATGACCCCATATCATCAAGTTGTAAAACAAAGTTCTGTTTGGCCACTCTGATGTTCATTGATGCACTTGATAGCCTCATTGATTCTTTGATTATGCTATCTGTGAATTAAAAGATCATAATAAATATTATTTTAGATTTATTTATTTTTTGTTTTTTACACAAGAAATCTCTCTGGTGGTGCATATATTCTTTAGGAATAACTAAAGGGATGCACATGTTTCAGGGCCTGTGAGTTTATAGGGTACCCGCTGCTCCTTTTTGCATCTTGTACTTTAAGGGAAGGTATATTGATTTTTATATATTTTTTCTTATTTGTTTCCTATTGCCATTGCTAAAAAATACAGTTTATTTGTTTTCCAGTCAGGTAAATAGGCAATATTATATATTAGGAATTTTGATATTCGGCAGCAAGTGAGGCTCTTGGCTCCTCTTTCACATGTTTTCTAGGACTCTTGTCTGCTTAAAAAATCTATTGTGTACAGAGCTCAATAACATAAGTTTAAAAGCCTTTAAGCTGTAAACAAAAATCACAATGAATTGACACAAAACCACACATTCTCTTTAAATTATGTAGCACTTCTCATATAATCAAAAAAGGGAAATTATTGCAGTTTATTAAAGCTGTGAATTTAGTTGAAGACTAAATAGTATAAAGTGATTTTCATGGGTTCCAGTTTATACATCTGTTAATATTGTAGCAGAGAAGTGTTTAGAATGACATTTGCCATTAATAGGATAATTATTATTTGTATTATTTCAATACTTTTATTTGTGGAATGTTGTACATTATTTAACCATACCCAAGATAGGCATGTCCTCCAGCTGTTGCCGATTTAGGATAATGAAGCTGTCATTCAATGAAACTTTCTGATTAGATTTTTCCAAGACATGTTTGATTTCTTGAGTTGCCACTTTCATTGCTTTTGGGCACCTGGAAAAACAGGTTAAAATATAAATCCATACTGTTCTAGATCATAGGAGAGACATGAAAAAAGCCAGTGGAATTATTGCCATTCATTTTTTTAATTTTACCTGAGGATGTTGTAGACAGTCCAAAATGTTGCTGGTAGTGTGTTAGCTAAGGAAGCCCAGAGGACTGCCAGATGGGTCCTTGCTTTTTCCCAGTCATTCATGGTGGTAGCTTCATTCATGAACATCCTGTTGTAGATGAGGCTGGAAATATTGTCTCTTTGCCGGACTTTCTCTGGAAGGAGATCTTTGGCTAGACTCTCTCTGGCACTGTGTGCCGTTTTAAAGACGTGAATTGGCAGGCCTGCTACAAGGGCAGGAAAAATTCTGTCAAACTCTTTAAAGTTTTCAAGAGCATTAGGAATTAAAGCTCTTTCTGCTTCTAGTCTAGCCTGGCTCTTCTCATCCTTTGCATTTAGTTCTTTGCCAAAAATAGTGAAGTATCCGGATTCAAACATCACACGATAACAGAAGGCATACAGCCCATCATTTATCCAGTCATTGTTGTTTTCTTTAGATGCACTGAGATGCAATAGGGTGCGTTGAAGATTCTCCATCATGTTAGAAATGAGAGAATCCAGGGCATCACCCTGCAAGGACTTTATAAATGTTTCATGCACGTTTTCTGTTGTGTGGCCATCTGCAGGGTGGAAACTGCTGTGCCCAAAAGCCTAATAAAGGCAAAAGATATTTTTACTTAGTAATAATAGCACCAAGGCAGTTTAATACAGTCATTAGAACATTGTCAGCCAATGAGGTATATGTTTAAAATGAAAACAGAAAAGCACACCAACTGCAACAAATAAGCTGTTGGTGACAGTCTGAAATTGGGAAACTGATTAGATGCTATGCATGATGGTAAAAAAAAAACAAAAAACCTCTGTGCAGCAGCACCCCTAATATCTAATCCCGATCATGATCCAGCGATGTGCATGAGAGCCTTGGCTCTCCGGGGACTCTCCCTCTTCATTGGCTCCTTTGCCTACTGTCAATCACAACCAGTGAGCCTATGAGGAGAGAGAGGGGTAGGGCAGAGCCACGGCTCTGTGGGTGAAGGGACACACAGATCAGCGGCTCTGAAGTGAGCCTGCTTGGGTGCCCCCATAGCAAGCAAGCAAGCAGGAGGAAGGGAACTGAGAAGAGTGGGATCAGGGCTGCTCTGTGCATAGAGTAGGTAAGCATAACAGATTTTTTTTTTTTAAGAATTGCCTTTAATATCACTTTAAGCTGGTCTAAATGTTTATGGGTACCATGCCCAATATATCTCTTAAAAATACCAAAAAAAAAAAGTGCCAGCTGATTTTAGGGTTAAATACTATTTGAGTGATTATCAAAGTAAATGTATACACTAAATGGACGGCATTTAGTTTTCCAAAGCACTTTGTATCACACAATTTGAATAAAACATGTTTTCACCCGTTGTGCATCTCGATGCAGCAGAGATCTTGTAGCTGCTCCCATCTACCTCCATGCACTCCAGTGATAGCTGAATGTCATTACTCACTGGGCAGGTTTACTTTGATGACAACAGTGGACCATACCTATGTAATGCGTGTTAAAATGTATTTATTTATTATTTATTACAGGTACTTATATAGCGCCATCAATTTACGCAGCGCTTTACATATATATATTGTACATTCACATCAGTTCCTAACCCTCAAGAAGCATACAATCTAAAGTCCCTAACCTACATTCATACATATACATACTAGGGCCAATTTAGACAGGATCCAATTAACCTACCAGCATGTCTTTGGAGTGCAGTTGGAAACTGGAGTACCCGGAGGAAACCCACGCAGGCACAGGGAGAACATGCAAACTCCAGACAGGTGGTGCCATGGCTGGGATTTGAACGAACAACCCTAGTACTGCCAGGCGGAAGTGCTAACCATTTAGCCACTGTGCTGCCCATATAGCCACTTGTAGCCCATAAAAAAAAGTCTGGGTCTGGGTCTGCCATGCCTGATAAAGACCTTTGTGTCAAGATTACCAGGTACTGTTTTAATAAAAGCAGCAGATATAAAACATATTGAAAATTACCTTGAACCTTTAATTAACATATTAAAGCTTATAGGAGAGGAGGGGCTGACAGATACTTTAAGATTTAATTTGTCAAAAAGGAGGAAGAACAACAGCGGCCCATACTTCTTTCAAGTAATAAAGTTAAATGTATTACTTTAGGTTTAGGAACACGTTTTATTATTATAGCCTGAGGTATGGTCATTTGCATGCTTAGCTTTATTACCTTGTTTTACAATATGTGTAACTTATCGAGACAGGAAAAAGAAAACCTACACATTACGTTATGTTGTACCTTGGCTGATGTTGAGAAGTGGAATTTCAACCAGTCAAAGTGCCGCCCATGCTTCATCACTGCAGTAAATGCAAAAGGGTCAGTGATAAAATGAATGAATTGTCCTGCAATCTTGCAGGTGAAGATATCACCGAATTTCTTTTGCCTTGATCTGAGGAACTCAAGAGGGTTGGCCCCAAACTGCAAGGCACAACCCATGTAGGGAATGAGCCCATTTTCCAAGGGTGGTTCACCCGGCTGCCTGCAATGACAAGAACAGGCATGTATACCCTTTTATTACTTGTTACAGTTTTACATAATATTACCTATTCTCACATGATTCCTTTGACATGTACAGTACTTCATTTACTCACTTGCTGTGAAACACATTTTGTTCTGACCATCTCACAGTAGATAAAACCAACAACAAAAATCAAATATTTAAAAAAGAAGGCTATGCAGGGTTATTGGCAACTATACTGCTGAAAACTTTTTCTTGCTGAATTATTTTCACTCTTATGACAAAAGTATAGTTCTATTTAAACTTGCTTTGTAAAATATAATATGCAACAATGTAAAAAAATCAGTTGTAGGTTAGTTGGTAATCATGGCCACTGGAGATCATCTATGCTGTACCTGTTTAGAAAAGCCCTTATAGCTATGCTAAGACAACACAGTGCCATAAAACACTAACTGTAACTTTGGTGTCATGTGGCAGTGTGTTTTCTTGGTATAGCTATAATGTAGCAAGTTTAAATATATACTGTATATACACTAGCAAATTCAACACATAATTGGTAGCCAGCATGATCAACATTATTAAACACAAGCTTAATTCAGGATTTTGATTCTTACCGTCTTCTAATGCCAACAATAAGCCAGAACAAACAGCACAGAGCCACAACTGATCCCCATATTAATGATATGGTCAGCATCTTTTACTATGATGGAATCTCAGGATGGACCACACTTTCAAGTGTAAGCTAAGAGCAGTGCTGAAGGGTAGAAAAGTGGTCATCATTTATATACCCATTGCAGAATAATGGGCTGTGTAGAAATGAACTCAAGTAACCAAGAATAAGTATTGATGATTAACCTCTCAGCCAATGGGATGCTCTCCTTTAAGCTTGTGCTACTGTGCATCTGTAAAAAAAAAAAAAATCAAAAGTCTCAGCCCAAACCATCATAGAGATAGCCTTGACCATTGTCCACAGGTATGATGAGGTTCCAAAGTAAGCAAAGAGTTGTAATAATAGATAATCTGAAGGTCTCTGGGTGTGTTCAGGTCTTTCATATGAGCTTACAAACAGTTGACTATAGGTCACTGGGTCCTGGCATGCATTTACTTTTCACTTTTTTTCTGGTGTTCTTTCCTAGCTCAGCAGTAGCAATGCAGCAATAGTACTAAGGACCACTTTAGGTATTTATTTCACCTGTGATTCTGAGACGAGAAATGGAAACATGAATTGTTAAATTATGTCATTTTGAGTTGCCACCTGAACAGGAATAGAGGGGAAGTCTCACTAGAACACTTTTTGTAACAATTGTCCATTTAACCACTAGCCTACAGGGCACTTATACCCCCTTCCTGCCCAGGCCAATTTACAGCTTTCAGCGTTGTCACACTTTGAAAGACAATTGCGCGGTCATGCAACACTGTACCCATATGAAATTTTTATCATTTTTTTGTGACAGATAGAGTTTTATTTTGGTGGTACTTAATCACCTCTGGGTTTTTTATTTTTTCTTAAACAAACCAAAAACCACTGAAAATTATGAAAAAAAAAAGTTTTTTCTTAGTTTTTGTTATAAAATTTTGTAAAGTGATGTTTCTCCTTCACTGATGTGCGATAATGAGGCTGCAGTGATGGGCACTGATAGGCTGCACTGATGGACACTGATAAGTGGCACTGATGGGCACTGATGAGGAGGCACTGGTAGGTGGCACTGATGGGCACTGAAAGGCAGCACTGATATATGGCACTGATAGGTGGCACTGATAGGTGGCACTGATAGGCGGCACTGACTGGCACTGTTAGGTGGCACTGACTGGCACTGTTAGGCGGCACTGATAGGCAGCACTGACGGGCACTGATAGGCGGCACTGATGCACACTGATAGGTGGCACTGACTTGCACTGATAGGCGGCATTGGCTGGCACTGATTGGTGGCACAGATTGGCAGCACTGATAGGTGGCACTGATGGGTGACACTGAAAGGCAGCTCAGATGGGCACTGATATGTGGCATTGATGTGCACTGATGGACACTGGCAGGTGGCATGGATGAGCACTGAGAGCTGGCACTGATGAACACTGACAGGTGACACTGCTGGGGCTACACAGATCATCAGGGCACACTGATCATCAGTGCCCTGATGGTCAGTGCACATGTCCCCTCGGAGGAATGCCGATTACCGGCTCTCCTCTCCTCACGAGCTGTCAGCGTGACAGCTCATGAGGAGAGAAATGCCGATAATCGGTATTTCCCTGTTTACATGTGATCAGCTGTGATTGGACACAGCTGATCACATGACTGAGCTGAAATCTTTGGCTCTTTCTGTGGATCGGTGGTCCACTGTGTACAAGGGACACAGCGCACCGCCGATCGCGGTGCTGCGCGCTCCCGGAGCCGCGCATGTGCGGTGAGAATGGGAGGATGTCATATGACATCCTCCTAGAATGAGAGAACTGCCTTGCGCCCGTCATTGGACTATATGGCGGGCGGGAGGCGGTTAAAGAGAGTGGACTTCTAGCTTTAGAGATTTTCTCTCTCTAGAAATGCAAAAAAAAAAAAAAGTTTTGTCTTTAGATATAATTTAAACCTGGGGTACTCAATCTTTTAAAGAGCAAGGGCCACTTAAGTGATTTGATAACTGATCGCAGGCCACAATGAACTATGGGGTTTTACCACCCCTCAAGGGGAAACGTTAGCTGTATAAAGCCATGTTAAAAACATGAGTTTTTCAACCCTTCTTAGCGTTTTTGCATTAGCATTTAGCTGTGTTTTGGAGCGATTAGCGGCGTTTTTCCACGTTTGCGTTTTTTTAGGTTTTTTTTTACCAAAAAATAATTTTACTTGGTCAAAAAAAGTGCAAAACTCCAGTTTTCCGCGTCTTACCGCGTTTTACCGCGTTTTTCAGCGTTAGAGTGTTTTTACAGCTAAAATACTCCTCTAGAAACCCACCAGTCCTGTTTTTTTTTCAGCCAAAAAATGTTGATTACAGTCTATGTGTACATGGACACATAGGATAACATGCTGGGGAGTTTACTGGCTGTAGAAAAGAACATCAAAAGCCAAAAACAGCCGCTGTAAAAACGTCCAGTGTGCATGACGGCTAAGGCAGTTTATGGCTCAGTGCAGATAACCCCCAGGAAAGCCACAGGTGCACTGTACTGCATCCGTGAATCAGTGTGAATGCAGCCTAATATTATTATTTTACAGGATTTATATAGTGTCAACAGTTTGTGTAGCGCTTTACAACATGAGGGTAGATAGTACAATTACAATACAATTCAATATACCGTAGGTAGAATCAGATGTTCTTACACTCTAATAGCCGTTAACCTATAGGTGCTAATATGCCCATTGTGAAAGCTATTATGCCCATTGTATGTGATGTTTAATGCAGGGACCTTTTTCTCTTGCAGCTGCTTATGGCATTCCTCCCCAGGCTGATAGAAAGGATTAGAGGTGGAGTGCACTTGGTATCACTCTGCCTGGGACAGGAGCTGGTGCTACAGAGGAAGCATCAGCTTATGTGGCCCCTGCTCCCTCCGCTGCTGGCTCACTGCATACCAATGCTCTGTGATGGCAGGTTGGCAAGTCCAGATCGTGATCAATGGACTTACAACCCATTGCACTGGATCGAATGAGGTCTCAGGTAAGTAATAAACGGGGGGGTAATATTGATGCCTTTTTTCTTACTAATGCAAGGAAAAGTAAAAAATGTTTAGGCTTTATAATTACTTCAAATCCCCAGTCAGGTTCTTATTTTTCCAAGTTGTGCCCCATTTAGGAGATTTCCCTTCAATCCCTGTCCCATAAGCACAAGAGAAGGAATCCTCCCTTAGACAGCTGTCACCACAACAAAGTTTCCAGTCCAAAGAATTTTGTGCTATATTTGTTCAAGATGACAACTAACAATTTTGGATTTTGCCATCACTTTCTGTTTTGGCAACAATGGCCACCAGCAAAATAGGAGTGAATCTCCCTAGTGGGGACCCAGACAATAATAAAAGCCTTAGAGGAGTTCAAACATTCTCTACTCTATCCAAAACTAAAAAATTGTTTTGACGTTAGATACACTTTTTGCGATTTCCTTTTTTAGGTGATCTCATTGATTCTCACCTTGCTCTCTAGAGACGTATACTTACCTTGATCCAACTGCTGTGGCCTCTGAGGATTGTTTACATCTTGCACAGCAACTCCTCGCTCCCTTGGCTGTACCTGTGCAGTAGAGCCCCATAGAAGTCTATGGAGCCTGTCTACCTCCATCTCCAGCCAGGAGATGCAGGTTGGTTTTAGCCATCAGATGTGTCAGAATTTGCCATACCTCTGAAAAACAATCCAACAGGAATAATTTGTTTGACAGGATGTATGGCTCACTGCCTGTTTTAACCCTGTAAGGGCTTGTTCACACTTGACTAAATTTCAAACTCTTCACAAACGCCCCTATAGCATTAGTATGGGCATTAGACAGGCATTAGCCATTTGCCCTCCTGAGGATTTACCTCCATTCCTGGCCAGGCCATTTTTTGCGTTATGGCGCTGCTTTACTTTAACTGACAATTGTGCGGTCATGCAGCGCTGCACCAAAATGAAATGTATGTCATTTTTTCCCACAAATTGAGCTTTCTTTCGGTGGTATTTGGTCGCCTGTGTGTTTTTCATTATTTACACTATAAAAAAAACCAAGACCAACAATTTTGAGAAAAAAACTATATTTTTGACTTTTTGCTATTAAATCTGTCCAGTAGAAAAATTTAAAAAATCAAATTTCATCATAAATTTAGGCCAAAATGTATTCTGCTACATGTCTTTGCTAAAAAAAATCCTAATACATTTAAATTAATTGGTTTACGTGAAAGTTATAGCGTTTACAAATGGCAGTATAGATCCCGGGATTTTCTTTTTTCTACTAATAATGGCGGCAATCAATGACTTATAGCGGGACTGTAGGACTGAGGCGGAAACTGAGGAAGAGGCAAGTCCTCGAAACGCGTCAGCATATTGGATGTCTACACTCCCTATTGCGGACTGTTACTCAGCGCGGTGTTGACCCAGCTGTTCTTTATGATGTGCCTTGACTATATTGTTGTTTGTGAGTACAACACCTACTTTATTTTTTATTAAACATTTTTTATGGTAATGCACTAGGCCTGTGTGCCCTCTGTTTTTTCTTTCCTCACTGGGGGGAACTGACTTGGTGTCACTGACATCCCTAGTGACACCAATACAGTGATCAGTGCTAACAAAAAGCACTAACACTGTACTAATGGTACTGGCAGGAAAGGGTTAACATGAGGGGCGATCAAAGGGTTAACTGTGCACAGTCATCCAAAGCAGTGTGCCTGAGCTGACAGGGAGAACTGTTAGTAAACGAAACAGTCCTCTTCCCCAGTGGAGATGCTCGGTAATCACCGGACACCGGCATATGATCAATGGCCGGGACCCGATGATTGACAGCTGCAGCCGCCCCTACCAGGAAATGCAAAATCACGTATACATACGTGATTTTGTGCACCCCTGCTGCCCTGTAGCAGTATATCTGCTATAGGGCAGTCGGGAAGCAGTTATTGAGCTTTAGTATGGGTGATTTACAAGTGTTAAAAGTGTATCACAAACACCTATAATAAACTCTAATGGTATTAATGCACCACAACCGCACTGAAAATGCCACGCAAACGCCTGCCAGGGTGTTTAAGGAGTTTCACCATATACCTGAATTCGAGGCGTTGAAAGGTTTCAAACTCCTCCTGACTCGACATGGGGCTTCAATTTAAAGCAACGTTAATACTTCATGTTTTGATAATGTGAACAGTACTGTGTGTTACCCATAGTATCATTTCCATAGACGTTTGAGGAGCATTAAATACACCCTTCAAACTCCTGCTTTCAATGTTCTGATGAGCTACTTTGGAAAACTGTGTATACAATTCAATTACAAAGGTGCAGAATAGGTTCCAGACTTTTTTTTATTATTAGCAACTAAGACCTTTAAGGCCAGAAGTAGTTATTCATTATACCCAAGCCACATTCAAATTGTTGTAGCTTTTTGCAACGTGCTGTTCATCTCTGGTGGTGCTTGCTAGATACACTGACTATGCTTAAAATTCTGTGCATGGGCTATAAAGGCGGGGGAGGGTAATAAATATTGCCAAACAGCTGAACTCCATGCAGCAATGAAAGAATAAAGTAAAAGCAGCTCCGTATTCATGTCAAGCAAACTTTTTTTTATAAGTTTTGGATAGAGTGTGAAAGGATTAGAATTTAGAACCCATCTCTGGATTTTATTTCTATGCTAAAGGCAGTTCACACTGTAGTGGATCTGTGCAGGCACAGCACCTCATTCATTTGAATGGGCTGCTCCACCTGAGTGAAATGCAGGAATAAAAGTTCCCAACCCTTTTTCAAAACCGCAGCAGCATGGAATTCCCTCAGCCAAAACATGCTGTGTTATCCAGTGCATAGGGGTGTCATTAAAAATTAATGGCACATCTTTTAAACAGCAGTACATCTTGCCTGTGGGTTACACAAGTTCCTGCACCCGCTACAAGGTGAATCTAGTGTTAGGAACATGTTACATGTTCACTTGTATTTAGTGTGCAACATGTTCCTGAGCTCCCACTTCCCACCACTAGACACTGTGACAGCATTCAGGGGGGTTCCTCTCCCCAGCAGCTGCTGTCACATTGCGGCCCCTTTCACACAGACGTTCCGTATGTCCGTTTTTCATCTGTCCATTTACGGATGAAAAACAAACACCCATGTATTTCCATGGACTAGCGGATGTAAACATCTGATCATCTGTTTACATCTGTTAATGGCTGCATCCTTTAACATCCTATTTTTCTTCCATTAAACAAAAAAGGAACAGATGAAAAACGGATGTAAAAGGACAAAACTGTATGTAAATGGATGTAAACAGACATAAAATGGCTGTAAACAGACAAAAACAGATGAAAAACCAACAAACAACAGATGTACACTGATGAAAACAGATGAAAAACTAATGTGAACTGATGACAAATGGATTTAAACTGATGAAAAATGGATGAAAACTGATGAAAAATGGATGAAAACAGATGAAAAACTGATGTAAACTGATGAAAAATGGATGAAAACTGATGTGGACCAAGGGACGTATTTGTCCCATGTTTTTAATTGCCTGTATCATTTGATTAAGAACTTAAAATACTTTTTTGGTTTGAGTCAAAATATTAGTTGTTATCAACAAATGGATCTAGCTTTTTGCCAATTATTTCATGAAATGGCTTAGTTACAGCAACTGAAGTGTACGAACTTTAACCGTTTCAATACCGTGCAATTTTACACCTTCCTGCCCAGGCCATTTTTCAGGTTTCAGCGCTCTCACACTTTGAATGACAATTGCGTGGTCATACAACACTGTACCCAAACTAAAATTTTATCATTTTCTTCACACAACTAGAGCTTTCTTTTGGTGGTATTTAATCAACACTGGGGTTTTTATTTTTTGCTAAATTAACAAAAAAAGACCAAAAATTTTGAAAAAAAAACACATTTTTCTTTGTTTCTGTTATAAAAGTTGACAAATAAATAATTGTTCTTCATAAATTTAGGCCGAGATGTATTCTGCTAAATGTCTTTGGTGAAAATAACCCAAATTAGGATGTATTTTTTAGTTTGTAGGAAAGTTATAGAGTTCACAAACTATGGTATAGATCTGAATATTGATCAATCCTAAAGTACTGACAGCCAATCTAATTTCTTGAGGTCCAAGAATGTCAGAATAGTACAGATATCCCACAAATGACCCCTTTTTGCAGAGTAGACAGTCCGACGTACTTCATAAGAGGCATGGCGAGTTTTTTGAAGTTGTATTTTTATGTCATAATTTTTCGGAAAATGAAAAAATTAAAAAAATTATTTTCACAATTTTTTTTTTTACATACTGTCACCAGTGCATTACAGCGTCATCATATAACTGGCATGGCGGTTAACACGGACACTGACTGGTGACAGTATGAAAAAAAAAATATATATATATATATATTTTTTTTTTATTATATTTAATTTTTTATTACATTTTCTTTAAATTTTTTTTAAGATTTTTTTTTCATATTTTACTATGACCAAAGTAGTACAATGTTACCATAGTAACACTGTACTACTTTGGGGAAGTGATCAGTATTTTTTTTTTTTTTTTACACAATTTTCTTATAGCAAAGAATTACTTTGCTATAAGCAAGCATTTACCTGAATGAAATCGATTCATTCAGCTTTTTTTTTTTTTTTTGTGCTTAGCTGTGATTTGGTCACAGCTAATAACATGACATGTGCATGTGATTAGCTGTGACCATTCACAGCTAGGCACTAGTATACAATGGATGGCATCATGAATGAAGCCATCCATTGTATACAACTGTCATGTGACCTGCTGTGATTGGTCACAGCAGGTCACATGGTACCAGCAACGGGAGCCGGTACTCGGATCTGTCATCGGCCGTGTCCGAGGTGCACGGCCCGTGACAGATCCCGCTGCTGTGCCGCTCTGCATTACCGCAAACGGCACATGTGCGGGAGCACGCCAAATGGCGTGCACCCGGAATGAAGAGGCACATCTGAAGCCACCAAACGGCCATTGGCCGGGCGGCTAATGGTTAAAAACAAAAAATTGATTCTTTTGACTTTCCGTAATCTTATGGTCCTCAAAGGGTTAACTGATGGAAAAACTAATGTGAACTGATCTGTTTTTTCTTGGAAAAAACATGAATGAACTGATGAAAAAATACGGAATGCCTGTGTGAAAGGGGCCTTAGGCCTCATGCACACTGGGAGTTTTAAAAACGCCTGTAGCGTTACTTGTATAAAGTCATGTTAAAAACGCTAGTTTTTCTGCATTTTTTTAGTGTTTTTTCATTAACATAAAGCCGTGTTAGGGTTTTTTTGTAGCATTTTTTAGCACAGAAAACAAAATGGATAAAAAACGCTGGTTTGCCACATTTTTTACAGCTAAAAAACTCCTCTTAAAACCCACTAGTGCTAGGGTTGTTTCCAGCCAGAAAACACTCCTGCCAAAAAAAAGCGGATTAAAGCCTACGTGTGCAAGGACACATAGGATAACATGCTGGGGAGTTTACTGGCTTTAGAAAAAAAAGTCCAGAAGCCAAAAACAGCAGCTGTAAAAACATCCAGTGTGCACGAGGCCTTAAAATTGGGGCGGCTTTGTGAAGCTTCACCTGCACAGCTGTGTCATTCATTCGCAGAATGAATGAATAAATGAACTGCAAGTCCTGTCTCCACCATGACGGACAGACCTATGGTTATCAATGAACCAGAAGTGCGGTAATCAGTGCCCTTGTAGTCTATTGACACTTCCTCCAGTTTAGTAATGCTTTGCAGTCTCCTGTGGAAGCTAAATAATAAATGCACATTTTTTTCCCTGTGCATTTAATATTTTTTTTTTTAATGGTGAACTTAGCCTTTAAGGCTACATTCACATGGGGATTTTTTGCCACAGCGCAAATTATAGCGGCAGGAATCTGCTGATTCCTGCTGCTGTGTTTGACAGGTGTGAGCAGCTAATAGGGGCGGACTGACAACTCATGGGGCCCCAGAAAATAGGGGATCATGGGGCCCCTGTGTCCTTGCCCAAACTCAAAAAAGCTTATGAAAAAGGTACCAGGGGCATCTCATGGGGCCCCTCTACTGACCCCGGGCCCTCGGACAGTAACCGAGTTTCCAAATGGTCAGTCCGCCCCGGGCGGCTAGTTGTGGCTGCTGAGCCTGTACACTGCAGTGAAAGGTCGGCGGCTCAGGGAGGTAGATATGGCGGGAGTCAGGGGGGTCTGAACCCCCCGAGGAGGGTTGCCAACCATTCCTGCAGGCTGCAGACCTCAAAATTTTCACTCGCCTGCAAGTGGAAATAAGGTGGAGCTGACGAGCAGTGCCAGGACTAGGGATGTGAGGGAGGGGTGGCAATGGTTGCGGTGACAAGCAGCGATCTCCTGTATGGCTTTCAATGAAGCAGCTGAAAGCTTCAGGAGAGAGAGGAGGAGATGTGGCTTCCAACTGCTTCATTTAAAGCCATACAGGAGATCACTGCTTGTCACCGAAACCACTGCTACCCCTCCCACACACCCCTAGTCCCGGAGCTGCTTGTTGCCCCCACCGCTGCACAGAACGGTTTTATTTCTGCCCCCCTCCCACCACCGCTGTGCTCCCACCGCTGTGTTCTTCTCAGTACCCAGCCCCTCCCTCCATCCTCCGCACCAATAAGAGAAGAGGGGAGAGAGGCTGGATCTGCTCTGCCTCCCCCTGTGCCCGTCCACACTCCAGTCTGTGCAGCTTCAGAGGAGGTGTGTAGAGGAGGAAATTGTACACAGAAGCTGACAGTCACAGCTCTAATGCTTCTGAAGGATTCAAGATGAGTATGAACTACTCTTCCATCCTTCCACCCCACCCCCCATCTTTCATCCTTCCACCCCCTCCTTTCCTTCCATCCTTCCACCTCCCCCTCCCTTCCATCCTTCCACTCCCCCACCCTTCTATCCTTCCACTCCACTCCCCCTCCCTTCCTTCCATCCTTCCACCTCCCCTTCCTTCCATCCTTCCACCTCCCCCTCCCTTTCTTTCATCCTTCCATCCCCCCCTTCCTTCCATCCTTCCACCCCCCTCCCTTCCTTCCACCTACCCTTTAGGCCACGAGGACAGAGGAAGCCAGGGCAAGGCTGAAGGCAAAAGGGGATGTGTGTCCAAAGTATCTATCAACACCCACAAGAGTAAGTCCTTGAGAGAAAAAAGCTGAATAAGGGGAGTAACTTGGGCCCCAATATAGTAGTGATGAATGTTCGGGAGACCAAGAACACCCCAAATACATGGGTGGTAATGCAAATGTTTTGACAAACAAGGACTTCCTGAGGCCCATACAAACTGTAAAATTTGGCCTTGTAAGATACATAGTATATGGGGTGGAATCCGAACAGGGAGCACCCGAAAAGGATAAAGTAGCTTGGGAAGGTAAGTCATTTTAATTGCTTGAGCCCTACCAAACCAGGATAAGGACATGGACTGCCAAGAAGAGAGCAACTGGTTTAGCTGAGAAAGCAGAGGAGGAATATAACCAATGGTCACTACTCCGTACTCTTACTACTTGACCTCTCTGTGGCTTTTGATATGGTTGACCATCCCCTCCTCCTCAAAAAACTCCACTCTCTTGGGCTCCGAGACTCTGCTCTCTCCTGGTTCTCCTCCTACTGCAGCACACCTTCAGCGTTACCTATAACTCTGGCTCCTCCTCTTCACTCCCTCTTTCTGTAGGGGTCCCTCAAGGTTCTGTCCTTGTACCCCTACTCTTCTCCATCTACACCTCCTGCCTTGCTCACTTGATAAACTCCCATGGCTTTAAGTACCATCTCTATGCTGATGACACACAAATCTATCTTTCTACCCCTCACCCCACCCCTTCAGTCTCGCCTTGCATTACTAAGCTACTAAGTGACATTTCGGCATGGATGTCACTCCACTTCCTCAAACTCAATCTTTCCAAAACTGAGCTCTTAGTATTCCCCCCCAGACCGTGCCCCCTCCCCTGACCTCTCCATCAAGATCAATACCACAATCATCAGTCCCCTCATGCCAGGATACTAGGTGTAATCCTAGACTCCGATCTGTCCTTTCAGTCCCAAATCCATTCACTGTCCAGATCTTGTAGACTTCACCTCCACAACATCTCCAAGATATGCCCATTCCTAACCTCGGAAACCACTAAGCAATTTATTCACTCTCTTGTTATATCTCGCCTTGACTATTGTAACTCCCTCCTCATTGGCCTACCTAATCGCAGGCTATCCCCTCTTCAGTCTATCATGAATGCTGCTGCCAGACTCATCTACCTTACTAACCGTTCTGTATCTGCCAGCCCTCTCTGCCAATCCCTCCACTGGCTTCTCATTGCACAACAGATAAAATTGAAAACATTAACAATAATGTATATAGCCATTTATAACTCTGCCCCGAATTACATCAACGATCTTGTCTCTAAATATCACCCAAACCGTACTCTCCACTCCTCCTACTCTCTAGCTCCCTTGTCTCCTCCTCCCATGCTCGTCTCCAGGACTTGTCCAGAGCTTCCCCCATCCTCTGGAACTCTCTACCCCAATTTATCAGACTATCGCCTACTCTGCTCACTTTTAGGCGATCTCTGAAAACCTTTCTCTTCAGGGAAGCCTATCCTGCCCTCAGCTAATAATGGAATCTTCTACTCTTCCAACCAGTCCATCCCCCACAGTTACTACCTTTTGTACCACTAGCCCCTCCCTCCTAGATTGTAAGATCCAAGGAGCAGGGCCCTCCTATCCCTCTGAACTGTATTGTTGCTGTATTGTCTCCCGTTATATTGTAAAGTGCTGAGCAAACTGTAGGCGCTGTATAAATCCTGTATAATAATAATAATATTTGCCTGATGCAACAAATCATAAGAAGGTGTAAGTTTAAGTCCCAAATAAGGAGGTCCACTGAAACGGAAATTGGGATTGACAAGTGTGTCAGAAGCGGTTGGGTAAGGGAAACCTTCATAGCCACTGACTTATTAGGATTTACATGTAAACCCAAGAGATGAGCTACGTAAATCTGTCAGAAGCGACAAGAGATTGGGGAGAGAAACAAGTGAAGACGAGAGATACATCAAAATATCGTCCACAAAAAGGGCAATCTTATGATGCAATCCCGCCAACTCGAGACCCGAAATGTTTGGATGAAGTCGAATGCGAACAGCGAGGGGTTCTAGTGCCATAATGAAAAGAAGAGGAGGACAACCCTGACGCATACCACCCTTAATTGGAAAACGAGATGATTCAACCCCATGATAATGGACTGTAGCAGACAGAATACTATAAAGTCTATAAATCCACTGAAAAAAATCATCTCCCACACCCCACCTCTGCAAGGCCCTCTGTAAATAAGTCCAAGAAAGAGTATCAAAGGCTTTAGTCATATCCAAAGACAGGAACATAAAATCACGGGACCGCATTTGAGCGAAATTACTAATTAAAATAGAGCATCGAATATTATCAGCCGCCTGGCACCGAGAAACGAAACCCACTTGATCTTTATCAATTAAGGTAGGAATTAGCACATTCAATCTATTGGCCAGAGTTTTTGTCAGAATTTTCACGTCCACATTTAACAGAGAAATAGGGCTGTAATTTGACCATGATTGCTGAACTTTCCCTGGTTTAGGAATCATCACAATCTGAGCCTTCAGCATTTCCAAGGTCAGCTGACCATCCCGCTTAAGCTGATTGAATACCTGGGCCAAAACAGGTACTACAATATTGCTAAATTTTTTATAAAAGAGAGCCATCCATCTCGGCCAGCACACTTATGCACCTTCAAAGACTGAATCGTCCACCAAAGTTCATCCTGTGTAATATCAGCACCCAGCAAGTCCCATTGATTTTCTGTTATATGAGGTAAAGGAGTTTCCTGAAGGAACATATCAATGACATCTGCTGGGGCATTCCCCGAACCAGCATAAAGTTTCAAAAGACGATGAGAAAACTCATCCACTATATGCCTGGGATTAGAGGTTCTCAGACACTACCTAGTTTTCAGAGTATAATGATGTTGTTGAGGGGCAAACAAACGTAACTTATTAGCTAACATAGTCCCTATTTTGTTGCCATTCACATACAACTTCTGATGCGACCATCGCAAGTGGCGCTCAGCCTCATCAGTCAGACAAAGACTGAGATCTGTGCGAAGACGATCCACCTTCCGTCGGAGCTCAGCCGTTAGAGACCGCTTAAACAGCACCGAAACCCTTTCAAGCTCACATTCCAAAGCCTGATGATGGTGATCCCGTTCCTTACGCTGTCTGGAAGCCATTTGTATGATATGGCCTCTAATAACCGTTTTATATGCTTCCCAAAGAGTAACAGATGAAGAGACCGTACTCAAATTATTCCAAAAGTAATCCAAGGAATGGAACCGAACATCCTCAACTACAGAGGAAAAAGAGAGAAGGGAATCTTTAACTTCCCTAGCGGTATTCCCGAGTGCAGCTTGGGGTTAATTATCAGTGCCAAAAGCGGTAACCCCAAGCTACACTCGGGATTACCCTGCAGCGTTGCTCTGGGATTCCCTCTTGCACTTACCTTGTCCTGCGCTCCCGCGATGTGTCCCCTGCAGCATCCCCGGCCATCTCCTCCAGCCGATGCCGGCATCCCTGCAAGCATCGGGACGTACAAGACGTACAGGGGATGGAAACGGTGGGAAATTCAAACATTTTAAAAAGTGACATTCACTAATACACTAAAATAACATAGTAAAACATTACTGTTTCAAACCATTTCACATACATTTTGTCCCTACTGCTTTGTCCTGTGCCCTGCCTGCATGTTTAGTGTTCTTTCTGCCTGGAAACAGAGAAAAGTCCATGGCGTCCAAAAAGCATCCCTTTATGTCAAAAGTGGATTTAAACCAGCTAGAATACAGCGATAGTAAATCAGAACCACTTGCAGAATTGAGTGATAATGATTTGTGGGAAAATACAGCGCTGAGCAAACTATTGGTGCTATATAAATCCTGTATAATAATAATAATAATTTGTCATCAGACACTAAAAACGATTTTGCGACTAAGCTGAGTAATGTGCGAACGTGGCGCTCTATTTCAAATTTCAGTGTTTTTGGTTTGATTATATTATTAAATTAAATGTATTATTATTATATTACTAGTATTTATGATTATTTATTATATTATAATTTATGATTTCGTGTTTCAAATTTTATCATACCTGGGATGTTTACTAGACTCTTGTTCGGACAGATTTCAGTGAGTTATTCCTAAAAATTACAGGCCTACAATAAAAAAACAACATATTTCCATGCAAAAAAATGTACCGCTTTGAGCAGAGAAATATTGACATAATCAGACCGCTAGGGAGGTTAAAATACCAGGAGGGAGCTTGTGGACACTGAGAGGGAACTGAACACTGCGTGATAATGGAATCATGGTCAGACCAAGGAATCATCGGAATCCTTATCAAGAGTTAAATGCGGGTGAAAAAAAGGGGCCACAAAAACGTGATCAATACGAGAATGGCTAGAATGAGGGTTGGAGAAAAAGGTATAATCTCTAGAAGTGTGATATAATTCCCGCCAGGCATCGACCAGATTATGGGACCTGAGAATATGCCCAAACTCCACAGAGTGCGGAGAGGAGGCCGCTGAGCCCACAGGAGATTTATCTAGTTTAGGATTAAGAAATAAATTAGAGTCACCTGACAGCATAAGATGGCCTTTCTGATGAACCTGAAAAACCGACAAAAGATGCACAAAAAAACGGGTTTGTCTCTGGTTAGGTGCATAATACATACAGATTGTAACCTCCGCATCCTGTAGAATCCCTACAACTATCAAGTAATGGCCCTGGGGGTACGCAACTACATTGTGCTCTTGGAAAGGTAAAAGAACCCCCTGCTTCTTGGCCGGGGCCGAGGCGAAAAAGACCTGGGCATAACGATCATCTAAAAAACGCAGGGTATAAGAGGGAGTCAGGTAGGTCTCCTGCAGGCAAGCTATATTTACTTTGGAGGAATGAAGAAGCATCATTAGATTCAATTATGTATGCAGTTGGCTCTAATGCCAATTCCACACACAACAATGTTCTGGAAATTTAAACCACTTTCATTAAGCTTTTAATTGCATAAACAAATGAATGGATCAATGGAAGTTACCATCATTGCTGCCATATAGACACTATATAAGGAGGCTGACTGGATCCATTTGACCAGTTTTACAATGGACACATGTGGCTGTAACTGGCAGTAAATTGTTGTGTGTATGGGTCAGACTATAAGTGAGATTTTAATTGCTTGAAAATATGTGATTTAAAGCACACATCTTCAGATGTTGAATAGCAGATACCCTCTGAGCAGTGTCTTTAGCAACCCAAGAGTTTCTAATTCTAGGGTTCTTTTATATGCAAAATTTACATTCTTAGTAAAAGTTGCTTTCCTGCTCCCTTACCACATTTTTTTTTCAAGCAATGATGAATACCTTTTTTGTCCTAAAGGGCATTACAAGGTGAAAAGGTTAACAAGCCAATCCTCCATTTTTGCATATGCTGTATGTGTATCAGATATCCTGGCATTTGGGGCTCCCAAGGTGTTAGAACTGATTCACACATGTGCAATGCTGATTGAAACTCAGCTTTCACAGCTAATTGATTCAGTAGTTGTTCGCCAGTTCATGTCAGGTTCAGGACAGGATTAGCTCAGGATCTTATCTTGTTCACACATATGCGATTTTGAAACGGTTCCCATAAAAGTCAATAGCCTGTAATCCACACCTGAACCTGAAGGCACTGCTCGGAAATCGGACATGACTCTTTTTCAAACCGCACTGAATTTGCACCGCCAGTGGACCAGACATATGCGAACAGGCAACATAGGAAGCAATATTTCATCACATGTCATGCGGATTGGATGAGGTTCAAACCACATCCAATCCGCATTTATACAAATACAGTTTAAAGATATGAACAGGCAACTGAGGATTTCTGCTTTTAATGCATGAAGTCACTTTACCTTCTTGCCTAACCATAGGCTTGATGACAATAGCTTCCTACAGGTTTCTCTTTTTTAACAGATAGAAAAAAGGCAATGAACACACAGACAAAAATAAGGCTGAAAACCAAGCAGATTCTGCTTTACCAGCCAACACAAGTGGATTTGTAATGGTGTGGTTGGTCCTTTTAGGTTAGTAGAACTCCACCTGAGCCACTTAGACCCTTTTCACTTGGGTGTCATACTATAAAGAAGCAAGGGAAGGAGTGCATGTAGTTCTAAAACCCCATACATCATCAGAAAGGGGTGAGTCTTCTTCTCTTCTGGGTTCATCAGAGGTTCTAACCTTTTCCCATTTTATAACTAAACCAACAAAAAGTTTGGTGGGACATACACTTTAAGAAGAACAGATTTAAATCTTCTTTATATTGTCAAAATATGCTTGGTATATATTTTACTGATCATTTTTATATACGTTTAAGTGTTTAATGTAATGATTGCAAATATTATGTGTGTGTAGCCAAATATTCCTTGGTGTCGCTCTTTGTTGAACTGCCCATATACAGTGTACTCTAGTTATGCTGTACTAGAGCCATCTAGTGGTACATGTAAAGAATGCATTATCCTTGCTAAGTAACCTATAATTTGAAAGGTTTTTCTACTTTTGGTGTTATTTTGGGTGAACTGCGGTGGGGTTTGATTTGATTTTCACAAGAGAAACACAGAGACTGCCAGAATGTATATCTCCTTCTGGTAATGCCAAGTGTCTGTCTGCCATGCTAATTGATTCGACTGACTGGAACAAGTATTGAGTTTAATTATTTTGGCTTTTCTTCTATTCATACCCCCTTCACTTTTTTCAACTTTGTTATGTTGCAGCCTGATACTATAGTTGTTTACCTTAATTTTCTTTTTAATAATCTACACTCAGTACCCTATAATGACAAAGTGATAACAGAATTTTAGAAATGTTTGAGAGTTTATTAAAAATTAAAAAATGGAAATATCCCATGTTCTTAAGTATTCAGACCCTTTACTCAGTACTTTGTTGAAACAGCTTTGGCAGCAGTTACAGCCTCAAGTCTTTTTTGGGTGGTGCGGCAAAGCTTTGCACACTTGGATTGGGGGGTTTACTGCTATTCTTCTTTGCAAATCCTCTCAAGCTCAGTCAGGTTGGATGGGAACCATCAATGGACAGCCATTTTCAGGTCTCTGCAGAGATATTCAATAGGGTTCAAGTCAGGGCTCTGGCTGAGCCACTCTAGGACATTCACAGAGTTGTCCCTAAGCCACTTCTGTGTTGCTTGGCTGTATACTTAGGTTTGTTGTCATGTTGGAAGGTGAACCTTTGGCCCAGTCGCTTTCCCTCAACCCTGACCAGTCTCCCAGTCCCTGCTGCTGAAAAACACCCCAACGGCATGATGCTGCCACCAACATGCTTCAATGTTGGGATGGTATTGGGCTGGTGATGAGCAGTGCCTGGTTTCCTCCTGACATAATGTTTAGAATTTAGGCCAAACAATTCAATCTTGAATTCAACAGACCAGAAAATCTTCTTCCTCAGTCTGAGAGTCCTTTGGGTGTTTTTTTTGCAAACTCCAAGCAGACTTTCATGTGTTTTGCAATGAGGAGAGGCTTCTGTCTAGTCACTTTGCCATAAAGACCAGATCAGCGAGAGGCTGCAATGATGGTTGTTCTTCTGGAACTTTGTCCCATCTCCACACAGGATTTCTGGAGCTCAGTCAGAGTGACCATCAGGTTTTTGGTCACCTCTCTTACTAAGGTCCTTCTCTGGGTTGCATGACCAGCCCTTGGAAGAGTCCTGGTTGTGCCAACCTTCTTCCATTTGAGAATTATGGCCACTGTGCTGTTGGGAACCCTCAGTGCAGCAGAGATTTTTTGTGTAGCCTTCCCCAAATCTGTGCCTTGCAATAGTCCTGTCTATGAGCTCTGTAGGCAGTTCCTTTGACCTCATGGCTTTTGCTCTGATACAGTATGCATTGTCTGCTGTGAGGCTTTTTATAGAAAGGTGTGTGCTTTTCCAAATCATGTCCAATCAATTTAATTTACTACAGGTGGATGCCAATCAAGGTGTAGAAACATCTCAGCAACGATCAAGAGAAATGGGAGATAACTGAGCTACATTTCAAGTGTTGTTGCAAAGAATCTGAATACTTATGCCAATGTGATATTTCAGTTCTTCCTTTTTCATAAAACAACTGAGTTCGGTCAGTGATACTTTTTTTTGTTTGCACTAACATAGAATTTTCAGTCCTCATGCACACTTGACATTTTTACAGGTGCTGTTTTTGGAATTTGACGTTTTTTTCTACAGCCAATAAACTCCCCAGCATGTTATCCTATGTGTCCATGCACACATAGACTGGAATCAACGTTTTTTGGCTGGGACTTTTTTGGCTTGAAAAAAAAACAAAAGTAGTGGGTTTCTAGAGGAGTTTTTCAGCTGTAGAAACGCTGAAACGCCGGAAAATTATGTAAAACTCGGTAAACCGTGAAAACGGATGTTTTTTAGCATTTTAAGGTGACTTTTTTTAAATTCGATTTTATGGAAAAGGAAAATTATAACTGCTTTTCAAGTTTTTGTTTGGGATGCTATTGCTTCTACATGCCCTACATGTAGCCACATCATACCAAAGTTTATTTGCAGCTCAGTTGGCTTTGTTCTCTTTGTTTGGCTTTGTTCACATATTGCATGCTTCTGCAGAGTCATTTCCCATTGTCCTTTGCAGTCCTATTGTCTCAGGTTACAGCACTGGGTGCAAAACAGGAAGTGACACAGTGTCCTGCTGAGACATTTCCCATTGTCCTTTGCAGTCCTATTGTCTCAGGTTACAGCATTGTGTGCAAAACAGGAAGTGACACTGTGTCCTGCTGAGTCATTTCCCATTGTCCTTTGCAGTCCTATAGTCTCAAATTACAGTACTGTGTGCAAACACAGGAGATGACAAGGTGTCCTGCTGAGTCATTTCTCATTGTCCTTTGCAGTCCTATAGTCTCAAATTACAGTACTGTGTGCAAACACAGGAGATGACAAGGTGTCCTGCTGAGTCATTTCTCATTGTCCTTTGCAGTCTGGGAAAGTGGGAGGCAACAAATAGCAAAGTGAGATGTTTCTGCTGAAAAAAAAAAAAACGCTATGCAAAAACGATGAAAAAACTCTGAAAAACTGGTGTTTTTAACGCGGCTGTTATCAGCAGTGAGGAAACGTCAAGTGCGCATGAGGTCTCAGGACAAGCTTTCGGGGTATATCCCCTTCTTCAAGGTCCAAGCAGTACTAGTTCACAAAGTTTTAGCAGAATGTTGCAAAAAAACAATCTCTGAGGGGAAAAAAAGCCACACAAACAAATGTATACAGTAATGGTTATAAAACTAGAATTAGACTAGAGATAAGACAGTGCAAAAACAAAGACTGGGGTGTGTGGGATGACAGTCACAGAGGGGGGCGTAAAACTGTTGAATAATGAGAAAACCCATGTCTAAATTAACTTCATTATATATTGCATCAAATAGAAATATCATATCATTCTTAGTTCAAATGTTCTCCATTCCTGAATAGTCTTGAAATTGCCTTTAAGAACTAAGATATTGAGGTCTTCCCTAATGTGGTCCGGTTGTAAGAAATGGTGTCTCACAGGTGTGCGGCTACAATCACCTCCTTTTTCATACATTTCCAAACATGCAACGCTAAAATTCTGTTTTCACTTTGTCATTAAACAACTGTAGTATCAGGCTGCAACATAGCAATAATGATAAACGTGAAGGGGGTCTGATCACTTTATGAATGCACTGTACAGGCATACTTCGGGTTACGAACACCTAGGTTAATGTAATTTTCGGTTTACAAATGAAAATTCTTTGAAACTAATGCCTCGGTTTACTAATTTATTTTGCAATACGAACGGATTAATTGGTTTTCAATTCATTTACATTTTTTTTAATCATGTCCCTGTACAGTACTATGCCTTTAAAGTGCACTTTATAAAGAGTTTTGAACAGATAAGACTTTTTTTTACTTTTTTCTGATCTCCGGAATGGATTAATTGGTTTTCAATGCATTTACTAATTTTTTTTAACCATGTCCCTTTATGCTTTTAAAGTGCCCTCTATAAAGAGTTTTGAACAGATAAAACTTTTTCTGACTTTTTTCTGACCTCCAAAAGGAATTAATTGGTTTTCAATGCATTTACAAATTAATTTTTAATCGTCCCTGCACAGTATTTATGCCTTTAAAGTGCACTTTCTAAAGAGTTTTGAACAGATAAAAAAAATGTTTCTGACCTCTGGAACGGATTAATTGGTTTTCAATGCATTCCTATGGGAAACCGTGTTTTGGTTTACGAATATTTGGCAATACAAAAAGTCCCGCAGAACGCATTAAATTCGTAAACCGAGGTACGCCTGTATCTGCTCTGTACCAATGGCTCATAATGTAATAATGTCAGTGGGTAGGCATAACAGTCAGGCAGCTAGCATTTTAGATACAAGATGAAGACAAGAAAGAGGAAGTAGAAGTGACAGAGCTAGCAATGTCTCCCACCAAACATGGTGGGCCCACAAAGCCCAGTGGTTTCCCTCTGGCTGCATCCTTCCCATCTGCCGAAAAATTCTCCCAGTGTGCAGTGAGTATTATATGCACCCTCTGCCCATATTTGCTTGACCAGCTATTAGTGGTCATGTGTATGCTGCTGCTGACAGTGCAGTACCGTGACAGAGACACATTTCACTCCAGCGGGCAATAATTGCTGCTGGTGACAGTAATGTTGGTGTTGGTGAGGTCTGAGGTTCTGCCTATGTTTCATGGTCTTTGGTCTGGCCCCCTTACTCTCTTTGCTGCTGGGATAGAAAGGAATAGACCACCAAATTGTTTCTGCCATTGGCTGCTCTTGTGTCAAATAGAATTATCATTCTTAGTTCAAAAGTTTTTCTTTCCTGAATGGATTTGAAATTTCCTTTAAGAACTAAAATATTGAGGTCTCCCATTGTGTGGCCTGGTTGTGCGAAATGGTGTCCCACAGGTGTGCAAAGGTCATCTTCTTTATGTTCCTTGATGGTATGTCTGTGCAAATTCATCCTTGTTTGCAACTTCTGTCCTGTTTCGCCAACATAAGATCCTTTGCTGCATTTTCTGAACTGGATAAGGTACACATTACTGGAGGTGCAGCTGTATGATCCGAAAATATTGAAGATCCCTTTTGAGTGTCTGACACTTTTTGATGGATTAATTTGGTTGCATAGTTTGCAGCTTTTTCTATTGCAGGGTGTGCTTCCATTATTTGTGACATCTTGATCAGCATGAAGTTTCCTACTGATTAGTTTATTTCTGAGGTTGCGGGGTTGTCTGAAGGCCAGTATTGGTGGTTGCTGGAATATTTCTTTCAGAGATCCATCCTCTGTTATGATGGGTTGTAAATCTTTGATTATTTTTCTTATTCCTTCTAGTGCTGGGTTGTATGTGGTTACTAGAGGTACGCGGTTGTTTGTTTTTTTCTCTTTGTACTGAAGTATGTTTTCCCTTCGTGTTCTCAAGGCTGTGTTTATACTGGTGTTGATAGTTTTGTCCTTGTAACCTTTCTTATGGAAGGTGTATGCTAGTGTCCCGATATGTTTATCTCTGTCTCTTGGGTCAGAACATATTCGGTGGTATCAAATGGCCTTACTGTGTATGATGGCACGTTTCGTGTGTTGGGGGTGGGAGCTGGAACTGTGGAGGTAGTTGCACCTGTCAGTGGGTTTCCTGTATATTGAGGTGTGAAGCGTATCATCCCTGATGTATACTGTGGTGTCTAGGAAGTTGACATGTGTGTTTGAGTATTCCATTTTAGTTTGATTGATGGAAATTAAAGGAAATTTCAAATCCGTTCAGGAAAGAAAAACTTTTGAGCTAAGAATGATAATTCTATTTGATACAAGAGATAACGGCCTTAATTTGGACATGGGATTCCTCAATCATTATCCAACAGTTTTATGAGTATCAGCTCAAGCTTTACTCCCTCTGTGTGAGTGTAGTATCCCCCCCCCCTCGCTTTTGCTGTATCTTATCTCTAGCCTCTTTTTTTTCATTCCTTCTAACATTCTGCTGAAACTTTGTGATTTGTACAGTACTGCTTGGACTTTGAAGAAGGGGACATACCCCAAAAGTTTGTCCTCAAAATTGTATGTTAGTGCAAATAAAAAAAGTATCACGGACAGTACTCAATTGTTTCTGTTATTGTTTTTGACATTTTTCTACTAACCTTTATGTATATTTGAGGTGAATTTTTTGCACATCAAGATTTGACCTATCCTCAACCTCGATCACTCTTCAGAGGTGTAAGGGTCTTCATAGGGCTCATAGATAATGCATGATATTTTAGGTTAATTTCACCACATATCAGGGTTTCTTACATGTACTGATGATTACTGTACTCACTCAGTTTATTCAATCAATTTTTTTCAAAAAATTGCCCTTCAGAGGGGTGAGGGTCTTCATAGGGCATATGTATGCACTTATTTAGTTTAACTATTATAGTGTTTTATTTTCAGTTTGATCTCTTTTCAGAGGTGTGAAGGTCTTCATAGTGCTCATAAAGTTTTAAGGGTTCACCTAGTGCAGCATCCATTTGAATTAGTCTTTTTAGAGACAAAATCCTCTTATATACTTGCAGCTTTGTGACGTCAGTTGGTTGGGGATTTGTGCGGTTTGATCTTACATACACAACCTACCAGCATGTCTTTGGAGTGTGGAAGGAAATTCGAGAACCCAGAGGAAACCCATGCAGGCACAGGGTGAACATGCAAACTCCAGGCAGGTGGTGCCATGGTTGGGATTCAAACCAACGACCCTAGTACTGCCAGGTGGAAGTGCTAACCATTTAGCCACTGTGCTGCCTATAAAGAGTGAGCTGATCCTCCATCCCAGTTTAACAAGATTGTACTGTTTGTAACTTTCTAAAACTGTTTTTTGTGTTTAAACATTGATTGTTTTAGTATGCAGTAAGTGTTCTCACAATATTTGAAGATATCAACACAAAATGTGCTTAGTCAGTAAATTTTACACAGTTTTGTCAGTAAAAGAAGTGGGGAAGGTTGACAACTTTTCTGTGTAGAAAGGAAGAAGAAACTAAATTCTTTTAGCTGAGTGAACACCTAGTAGAACCAAGCAATAATATATATGACCACAGGATGGCAGTATAAATGAAAACACATTTTTCTAAAGCCAAGTTACTCTGGAAAACCTCTGAATACAGACCTTCACTATGAAAGTTTGTTTGGGTAATGGCACCCTACAGGTAATTCTCCTTGAAGGAAACCTCTCCTGTGATGGAATCATTTTTCATCACTATTTTTATAGCAACAACAAATTTCCAATGTTTTACAGAAGACATATACAGCCCCAAGCCAGCGATGTGGCCTGTGTATACATAGGAAGATTAATAGTTTATATAGGCTACACCCCAAATTTCTCAATCAGCTCACATGTAAGCAATACATTATAAAATTCACTTTTCATAGGACTGGGATTTTAAAGCTGAGCGTCAGACAAACAGCTAAATACACAGATGAACTACACATACGGAAGCAGTTTTACATGCCAAAAATATTGGTTTTTCTGTCCACCCAATCCTGCGATTGACACAGCTCTGCCACACTGCGCTCTGTGGCGGATAAGTAGACCTGATTTTTTTCAACTGCAACCAAACTCCCACCACCCCTCCACCCCGGAGCTCTGCCATACAGGGTCTGCTAGAAGAGTTTTAGGAATATATACTATAATATCAAAAGTATTGGAACACCCCTCCAAATCATTGGATTCAGGTGTTCCAATCATCTCCATGGCCACGTGTATAAAATCAAGCACATAGGCATGCAGACTGCTTCTACAAACATTTGTGAAAGAATGGGTCGCTTTCAGGAGCTCAGTGAATTCAAGAGTGGTACCGTGACGGGTTGCCACTTGTGCAATAAGTCCATCCATGGACAACTGGGAACAATATCAACTCCATGTAAAATGACAGAGTGGGGTCAGCGCATGCTGAAGTGTACAGAGCGCAGAAGTCACCAACTGTCTGCAGAATCAATAGCTAAAGACCTACAAAGTTCCTGTGGTCTTCAGATTAGCACAACAGTGCATAGACTGCCTCATGGAATGGGTTTCCATGGCTGGCAGCTGCATCCAAGCCTTACATCACCAAGTGCAATACAAAGCGTCGGATGCAGTGGTATAAAGCACGCCACCACTGGACTCTAGAGGAGTGTAGACAGTTCTCTTTAGTGACAGATCACGTTTCTCTGTCTGACAATCCGATGGACATGTCTGGGTTTGGCGGTTGCCAGGAGAACGGTACTTGCCTGACTACATTTTGCCAAGTGTAAAGTTTGATGGAGGGGGGATTATGGTGTGGGGTTGTTTCTCAGGGGTTGGGATTGGCCCCTTAGTTCCAGTGAAAGGAACTCTTAAGGCGTCAGCATACCAAGACATTTTGGACAATTTTCTGCTTCCAAATTTTTGGAACACCTTTGGGATGAATTATAGACTGCAAGCCAGACCCTCTCGTCCGACATCAGTGCCTGACTTCACAAATGCACTTCTGGAAGAATGGTCAAACATTCCCATAGACACACTCCTAAACCTTATGGACAGCCTTCCAAGAAGAGTTGAAGCTGTTATAGCTACAAAGGGTGGGCCAACTCAATATTGAACCTTACGGACTAAGACTGGGATGCCATTAAAGTTCATGTGTGTGTAAAGGCAGGCGTCCCAATACTTTTGGCAATATACAGTTGTGGCCAAAATTATTCAACCCCCACTGAAATTGAGTGTTTTGGCCAGTTTGACATTGCTTTTGATCATTCAGTCATCTTGCTTACATTTACATTAAAGAGGCACTTGTAGGTCAGACAAATATAACATAACAGTTATAATGAAATAACCACAAATGTCTTTTCTGTGCTCACAGCATTATCAGTTTTATTCAACCCCCAAGTGACATTCAATCTTAGTACTTAGTACAGCATCCTTTTACAGTTATAACAGCTTTTAAACGTGAAGCATAGCTTGACACAAGTGTCTTGCAGCGATCTACGGGTATCTTCGCCCATTCTTCATGGGCAAAGGCCTCCAGTTCAGTCACATTCTTAGGCTTGCGCACTGCAACTGCTTTCTTTAAGTCCCACCAGAGGTTCTCAATCGGATTTAAGTCTGGTGACTGCGATGGCCACTCCAAAATGTTCCAGCCTTTCCTCTGCAACCATGCTCTAGTGGACTTGGAGGTATGCTTGGGATCATTGTCCTGTTGAAAGGTCCAACGTCTCCCAAGCCTCAGGTGTGTGACGGACTGCATCACGTTTCCATCCAATATCTCCTGGTACTGAAGAGAATTCATGGTACCTTGCACACGCTGAAGCTTCCCTGTACCTGCAGAAGCAAAACAGCCCCAAAGCATGATTGACCCTCCACCATGCTTCACAGTAGGCAAGGTGTTCTTTTCATCATAGGCCTTGTTCTTCCTCCTCCAAACATAGCGTTGATCCATGGGCCCAAACAGTTCTAATTTTGTTTCATCAGTCCACAGAACACTATCCCACAACTTTTGTGGTTTGTCCACATGGCTTTTGGCATACTGCAGTCGACTCTTCTTATTCTTTGGAGACAGCAAGGGGGTACGCCTGGGAGTTCTGGCACGGAGGCCTTCATTACGCAGTGTGCGTCTTATTGTCTGGGCTGAAACTTCTGTACCCACATCTGACAAATCTTTTCTCAGTTCCTCAGCAGTCACACGGGGACTTCTCTCCACTCTACGCTTCAGGTAGCGCACAGCAGTCGAAGTCAGCATCTTCTTTCTGCCACGACCAGGTAGCGTTTCAACAGTGCCCTTTGCCTTGAATTTGCGAATGATGCTTCCTAAGGTGTCTCTTGGTATGTTTAACATCTTTGCAATCTTCTTATAGCCATTGCCCTTCCTGTGAAGAGAAATCACCTCTTCTCTTGTCTTCCTGGACCATTCTCTTGCCTTCACCATGTTTGTAACCACACCAGTAAATGTCTAGAAGGAGCTGAGTATCACAGTCATTTTAAAGCTGCCTAATTGGTGCTTATTATGCTTGATTGCTGCTCGGTGACATCCACAGGTGTTTTCAATACCTGATGGAAAGCACCTGTATGAACCTCTGTTCTTCAGAGTGGTAGTCTTTAAGGGGTTGAATAATTGTGGCAATGAAGAAACCACATAAGAACCATTTACTACTGTATTACATAAACAATTGATGTCATTTTAGTTGCATTTGGGTAGTTACAACGTCCTTGTAGGATTTGATTCTGAATACAATTCCAAATGTACACTATAGTCCCTAAACCCCTTTACAGCATTGGGGGTTGAATAATTTTGGCCACAACTGTAGTGTGTGTATGTGTGTGCGTGTATATATATATATATATATATATATATATATACTTCTAAAAAAAATTAAAGGACCACTTTTTAATCAGAGTATAGCATCAAGTCAATTAAACTCCTGGGATATTGATCTGGTCAGTTAAGTAGCAGAGGGGGTTGTTAATCAGTTTCAGCTGCTTTGGTGTTAATGAAATTAACAACAGGTGCACTAGATGGGCAACAATGAGATGACCCCCAAAACAGGAATGGTTTTACAGGTGGAGTCCACTGACATTTTTTTCCCTACTTATCTTTTCTGTTTTTCCATAGTTTTGCATTTGGCTAGGGTCAATTTCACTACTGGTAGCATGAGGCGATACCTGGACCCTACAGAAGTTGCACAGGCAGTCCAGCTCCTCCAGGATGGCACATCAATACATGTCATTGCCAGAAGGTTTGCTGTATCTCCCAGCACAGTCTCAAGAGCATGGAGGAGATTGGGCAGCACAGTGGCTAAATGGTTAGCGCTTCTGCTTGGCAGTACTATTGTCATTGGTTCAAATCCCAGACATGGCACCACCTGCCTGGAGTTTGTCTGTTCTCCCTGTGCCTGCGTGGGTTTCCTCTGGGAACTCTGGTTTCCTCCCACACTCTAAAGACATGCTGGTAGGTTAATTGGATTCTGCCTAAATTGGCCCTAGTATGTGTATGAATGTAAGTTAGGGACCTTAGATTGTACACCCCTTGAGGGTTAGGAACTGATGTGAATGTACAATATACATATGTGTAAATTGATGGCATTATATAAGTACCTTAAATAAATAAATCATTCCAGGAGGCAGTTACTCTAGGAGCACTGGGCAGGGCTGTAGAAGGTATCTGTTCCTTTGTGCAAGGAGTAACAGGATGAGCACTGCCAGAGCCCTACAAAATGACCTCCAGCAGGCTACTGGTGTGAATGTCTTTGACCAAACATTCAGAAACAGACTTCATGAGGGTGGCCTGAGGGCCCAACGTCCTCTAGTGGGTCCTGTGCTCACTGCCCGGCACCATAGAGCTCAATTGGCATTGAACACCAGAGTTGGCAAGCGCCCTGTGCTTTTCACAGATGGGAGCAGGTTCACCCTGAGCACATGTGACAGACGTGAAAAAGTCCGGAGAAGCCGTGGAGAACATTATGCTGCCTGTAACATTGTTCTGTATGACCGTTTTGGTGGTGGGTCAGTGATGGTCTGGGGAAGCATATCCATGGAGGGACGCACAGACCTCTGCAGGCTAGACAATGGCACCCTGACTGCCATTAGGTATCTTGATGAAATCCTTGGGCCCATTGTCAGACTCTACGCTGGTGCAGTGGGTCCTGGGTTCCTCCTGGTGCACGACAATGCCCGGCCTCGTGTGGCGAGAGTATGCAGGCAGTTTGATACAATTGAATGGCCCTCACACTCACCTGACCTAAATCCAATAGAACACCTCTGGGATATCATGTTTCGGTCCATCTGACGCCACCAGGTTGCACCTCTAGGAGCTCAGTGATGCCCTGGTCCAGATCTGGGAGGAAATACCCCAGGACACCATTCGTCATCTCATTAGGAGCATGCCCCGACGTTGTCAGGTATGCATACAAGCACGTGGGGGCCATACAAACTAATGAGTTGCTGCAATGAAATTTCAGCAAAATGGACTAGCCTGCTGCATCATTGTTTCACTCTGATTTTCACGGTGTCTTTCCTCTGTAGGTTGATCATTTTCATTTCCATCAATGATGGGGTATCCTTACGTTCCTAACACATTACCCAGTCCATATCAGTATAGATATCCAGCATGATATTTTTCCCCATTGAGATCTGATGTGTTTTCAAAGTGTTCCTTTAATTTTTTTTTAGCACCATTTCTTGAAAATGTTTTAAAGTGATACTAAACCCTCTTAAGCCCAGGCATACTTATAATGTATAATCTGCTTCCTTAAAAAATGTATCCTTCTTGGTAGTGATGGGCTGGATGTTTGAGTCGAATGTAAGTTCGACTCGAACATCAGCTGTTCGTGTGTTCGCCACACAAGTGACCCACAATGCACTGCACCCTCACAGTGTATTGTGATTGGCCAAAGCAATGCACCTGACCACAGGTCAGGTGCAATGCTTTGGCTAATCACAGCACAACTGGATGGAGCTAGTGTTGACATCACTGCAAACTTTGCCCAACTGTGTACATCTGACTGGCAAATGTCAGATTGCAGCAAGTGCTCAGCGGGTGCAGACAGGTTGGCCGGCGTGGGTTTTTTTAGTTTTGGTGAGTCGTCGTGACGACACTGGAGGCCGTGATTGATGATGGATTGCAATGATGGAACCATTTTTTTGGCTTTTTTTTTTAAATAAAGGACTTGTCAAAAACTTTTGTTTTGTTTTTTGTTCAATAAAGGGATTTTTCAAAAAAACGGTCTCTTTATTTTTTTTACAAAATGTAACCCTTTAGTGAAGGGGTAGAAGTACCTCTTACTCATTCACAAAGGGAGCATCAGGGTGGCCCCATATTAAAAGGAGTACCCTGAACTCCAATGCCCGCAGTCCCCCACAACCACTAGGCCAGGATTGTGGGAAAGAGGCCCTTGTTCCAATCGGCATGGGGACAATATCTCCATGCTGAAGGGCACATGTTCTGGCAAGCCGCATGGAGCAGATAGGTGCTCCTTCGCCCCCCCTTTTCTGCCCTGACAGGCCTGTGCTAGGATCAAGGGTCTGGTTGGAACTTAGGGGGAAACCCACACTTTTTCACCCTGATTTTTGGGGGTGGGGTTCCCCTTAAAAGTCCTTTTAGGGGGAACCCCACACACTTCTTCCGCCCATTTTTGGGGTTCCCCTTAAATGTCATTTAAAAAAAAATGTCAGTCCTGCTGCATCAGGTTGCAACTTTGTAGGTAGTTTAAGGGGATCCCCAAGCATGATATTTAAATGAAATGTTTTTTTTTTTTTTACTTTAAGCAATGAAAAATGACTGCTCCTTTAAAAACTGTACTTTTTAAATGTTTTTATTTTTTACTGGTTCATGTCCCTCAGGGCACTACCTGAGTCCCTATACCCCTTTTATGGCCAATAACTTGCATATAAGCTTTCAAAAAGGGCCCTTTGGAATTAACAAGTTTGAGTCCCATAGACTTGCATTAAGTTCAAAGTTTGCGGTCGAACATTCATTAGGTTCGAATGTTCGACTGTGAACCGAACACGGGAGTGTTCGGCCTATCACTACATCTTCTAAGGGCTCATATACGCTGCAGACATTTTTTAACCTACGTTTTCCAGCAGTTTCCATCATTCAGAAGTGTCCCGTGTGCATGGGGCTGTAGTCAATGGCAAACACAAAATCCCCTGTGCTTGGAAGTGCGGTCCATCCAGTAACCAAAACACTGTAACCAAAAAAGCAAAAAAGAGGGTGCACTGACTGAGTGCATTATCCTTAAAATATGATTTTATATTTTTCTAAAAATGATAAGTAGATAAGTATTATACTCACAAAAGATGAGTAAGGCTCATCATAAAACAACAGCACCATCCAGCCTGCAACACATTACGTCCCATCACAGGGTAAATGGACATCCAACCGGCTAACGCGTTTCGAGGACTTGCCTCTTCCTCTGAGCCAACCTTTGTCTTACTCGTCTTTTGTGAGTGTAATACTTACCATTTTTATAAAAATTAAATCATATTTTAAGGATAATGTACTAGGCCAGTGCACCTTTTTTTTTTGCTTTTTTGGTATCACTACTTCTTGGCTACCCAGCTGATCCCAGAACCGCAACTAATGCCTAATAGTTTATGAATATTTCTACTGACTAGCTGGCTGCAAAAGAGACACCCCTACGTGTGTGTGTGTGCTCCCTGCCAGGGCCGTGTGCGAAACACACAGCTCCTGCCAAACACACCCCTGCACCTCCTCCCAGCTCCTGATGGACATCTGCAGAAGCCAATTGCTCCCCTACCTTCACCTCTCCTCTGCTACTAGGAAGCCTGGGGAACAGCACACATGGACTCAGACATATGCACAACTAAATTTGTTTGATTCATTAAGTTACTAATTTAGTTTTGTTGCATCCATAACAAAATTAATTTCCTTTAGTTTCATTTTGTTTATTTTTCCAACAGAACGTTCCAAACTCATTGTGAAGAATGAGTCCTATTCTGTTCAAAATGTGAAATTCTATTTTATTTTACTCTAGTCTATTTTATTCTATTTTTTTCTATTCTTCTGTTTTACTCTACTCTTTTCTATTCTATTCTGTTTTATTCTAGTCTATTCTTTTCGAAATTTGAATTTCAGATGATGGCTGTATTCTTTCTGTTTTATTCTATTGTATTCGAAATTTAAATTCAAATTTCAGAACACAGCTATATTTTATTTTATTTTATTCTATTCTATTCTATACTAATCTATTCAATACATTTATTTTCATTCTATTCTATATTTTTATTTTCTATTCTATTTTACTCTATTCTAATCTTTTCAAAATTCGAATTTCAAAAGACAGCTATATTCTATTTTTTTCTATTCTACTTTTTGTATTCTATTCTTTCTTATTCTATTACTTTATTTTCTGTTCCATTATGTTTATCATTTTATTTTTGATACTATTCTATTCTTTTTGAAAAAAAAATAAATTTCTTAAGATGGCTATATGCTTTCTATTTTATTCTATTCTATTCAAAATTTGAATTTCGAAAAAAATGGCTATTCTTTCTATTTTATTTTGTTCTTTTCTATTTGAAATTCGAATTTCGAGATTTGAATTTCAGAAGATGGTTATATTCTTTCTATTCTATTCTATTCTCATTCTATTCATTTTTTTTACTTTTCTATTCTATTCCTTTATTTTCTTTTTTATTATTTGATTTTATATTCTATTCTTTTATTTTCTATTTTATTCTTATCAAAATTTGAATTTCAGAAAACAGCTATTTTCTCATGTCTACTGTCTTTGAAGGAAATCAGCAATAGCCAGTAATATGTTTACATTTCAAATTTGGTTTTGAATTCAATTTCCTTTTCTAATTTATTTTTAATTAGTTTCAAATTAAAATAGTGCATTATTTCATACAAAATATAATTTTGTTATTTCTGATACATTTAAATTAATTATTATTATAATTTGGAAATTTGGATATATCTAAATATCTGAATATCTTCTATCTGAATAATTTTGCCCGAATCTCAATTATGAAAGGAACCGCACATGTCTAGACTAGTGGATGTGACAAGGACAGAAGGTAAGTGTTTTGGGACAGGGAAGGACAGAACATACACTGGGATGGTTTTTACCTTAATTCTGTGAATGTGTTAGGGAAAAAATGCAGAGCTTTTAGTGTTAATTTAGGAATGCATGACTTGGGTTTCATAAAATACAAACATTGCATCCAATTGTTGCTCTTTTTTATGAAAGGGATTTTAGAAAAAAATGTATGTATATGACTTCCTATTCCATGCCTTTTCTAATTGCACTCTAAAAAAGAAAGCAATGTTAGTTCACTGTCAAGCTCTCAGCCAAACCAAACAGCCCACAGTGTTAAAGAAACAAACAGTTTGCCAATGGCTTTGGCGCTGCACGACGGCTTATTTTATGAGTGTCCCATTTGTACTAGAGGACAATGTGGTTGGTAATTTATATTATGGTTCATACAGTACAAGTATTGTAATTTATAAACAACCCCATAAAAAATTTTTTACTTTTCTTACTACTTTCCCAAATGTTAAAGTGGAACTTCATTTTTTTTTTTGCCCTGTTCTTGGCAAAATAAAAGCAGCATTTGCTGCAATGCCCCCTTTCAATCCATAGCTATCCACTACATTACTTATTCTTTACTGCTAGATGTCATCTTTCTTCTTAGTTGAATGATGGTCATTTTACCCACTTAGGCCAGCCATACGTAGATCGAAATTCAGCCTGTTTAGCAGGGACCGGCCTAATTGCGATCCATGTATAGACAGGCTGATTTTGTACCAATCAACTTCTGCACAACTAGAATGTTGAAAAATTTATGCACGATCAGCGTCGCAGGCTACAGCCGGCAGAGCTAATCAGTGTATTCTGATAGTGGGGAAGTCTCCCTGTCAGGCCCGGACTGGCCAAGGGAGAGGAACTGGAGGAGACCCCGTTAGAACAAATTATATCAATTTGTATAGACTTGCTTGACTGGGCTGTCTCTTTACGGGACTGGGCTGTCTTATTGCTGGACTGGGCTGTCTGTTTGCTGGACTGTGCTGCCTCTTTGCTGGACCAGGATGTCTCATTACTGGACTGGGCTGTCTCTTTGCTGGATTGGGATGTCTCTTTGCTGGACTGGGCTGTCTCTTTGCTGGACTGGGCAGTATCTTTATTATATGGGGATGTCTCTTTGCTGGACTGGGCTGTCTCCTTGCTGAACTGGGCTGTGTCCTTGCTGGATATGGCTGTCTCTTTGCTGGACTGGGCAGTCTCTTTGCTATATGGGGATGTCTTTGCTGGATTTGGCTGTCTCTTTGCTGGATTGGGATGTCTCACTGCTGGACTGGGCTGTCTGTTTGCTGGATTGGGCTGTCTCTTTGCTGTATTGGGATGTCTCCTTGCTGGATGGGGATGTCTCTTTGCTGGATTGGGCTGTCTGTTTACTAGACTGGAATTTTTATTTGCTGGACTGAGCTGTCTCTTTGCTGGACTGGAATTTTTCTTTGCTGGATTGAGCTGTCTCTTTGCTGGATAGCGATTTCTCTTTGCTGGATTTGGACTGTCTCTTTGCTGGATGGGGCTGTCTCTTTGCTGGACAGGGCTATCTTTGCTGGACTGGGCAGTCTCTTTGCTATATGAGGATGTCTCTTTGCTGAATTGGGCTGTCTCTTTGCTGAATATATAGGAGGCACTGGGATTAGAGAGAGGAGGGGGGGTCATAACTGCAAGTGGCACTGTGATGGGGGGCTGTGATTGCTAGGGGTACTGTAATGTAAAGAGGCACTGTGATATAAAGGGAACTGCACTGTACAGGGTCACTGTGATATAAAGGAAATTGCACTGTAAAAGGGCACTGTAATCAATACATTTATATCACAGTGCCCCTTTACATTACAATGTGGAGGACCGACTCTGTGTCCGCACCTGCTGCCTGTAAAAGCAGTCCAGCAGCTAATCAGCCACTAGGATGGCTTTTACATGAGAGGGAGTCTCCGGCTGAAATGAAAGATATCTGGATGATGTCTGTAGTTGCAGGCATCATCCAGATATCTCCACTGCAAGACAGGATGTCACATAATGTCCTATGGGCGAGATGTGATTAAAGCAATGGAGGCACTCACACATACTCTTCATCTGATATTTTCTCAGGCCTTTGGGAAGAGCCAGGGTGATGCTAAAAGTCATCAGTTCCCATGTTGTCTCCCAGTATCACTCTCCTCAGTGGTGCAGGCTACACTGACAGCTGCACTATGAAAACAACTTCACAAAGCCCCATCCACAATACACAGACAAAAAGAAAAGGCTCTGAATGACTTGTGCTCACTGTATCCTTTCCAGTCTGAGTCCTCCGGCTGAACCATGAACAGGTTACCTGATATACACACTTTACTGGGCACATGTCACTAGTCAGAGTCTCAGTACACACAGGAAAGACAGACCAATTGCTTAATTTGAATTGCAAACCGAGGACAGAACTAGCAAAAGAAAATAATTTATTTGCTAAATCAGTTGCAATTCTGTGCAGCCAGTCATGTGTTCCAGTCACCTCTGCCAGACAATACTACCAGATCCGCAACCCCAATTGCACCACCAGCACAACTTGATCAAGAACAAACATGCTGATTTGACAATGAAGGAGCAGCAGCACCCTTTTGAGGGATCTCTCTGTTCCCTCCTGCTGTAAGCATGTTCTCATTTTGGTAAGCAGTGGCAGCTTAATAAATTATTGGTGACAATGGTTACTTGCCTGAGAGAGTAGTGCTCCTTACTGAGTAGCAACTGTATTGCTCTGCTGAGTAATAGTTACATAGTTAATCTGGCTGAAAAAAGACAAAAGTCCATTCAGTTCAACCAAAACAAAAAAGTTATAATCCTATACCCACAGTTGATCCAGAGGAAGGCAAAAAAACCAGCAAAGCATGATCCAATTTGCTCCTGCTGGGAAAACAATTCCTTCCTGATCCTCCAAGAGACAATCGGATATTCCCTGGATCAATTTTACCTATAAATGTTAGTATCCAGTTATATTCTGTGTATCTAAGAAAGAATCCAGGTCTTTTTTAAAGCAATCCACTGAGCTGGCCAGAACCAACTCTTGAGGAAGTCTATTCCACATTTTCACAGCTCTCACTGTGAAGAAACCTTTCAGTATTTGGAGATTAAATCTCTTTTCCTCCAGACGTAAGGAGTGCCCCCTTGTCCTCTGTGATGACCTCAGGGTGAATAACTCTACACCGAGTTCACTATATGAACCACTGCTGTATTTATACATGTTGATCATATCCCCCCTTAATCTCCTCTTCTCAAGAGAGAATAAATTCAGTTCCTCTAATCTTTCCTCATAGCTGAGCTCCTCAATGCCTCTTATCAGTTGGTTGCCCTTCTCTGTACTTTCTCCAGTTCCCCAATGTTCTTTTTTTGAATTGGTGCCCAAAACTGAACTGCATATTCCAGATGAGGTATTACTAATGATTTGTACAGGGGTAATATGATATATCTCTCTCTGGAGTCTATACCTCTTTTAATACAAGAGAGGATTTTTGTCATGCACCGCCTAGCAGGATCTCTAGTGACCCACAGAATGAGATTCCCCAGGACGCGGAGTCTAAGTCCCAGCCTGCCTTTTCACCAGAGCCCCTGATGGTGGGGATGGACTTGGTGCACGATTGAAACCAGGTCGCGGTTCCCGAGTGCACCCAACTGTGGTAGAGGGGTCCTGCTGAAGGTATGTGCCAGGGGTGAGCCTGATGTGAAGAGGCTGACAGGTCCAGGACCAGTGCGGGATGGATGGATGACAATCAGGAGTAAGCGTGGTCAGACTAGCCGTGTCGGTAACGGTAGAGGCAAATCGGTACAGAGCAGTAGGTGAAGAGTAACCGGGTCACAAGCCAAGGTTCAGCAACAGGCGGTCCAATAACAAAGGGGCAGGCAGAGGAATAGTCAGGGACGAGCCAGGGATCAGAGCAGGAGAAGGTCAATAGGAATCAGGACAGGCAGGGTCGGCAACTAGGAACGCACTTCAGGAAACAGGTAACAGGAACTAGACCTTGCGGCAATCTGATCACTGCCTGGCTAGTTTAAATAGTGCGCCCTGCACCGTCATTGGTGCCAGGCGCGCGCCCACGTGCACGAGTGCGCATGCGCGGTCGCAATTGCCGCCGCGGGAGCCCAGGTCCTAATGCCTGCACATTGGTGTGCCTGGGCAATCTGCGCACGCGCAGACCCGTGCGCTGCGGCGAGACCCACGGTCCCTGATAATTTTGCTCGCTTTAGAAACCGCAGCTTGGCATTGCATGCCATTATTAAGCTTGTGATCTACCAGAACCCCCAGATCCTTGTCAGATCCTTGCATTTGTTTTCTTTTTTTACATACATACATACAGTACCTTGAAATTTTGTTACAACCAAAAATGTAAATGTATTTTATTGGGATTTTATGTGATAGACCACCACAAAGTGGCACATAATTGTGAAGTGGAAGGAAAATGATAAATGGTTTTCAAATTGTTTTACAAATAAATATCTGAAATGTCAATACTTTGTAGTACCACCTTTCACTGCAATTATAGCTTTAAGTCTCTTTGGGTATGTCTCTACCAGCTTTGCACATCTAGAGAGGGAAATTTTAAACCCAAAAGTATTAACCAATTCAATACCGGGCAATTATACACCTTCCTGCCCAGGCCATTTTTCAGGTTTCAGTGCTCTCACACTTTGAATGACAATTGCGCGGTCATACAACATTGTACCAATTTTCTTCACACAACTAGAGCTTTCTTTTGGTGGTATTTAATCACCATCAGGGTTTTTATTTTTTGCTAAATTAACAAAAAAATTTTGAAAAAAAAACATGTTTTTTTTGTTTCTGTTATAAACGTTTACAAATAAATAATTGTTCTTCATAAATTTAGGCCGAGATGTATTCTGCTACATGTCTTTGGTGAAAATAAACCAAATTAGGATGTATTATTTAGTTTGTAGGAAAGTTATAGAGTTCACAAACTATGGTATAGATCTGAATATTGATCAATCCTGAAGTACTGACAGCCAATCTAATTTCTTGAGGTCCAAGAATGTCATAACAATACAGATATCCCACAAATGACCCCTTTTTGTAAGGTAGACAGTCCGACATACTTCATAAGAGGAATGGCAAGTTTTTTGAAGTTGTATTTTTTTTGTCATAATTTTTCGGAATTTGAAAAAATTAAAAAAATTATTTTCACAATTTTTTTTTTTTTACATACTGTCACCAGTGCAGTACAGCATCATCATATAACTGGCATGGCGGTGAACAGGGACACTGACTGTTGACAGTATGAAAAAAAAATATATATATATATTTTTTTTATTTTATTTTTTATTATTATTTTTAATTTTTTATGACTTTTTTAAATTTTTTTCAAGATTTTGTTTTCATATTTTACTATGACCAAAGTAGTACAATGTTACCATAGTAACATTGTACTACTTTGGGGAAGTGATCAGTATTTTTTTTTTTTACACAATTTGCTTATAGCAAAGAATTACTTTGCTATAAGCAAGCATTTACCTGAATGACATCGATTCATTCAGGTTTTTTTTTTTTTTTTTTGCTTAGCTGTGATTTGGCCACAGCTAATCACATGACATGTGCATGTGACCTGGTGTGACCATTCACAGCTAGACACTAGTATACAATGGATGGCATGAATGAAGCCATCCATTGTATACAACTGTCATGTGACTTGCTGTGATTGGTCACAGCAGGTCACATGGTACCGGCAACAGGGGCCGGTACTCAGATCTGTCATCGGCCGTGTCCGAGGTGCATGGCCGGTGACAGATCGCGCCGCTGCACGGCTCTGCAACTGCGCAGACTGCGCATGTGCAGGAGGACGCCAAATGGCGTACACCCTGGAAAGGTAATGCATTTTTGCGGCCGCCAAACGGCTATAGGCCGGGCGGCAAATGGTTAAACCCGAAACCAAAAATGTAAAATATTGCAGCTTACCAAATATTAGATGTGGTGTCTGCATTTGTCTTCTATTTTTTTAGGGTTTTCTCTCTTTGTTTTCACCTGATGATATGGCCAGTAACAGTGCATTCACTCTGCATTAAGGAGCACAGGGAGCACCTTTGGACGGCAGAATTGTCAGTATGTGGGGGTAAATGGACTAGCAGATTTAGATACACTAACAAAATGAAGCCAAACTCCATCTAATACTTTATAAGCAGTTACAGCAACAGTGTTGTTCCCTTTGGGATAAAGGTTACATAAATAAAAGCTGATCAGTGTAAGCACTCCTATCAGTGTTAGGCCCCATGCACATGGGACACTTCTGAACGATGGAAACTGACTGCTGGAAAACGTAGGTTAAAAAAGTCTGTTTAGTCACGTTTGCATAACGTGTTTATGCGCGTTTGCATTTAGAAGCGTTTTTTAAAGATATGCACAGGAGAACTGCCCAAAAGCCCAGAATGCACTGAAAAGTGGTAAATTATTAACTATTTCAGACTGTTTCAGAGAATTACAGAGCGCAGAAGCAGAAAGAGGAGTATATGTGTTGAGATAATTAGGTGGGAGTTGCTTATTAACATTTCTTTTGTTTCCAAGGGTGGGAAAGGTGTCTGGTGGAGTGAGTCATTAAGGCCACCTGGCAGGGGGTAGTCATGAGGAATTTTAGGTGTGAATGGTCATTAACATATCTTTTGTTTCCAAGGGTGGGATAGGCCTGAGGTGTGAATTGGTCATTACAATGTGTGACAAGCTTGGTAGGAACATCCTGTTTTCAGTGTCTTGTCCATCTGAGTACCTTGAAAATGCTTTGCATGCATTTTTCTTGGTGAAAAAAGGCTCTGGACAGCATCCGAAACTGGAAGAGTTAAAAAAAAAAATTTCAAATGCATGCGCTTATAAACACGACTTGCCACGTTTAACTGCATTTACAAGAGTTTTGTGTTTGAAACGCTGATAAAATCAACTGCTGAACGCAAGTTTTCTGTGTTCAAAAGAACAACTGTAAATTCAAATGCCTGTAAACAACTGTGAACAAAGATGTGTACATGGACACATAGGAAAACATTAGGGTGAGTTCAGGGGCTGCTGAAAAAAACGCTGAACAGCTCTTAAATGTGAGTTTATCAGCTGCAGTGTACATGAACCCTTAAATGGTTTGCCTTATCCCTGTAGACTGATACATCTGCAAGAGAGCTTGCTCTTTTTGAAAAACAACAGACTTATTGACCAGATGACCAGAACAAAATGGAAGAAAGAAAACCTAAAAAAGAAAGCTATTGCAGCCATAACATATAAGAATTGGTAATTTGCAATGTAATAAATATTTGGTTTTGGGTTTAATACTGCTTTAACTTCCAATGAATAAAATGTTTTATCATCCCTATATATAGTCATAATTAATATTCACATTCTCCTTGGTGAGTGTGTTGAAAAAAGATGATTAATATGGCAAGGTATAACATCCACAGTTCAAAAGAAAAAAAAGTTGGAAATCATAAGAGAGTAATTAGTCTTTAATTACAGGATAGCTGGTGAAATGGGGATACAACTAGTGTACCAACTAATTGTCCTTAATGATTAATGAATACCTTATTAGGAAACAATAAATTGTGTCTGTTGACATAATTAAATGAGATTATGTAATCATTCAATTGGGATGATTAATGTTGGATAATGTAATTATTAACTGAGGATTAATGAATACATTTTATGAACTAAATTAGATTTGCAGTAGAATAATTTGAAAATTATCTTGAAAAAACAAATGAAGTATATGAGAGTTTTATTAACAAGGGAAAACAGCTAGGTTAGTTTAGTCAGGATCCAATAATCCTTTCTCTTCAGTCCATCCTTGTAAATGTCATCTTTGTTCTATGTTGTTGTTGGTTTCAGCCACTGTATAATGCTTACATACAGTGCCTTGAAAAAGTTTTCACACCCCTAGAAATTTTCCACATTTTGTCATGTTACAACCAAAAACATAAATGTATTTTATGGGGATTTGATGTGATAGACCAACATAAAGTGGCACATAATTGTGAAGTGGAAGGACAATAATAAATATTTTTCAAAATCCTTTACAAATAAATATCTGAAAAGTGTGGCGTGCATTTGTATTCAGCCCCCTTGAGTCAATACTTTGTAGAACCACCTTTCACTGCAATTACAGCTGCAAGTCTTTTTTGGGTATGTCTCTACTAGCTCTGCACATCTAGAGAGTGACATTTTTACCCATTCTTCTCTCTGTGAGATTGGATGGAGAGCATCTGTGAACAGCAATTTTCAAGTCTTGCCACAGATTCTCAATTGGATTTAGGTCTTTGCTTTGACTGGGCCATTCTAACACATGAATATGTTTTAAACTAAACCATTCCATTGTAGCTCTGGCTGTATGTTTATGGTCGTTGTCCTGCTGGAAGGTGAACCTCCACCCCAGTCTCAAGTCTTTTGCAGACACTAACAGTTTTTCTTCTACGATTGCCCTGTATTTGGTTCCATCCATCTTCCCATCAATTTTGACCAGCTTCCCTGTTCTTGCTTAAGAAAAGCATTCCCATAACAATGATGCTGCCACCACCATGTTTCATGGTGGGGATGGTGTGTTCAGTGGGATGTGCAGAAAGTGAGCGCTTAGTTGTACAATAGCTACAATATAAAGAATGCAGCGCTAAATGACATAAAGTGACTGACGTGAGCGTTTGTTTGCGTTAAAAGTGATTGCAGTATATATGAAGTGTACCGTCAAATAATGACGCTTAAATGGGTGAAAATACACAAGTAAAGTGACTTCAGTGTATAATGAACTATTGTTATGACATAAAATCAATAAATCTAAAACAACATCCGTGGAATCCGTGCTCGTGATTTCCGTGATAAGAAGCGGTAATGTGATTGCACTCATCAGAAGCGCAATATTAAAGCGCATGTATACATGTTATCCTCTGTGGTCATCTGGGTTCAGGCAAGAATTAAGGAATCATCTGGCACACAAACAGCATACAAGGCAACTCCAGACCTCTCTCACAGGACCCTGTCAGGAATGGACTCACCACTGGTGGTGCTATGGCTCACTTGCTCTGTGGGCTGCAGTACCAGCTCCTACCAGAGGGTGCTTTCAGCAGCCAGGGTCTCACTCATGCTATCAAGCCATCACCTGAGGCTGATTGCAGGAGGTCAATTTAAGCAGGACCAGGCCTGCAATCAGTGCCTTGGTGTTTGTTTCCCATGAGGCCCTGTACCTGGTATCCTGTGTTCCTGCATATCTGCCTATCTGATTTGTTGCTGACCCTGCTTTGATCCTGACCTCTGCTGACTTCTCCTGCCCTGATCCCTGGCCTGTCTGAGAACTCTTGGATACCCTCATTGGATCTGATCTCCTGTTACTGACCCGGCGAGTGACCCGATTATTCTGTGCCTGCTGCCTTGTAACGCGCTGTCCCCACCGTTACCGACCCGGCCTGTCTGACCACGCTTCTGCTCAGCCATCCATCCGTCCTGCATGGACCCATCCGCTTCTTCACGTCAGGCTCTCCTCCAGAATATACCTCTGGCGGATCCCTCTACCACGGGTGGGTGTACTCAGGGGCCGCGACCTGGTCTCTGCCTGCTCCAAGTCCATCCCCACCATCAGGGGCCCTGGTGAACAAGCAGACTGGGACTTAGACTCCGCACTCTGGGGAAGCCTATTCCATGGGTTGCTAGAGGTACCGCCAGACGGTGCATTACAGACCCATACGGCCTGCCTAACCATCCCACCTCTCCAGCCCTGACCATGCCTGTGTTCCCACACATTTCTGGTCATACCCGGATCCCTGACAGACCCTCTCAGAAATCCAGGAACAGCTCCTTAATACTCCATCACCACCAGATAATATAGCTCAAAACAGGGATGTTTCCACCTTTAGAGGCTCATTATTAACAAGCTAGAAACAATAAAGTGCTGATAGTGTAGTATTTTATTTGGATAAGTAAGCAGAAAAACAAATCAAAAGATGGCTGTCAGCACTCACTCACAAGAGAAACCAAAATAGCCGCCGGCCTTCCATGCGGCCTCTGCGGCGTGACATCAATACGGAAAGGCTCAAGGGAGGAGCCTTGGAAGGTTTGCAGTTGTGCCATACTCTTTCAATTTTTGGATGATGGATTTAACAGTGCTCCGTGAGATGTTCAAAGCTTGGAATACTTTTATATAATCTAACTCTGCTTTAAACTTCTCCACAATGTTACCTCTGACCTGTCTGGTGTGTTCCTTGGCCTTCATAATGCTGTTTGTTCACTAATGTTCTCTAACAAACCTCTGAGGGCTTCACAGAATATATTACACATAGTTGAACTCTACTAATTAGGTGATTTCTGAAGGCAATTGGTTCCACTGGATTTTAGTTAGGGGTATCAGAGTAAAGGGGGCTGAATATAAATGCAGGCCGTATTTTTCAGATATTTATTTGTAAAAAATGTTTAAAACCATTTATCATTTTCTTTCCACTTCACAATTATGTGCCACTTTGTGGTGGTCTGTGACAAAATCCCAATAAAATAAATTTATGTTTTTGGTTGTAATATGACTTTTTCAAGGCACTGTACAGTATTATATGCACATGCTTTAGAAAGTATTAATAAATAATAATTGCTAATGAAGAGAACTTTAAATGAGAAGTAAAAGATGTGAATATACTGATTGCTAATTAATATTAATTACCTGTCTCTCACATATGTTTTGTTAATATACTGTATATTAACCTACCTGGCGGTATTCCCGAGTGTAGCTTGGGGTAAAGTCTCAGTACCAAAAGCGGTAATCCCGAGCTACACTCAGGCTTACCATGCGGCGTTGCACAGGGATTCCCTACAGCGCTTACCTTGTCCTTCGCTCCCGCAATGCGTCCCCGGCAATCTCGATGCCAGCCATCTCGATGCCGGCATCTGGCTTCCGTGTTCCGGTCCCTGTGATGTCGGGACGTACGGGTGCCGGAACCGGCGGCAAATTTGAAAATTTTAAAAAAATACATTTTTTTTAAAACGATTATTTCATAGCAAAACATTCCTGTATCAAAGCATTTCACATACATTTTGTCCCTACTGGTTTGTCCTGTGCCCTGCCTGCATTTTGACTGTTCTTTCTGCCTGGAAACTTAGAAAAGTCCACGGCGTCCAAAAAGCATCCCTTTAGGTCAAAATCGGTTTTAGACCGGCTAGAGAAAAGTGATAGTAAATCAGAACTACTTTCAGAATTGAGTGATAATGATTCATGGGGGAAATTCATCATCAGACACTGAAAACGATTTTGCGACTTTGCTCAGTGATGTGCGAACTTGGCGCTATATTTCAAATTTCAGTGTTTTTGGTTTGATTATATTATTGAATTAAATTTATTATTATTATATTATTATTTTTTATGAGTATTTATTAAGTAAGTAATTACTAAGAATTGCAGGCCTACAATACATAACACCAAATGTCCATGCAAAAAAATGGTACCGCTTTTGGTACAAAATTCCTGACATAATCATTCCACCATGGAGGTTAAGTCACTACAGGCAGTCCCCCGGTTACAAACAAGATAGGTTGTGTAGATTTGTTTTTAAGTTGAATTTGTATGTAAGTTGGAAAATGGTACATTGTTTAAGTGTAATGCCAGCCAAAAAATTATTTTTAAATTTTGGATAGCATAGGCAAAGGTTAACTGGCAAGCAGTGATGTGGGATTGCTGATAGGTCCTCCGGACAGAAGGCGGCAGCAAGTAGTGAGCAGCAAGATGGCCACCCGGCGGTTTCAGGGACCAGCATGACGTCACGCTACCTCCGTTCTTAAGTACAAGTTGTGTGTAAGTTGGATGTCTGTAACTCAGGCCTGCCTGTAAATGTTAGGTTTTTTTTTTCTTTTTTTAAACAAAGCACAGTTATGCAGAAGACGAAGGTATAAGGTTCATTTTACAAAGTCAAAAAACATCCAGTATTTTAATTACTATACATGTTATTTTACCACCCTTTAAAGTATTTTGACTGTTAAAATACATTCACTAAAAGTATTGATTATGATATATTAAACTATATTATTAGGAGTCCAGGCTGATAACTGTGAGATTTAATCAGGTGTCCAGCAAGCAGAGTAGCAAAAGGGGCTGATAAAATTACCAATCGTGGGAAAATAAAACGTTTAACAATTAAATGCCTGGTTAGTGTAAAAACAGTTGGGATTCCACCAAAAAAAAATTGTGAATTGAACATTTTAGAAGAAAATTAGAGTGAAAAAATAGAAAGGTGTTTAAATAACTCATTTATCTTAGTGAACTGAGCCTGTATTAAAGAATATGTAAATCTGACATTTTATATTCCTGATATGTGCCTGCTGTACCATGTGCTCGTATATAAAAGTATACTGTTCTCCTTGCATTGCCTCCTTTGTGTAAAATCCCTGGTGTTCCTGTCAGTCCTTCAGCTTTTCTATTAAAAACTGACCATACTAGTCAGGAGAGCAAAGCACGGTCAGTTCTTTAGCTGTGCTGGAAACTGCTCTCCTCCAATGATCAGACTTGTCCTGACCCCCCCACTCTGCACAGCCATTCACTGGGAAGATTAGTGTGCTGCTCTTATGCAGCTGAGAACAGATGGAATGTGATAAAAAATAAAAAAGGGGAAAAAAATGTATTAATCATTTTTTTTATGTGTGTACACAAATGGTTTGCCTTTCATTTCTATTTCAAACTTAATAAGTTGTATCACAAGGTGAGGGTTTACAATGACTTTAAAGGCTAAATTCACCTTTTTAAAAAATTAATAAATGCAATAAAAATGTGCATTTATTAATTTTTACTAAGGAGCCTGCAGAGCATTGCACCCAACTTAGCAGATTGTTTTAAAAAAGGTCTGGATGCATTCCTAAATGCATAAAAAAATAGCTGGATATTATTTTTTTAGAGATAATACCAAAAAGGGTAGTTGATCCAGAAAATATCCGATTGCCTCATTTGGGATCAGGAAGGAATTGTTTTTCCCCACTGGAGTGAATTGGATCATGCTTTATTATTTTTTTCTCTCATTCGTTTGGATCAACTGAGGGTATAGGATAGTGTATATGGAGGTTTTCTATTTGTGTGTGTGTTTTTTTATGCTTAACTAGATAGACTACTGTCTTTTTTTAACCTATGCAAGCTAGCAACATTGTTCTGGATCACCACCACGTCAGTCCCAGTTTCACAAGACCAGTGGTAGCCAGTAACAGTATTCCTAATTGGTGATACACTAGTCCCCAGTGTCGCCAGACCAGTGTGAGCCAGCAAGAGTGTTCCTGATCGCCGCCACACCAGTTCCAGTGTCACCAGACCAGTATAACCCAGCAGCAGTGTTCCTGATAGCTGTCACATCACTGCCAGAGTCACTACAGCAAGTGAAACCAGCAATAGTATCCCTCATCCAGACCACACCATTCCCAGTGTCACCAGACCAATGTCAGCCATCAACAGTGTTCTTGATTGTTACCACACCTATCACAGTGTCAAAAGACCAGTGTCAGCAATCAGCAGTGTTCTTGATTGCCATCTCAACAGGCCAATGTCAACCATCAACAGTGTTCTTGATTGCCACCACACCAGTCCCAGTGTCACCAGACCAGTGCAGCCAGCAACAGTGCACCTGATCACCACCACACCAGTCTCAATGTCCCCAGACTAGTGTAAGCCATCAACAGTATTCTTGATCACTGCCACACAAGTGACAATGTCATCAGACTAGTGCAATCAACAACTATGTTTTAGATTGCTAGTCACACCAGTGCCAGTGTCACTAGAGCCACTGCAGCCATCAACAGTGTCCCCCATTGCCTCCACATCAGTAGCGTCACCAAAGCCAGTGCACCCAGCAACAGTGTTCCTGATCACTACCACACGAGTGTAGCCTTGCCTCTGCCTACCACCTGTACTGATCCTGGCCTGTATATTGGCCACATTTCTACTTTTGCTGCCTAGACCAATCCTTTGACTGTTTGCTGACCATGTCTGTAAGGAAATATGTCTTATTAACTGGCATCCATTTTGTATAATGCCTCCATTTCTAGATGTGTGAACAGTTAGTTTCGATTTTGTAACTTCTCTCTCGTTTCCTTAGACTAGTTTCATTTCTCTAAAAGGAACTACCTTATACGGTATCCCTCATCTATTTGCAGTTTCTGTTCTTCACGTAACTATATTGATAAGAATGGAATGTTTCATTGGTCATCCTGAGATTAAGCAACGCCTACTGAGTTCTGTATAAGTGTTCTTGTCATGCATTAAACTTTCAGAGATTTAGCTTGCAGACCTCGGTGTCTGAGCTTTATTTCTCCCAGGCTTGGTGGTGAAAATAACGAGGACAAGGGGACTACAGACATAGATTGAATCCTTGCAATCTGGTGTCGGGAAGTGGAATTAAAGGCGTGAATAGTCAGGCAAACTGAGCCAGTCTTAGTTTTACCTGGATTGTCCCCCTTTAAAGACCCAGGAATAGTAGCCCAAGTTTCCGTTTGAGATTGTTGGATCTCACGGAGGGTCTTTGAGGTGGGTCCTCAAAGGGAATTCAGAGGTTTTGGAACCTCTGGGGAAAAATTGCCTAGGCAGGTGTATTGTGAATTCACAGGTGTCCTCGTTTATTTTTGCCATTTTAGAAGTATAAGTGCTTATTTGCTGTATGTTAAGAAACTGTTAAGTAGTAATTTGTGTTACAGTATAGGGATATTACAAGGTCCGTACTTTTAAGTGTTAAACTCCAGAAATGTTGAGAAGGCTATGGGCGTTACAGCCTCTCCGCATCAGAGAATAAGTACTGACACTGTAATATTTATTGCTTTGCCCTACCGCTGTTTCGCGTCAAAGACGGTTGAATCCAAAGGTATGGGATCTCTATCCAAACATTAAGCTTGTGCATAAAGTGTTAAGTGATATTGCTGAAAAAAAAAAAAAAAGGCAATGTATCCTGAATTGTCTAGGTTAACTTGTAAGGAATATGTGATAACGGTGTTGTTATAGGATGAAGTATCTGAAAGCTGCAGGTTTTCACTGGCTGAAATATATGTCAAGTTACATTCCAGAGCACAGTAATTTGAATCTCCACTCTTAACCCCCCCATGGTCTGCTCCAACAAGTTATACAAAAGTATATCCAGCTTTGCCTAAAAGGGAGGATGATTTTTTTTTCAAGGACCTTCAAGGACAAACAGACAGACCATCACAATCTCCCTTAGTTCAGGCAGAAAAACACAGAGTCCTGATAGTACAGAACGGAGGGGTAGAGAAGGGAGGGGTAGAGAGAGAGGAGAAGAGAGCCATACGAGACAGACAGTGTTCACAGCAGAACATGAAATTAATACTTGACGGAATTTTGGGATGACATGGACTCAGGGTTTGACTGGACAAAAGTGTCTACAATATATGTTCTAGTTGATCCTGGAACCCACGCAGCCACTCATGTATGGCTGAAGGAGGACATTTAGAGAAAGGTGAGAGTAGGTGACTGCCGAGATGGACAGAATATGGAAGAGTAGGATATTGGTAGCAACTCCTGTAGTTTGTAAGCAAGGAACAAATGAGACAGTGACAGAGTATGTGAAAAGATTTAGAAAAGTTTGGAAGGAAGAAGCTGGGATGGATATGGTTAGTGCAGAAATTGGCACTATATATATCCAAACCTTGATGGCGGGATATAGATTTGAAATTTTGCTGTTGGTAAGACAGCCTATTTCAAGCTGGACAGAGATGGATGCAGGTACGTTTGAAAAACAAGTTATGGAGAAAGACGCCGCTGGATGTTTTGAGGTCTCCGAAAGTACAAAAAAAAAAGCATATTTTCAGGGATTACAACATAGTTCAATCCTAGCGAAAGAGGTAGCAACAGAAATAGGGGACAAGAGTAGAATGTGAACCTTCAGATGGTATCACTGGGACATGTGCCAAAACCTGGGAAACATCCCCTTTGAGTATTTCTCATGGGAAAGGTTCCATAGTGAAATATTCTTTCAAAATCATATCAGGATGCCTTGTGAATTTGCTAGGCAGAGATCTGTTGGGAAAATTCAAGGCCACAATCAGAGTAAGTGAGAAGGGAGGGGTGCACATGGAGTCATCTCACTGTTTTGTGAGTATGAAAGATTTAGACAAAGTGAAGTCTGGGCCAACAGTACGCTAGATGTAGGGTATATTCTCTGTATACCTTACAAGGCCTGACTCTAACCTGGAGTTGGTCCAGCATATCAAAAGCAGTATCCTTTGTCACAAGGAGATTGATGGCACTTACTGTTTAGTGCAAGATCTCAGGGCCATTAACAATCTCATTATTCCAATTGCACCCATTGTCCCAGATGTACCTTCATTGATTACCTCCATTCCACACGATACACAGTATTATACTGTGATCGATTTAAGCAAAGTTTTTTTTCCGTAAGTTGACGAAGAGACACAACTACTGTTAAGTTTTATTCTGATCAACAAACAGTTAACCTGGGCCAGATTGCCCTAAGGCTAAGTGAATTCTCCGGCTGTATATTCCATGGCCCTCCGAGAATCCTTAAAGGGTTGGGCACCCCACCATGGTTCCATGTTGCTCAAGTACATGGGTGACATTACTTTGTACACCCAACAAGGAGGCTTGTAGGCAGGACAGTATATCTCTGTTAAATTTTCTGGGTACAAAGGGACACAAGGTGGCAAGGCATAAAGTACAATGTTGTCAAATTTTGGTGGATTACTTGGGTTTCACTCTTTCACAAGGCACCAGAATGGTGAGCCAGTGCAGGATCCTAGCCATTACGGGTCTGCCCCGCCTGAAAACTAAAAAGGAAATGTTCTCCTTCCTTGGTATGGTCAACTATTGTTGCCAATGGATACAGTACCTGACTGCTCCCATTATGACAACATACTCAGGCAGCACACTAAGACTGAGGCTTCAGACTTCATTAAGTGGGATGAAGTATCCACCAATGCCTACCAAATCTTGAGGTCCTCACTAGTTTCCTCTCCTGCTCTGGGTTTTCATGTTTTGACATTGTTTTTCATGTGTATGCTAGTGATACTTGTAAAACCATGATGGTTGTGGTCGCTCAGGATCATGGAGGACACATGAGGCAAGTAGCCTATTTTTCAAAAGTAGTGCCAAGTCCGGTACAGGGCATGCCGGCATGTCTGAGAGCCCTAGCCGTCTGTGCCATGGCGGTGGAGGACTCAATGAGTGTGACTCTAGAACATAAGGCCATCCTTCACATTGCACATCATGTACTGCATGTCCTTAAGAATCTTACTACGCAGCACATGACACCATAAAGGGAAAGTGGTTATGAAGTGATTTTGACATCAACTGCTAATTTGGAAGTGAAATATGCAGGTTTTAATTCAGGTCCCTTAGGTATGCTAAATTGTTTGTTAGGGATAAAGGGTCAAACTGATAATCCCCGCAAGGAACATGATTGTGTTCAGGTAATACATGAGGATACCACTCCCAGAATAGACATGCAACAAAAAGGGATGGGAGGTGTATCCGCCAGCTGTTCTGGCTGAGATGAGGATGACATCTAATAAAGTCATCAAATTTTCATTTTTGAAATTTTTATGGTTGGCCATTCCCCACCCCCTGGACAAGAGGTCCTTTGGTAGTTATGCCAGGGGATTTAGATATATCCAGGAATTGATTAGGGTGTCGAATGGTGTATACGGTGATGTCTCTCTTTCGTTTTCTTTTTTTCCACAGATAATTCCAACCCACCCGTATAAAAGGGAGATCGGGTAGTGGTTAAGGACCTTCACAGACATAAGACCACAGATCTGCCATACGGGAAACCTACCATAGTGACAGCTCTGATGAGAACCGCAGTTCTGACTGCTGATTCCAATGTCTGGATCCCAGAACCACTAAAGAACCAAGAGCAACAGATGGAACAAGGAAAGGAGACAGAACTATAGACAGCATCCAATCTCCAGGATGCTGTTTCATCCAGAGACAGCCTGGAAGAATTTTCTTTTTGATCAGGTTATCTCTCAGTGATAACTTTTTCAGTGGCTTACTGGGCAAGCTACTGCTATTATCACCAAGGAGAATGTCCACCAATCTGTGGCCACAACAGTAAGACTGTGAATGACACTGAACTAATAAAAAAAGGAGCAGAAAAAATCATTGACTGAAAATATGTCACTATTGAAATGTAAGTATAGGTATGCTAAGCTCTCGGGAATTGAGAGTTGTTGGGTTTGCAGTATGCTCCACCCTGAAACCGTGAACATTCTTTTGTATGCTGCACCAAAAAAAGTGACATCAATGGTTATTGGTAATCTGAGTATCATCCTTACAAATGTTACTACAAGGCCTAAATTTGAAGGAAAGAATTTTGTAGTAAGTCTAAATTTAATGTCAATGGGAAGGTACCTGAGGATGGTAACTTTGTACAAGTAAATACCACTAAGAATAGATAAAAACAAAAACACATAGGAAACATAACTACAGGTGTTTTTTTAATGTTGAATTTGAATGTTGGATTGAGGAAACAGGTGCTCATGAATGAAATGAAAATAGAACAAATGTGTACAGCATTGGCCGAGTTGTGTGAGTACTACTGACTATGAGTGTTGTACATGGATACATGACACGTCTGCTGAGATCCCAGATTGTCATGAAGTCATTGAGAATCATAGAGACCAGGTAAATGTGTTACAAGCTTGATGGTTTAAGAAAGTAGGTATGCCGATTTTGTTTTTTTTTACTAACATTTACATTCTATGTTGTTGCTAAACTTTGCATGTACATTTGTAACACGTTTTTAAAGAACTTGAATTTATATTGAAAAAAAACAACTGTGAAACTTGATGTGTTGTCACTATGTGACAAAAGAGAGGAACTGTAAGGAAATATGTCTTAATAACTGGCATCCATTTTCTATGATGCCTCCATTTTTAGATGTGTGAACAGTTAGTTTCAGTTTTGTAACTTCTCTCTCGTTTCCTTAGACTAGTTTCATTTCTCTAAAAGGAACTACCTTATACGGTATCCCTCAACTATTTGCAGTTTCTGTTCTTCACGTAACTATATTGATAAGAATGGAATGTTTCATTGGTCATCCTGAGATTAAGCAACGCCTACTGAGTTCTGTATAACTGTTCTTGTCATGCATTAAACTTTCAGAGATTTAGCTTGCAGACCTCAGTGTCTGAGCTTTATTTCTCCCAGGCCTGGTGGTGAAAATAACAAGGACAAGGGGGCTACATATAGGTTGAATCCTTGCAATGTCTCTGCCTGCTGCTTGAACTGAACCATCTGCATGTCCCATTAAGAGCTGATTCACACATGTGCAGTGCAGATTGAAGCTCAGGTTTCACAGCTAATTGATACAGTAGTTGTTCACAGGTTCACATCAGGTTTACTGCAGGTTCAGGACAGGATTAGCTCAGGATCTTATCTTGTTCACACATATGCGGTTTAGAAACAGTTCCCATAGAAGTCAATGGCCTGTAATCAACACCTGAACTGGACTGCACTGCTCAGAAATTGGACATGACTCTTTTTAAAATTGCACTGAATCCGCACATCCAGTGCATCGGACATATGTGAACAGGCGCCATAGGCAGCAATGTTTTTTCACATGTCCTGTGGATTGGGTACTGTTCAAACAGCATCCAATCCGCATAAATGTGAATGGGCATTGTGTTTCTGTAAGACATTGTTCATCACCAAACTGATGGTTTGGAGAAGTTGCTCTCGGAGGATATTTTTGGACCATTCTTTATTCATGGCTGTGTTCTTAGGAAGAATTGTGAGTGAGCCCACTCTCTTAGCAACCCCACACATGAACGGTCTCAGGATGCTTTACTGTTGGCATGACCAGGGCTGCTGTTAGAAACAGAGGACTCTTTTTTTAAAACTGCACTGAATCCACACTGCACATATGTGAACAGGCACCATAGGAAGCAGTTTTTTCACATATCATGTGGATTGGGCATGGTTAAAACTGCATCCAATCCGCATATATGTGAATGGGCATTGTGTTTCTGTAAAACACCCCTCCCAGCCCTCCCCTGGGGACAACTCCACTCCTGGAACCACAGGAACTCTATTGTTCACCCTTTGTTCAGCCTCATATACCTCCTAGCCAGTGAACATAGCATACCTGGGGGCAGCCACTTACCAAGGGGGCAGCCACATACCTGGGGGCAGCCACTTACCAGTAGGCTAGACTTGCTTGGCTTATAGGAACAGGGACTGCTAAAGGCAACATTTATTCCTAACATGCTGCTTTGGACACATAAAGGTTCCTGCACTACTTTTGATGCTGCTTGAGTGCCAAACAGTGTAAAGTCGCATCAAATCACACTACATGAACAGAACTGTCATACTTTCCTATTAGCCAAAAAAAACCCAAAACACATAAACCGCAATCTGCATAAATGTGAACCTAGCCTTATTCTAATCTGTATTAATAGAATAAGAGCATTTATGACTAAACGTGTGTATGTGTCCATTTACTGGTAACCCACAGCCAGGTTAAAGATAGTTTACACTTTTTGTATTTATCGGTGCTTGCAGTGATTTCTAGTAACCAGATGTGTCCGAGGGGCCAAGGTTGTTCTTGGAGTCAGGGCACAGAAAAGAAAAACCAATGTTACCAGGCGGCTCCTTTGGGGGTGGCGCTACATTGCAAAGTGAAACTTCATTCATGTCACTGTACATACACGGCTGTACAGCCCTAGCCAAAAGTTTTGAGAATGTCACAAATATTCATTTTCACAAATTCTGCTGTTTCTGTGTTTTTATATCGTCCCTATGTACATGGGACACTTAACAATAAAAACTGCTGGAAAATGTAGGTTAAAAAATGTCTGTTTAGCTGCGTTTGCATAACGTGTTTAGAAGCATTTTGTAAAGATCAGCACAGAACCTCCCAAATTCCCAGAATGCACTGAAAAGTGGTAAATTATTAACTATTTCAGACTGTTTCAGAGGAATAGAAAGTAGAAGCAAAAAGAGCAGCATGTGATCAGATAATTAGGAGGGAGTTTCTCATTAATGTTTCTTTTGTTTCCAAGGGTGGGATAGGTTTCTGCTGGAGTGAGTCAGTAAGGACACATGGTGGGGGGTCTTCAAGAGAAATTTAAGGTGTGAATTGCCATTAACATATCTTTTGTTTCCAAGGGAGGGAGAGGTATGTGATGTGAATTGGTCATTAGCTCACATGGACATCTCCACAACATAGAGCTGTGTGTGGTATCCGGAAGCACAAAGTGTGAATAGACCCCCCACCAGCTCATCCAAACCTCCTACGCCATATCCACAAAGTGAAAGGGGCGTGCCGTGACATTAATCCCCGCCCACTGCCTCCCCCTCTACACTTCCCGAGGTAGCAGTCACGAGACTCCGTTTCTTGAGTGACGTCTCTTCCCTGGTCCAGCCCCCGGTTCTTGCTTTGTCTTTAGTGGCACCGCAGCCCGGCGACGTCATTACATTTCACAGGAAGGCGTCCTACAGCTGTTCCAGTTGAGCGTATCAGTCTCCGGTGTGTGTGTTTCTGTGACTGAGGTAAGTCCCTCGCTGTTTTCAGTACCGTGGGCCGGTCTGGGTAAGGTGTGGGGTCGTGTCCTGTTGCACTTTTCTTCGCAGGCAGTTGAAAGGCGCCGGCCTGTGTGGTTCGCAGACGTCCTGCTCCCTGTTTGCAGGTTGGGCTTTGTTTTCCTTCTACCACTCGGGCCATAGAGGAAGATCTGTGTTGTGACTGCTCCGAGCCAGCAACGGGGTTTCTGAATTCCATTGGGGGGTGAGCATAGCAAAACAACTCCCAACTCCCTCTCTAGCGTATCTGTACAATGGTCTGCCCCCCTCTCTCTCTCCTCTCTTCCCCGCACTCTCCCTCTCCTGCCCCCCCTCTCTCTCTCCTCTCTTCCCCGCACTCTCCCTCTCCTGCCCCCCCTCTCTCCTCTCTTCCCCCCTGTCTCTCTCCTGTCCCCCCTCCTTTCTTCCCCCCTTCTCTCACTTGCCCCCCCCCTTTCTCACCTGCCCCCCCTTCTCTCTCCTATCCTCCCCCCCCCATCTCTCTCCTATCCTCCCCCCCCCATCTCTCTCCTATCCTCCCCCCCCCCCCCATCTCTCTCCTATCCTCCCCCCCCCCCCCCATCTCTCTCCTATCCTCTCCCCCCCCCCCCCATCTCTCTCCTATCCTCCCCCTCCCCATCTCTCTCCTATCCTCCCCCCCCCCCCCCATCTCTCTCCTATACTCCCACCCCCCCCATCTCTCTCCTATCCTCCCCCCCCCCCATCTCTCTCCTATCCTCCCCCCCCCCATCTCTCTCCTATCCTCCCCCCCCCATCTCTCTCCTATCCTCCCCCCCCCCATCTCTCTCCTATCCTCCCCCCCCCATCTCTCTCCTATCCTCCCCCCCCCCCCCCCCCATCTCTCTCCTATCCTCCCCCCCCCCCCCCATCTCTCTCCTATCCTCCCCCCCCCATCTCTCTCCTATCCTCCCCCCCCATCTCTCTCCTATCCCCCCCCCATCTCTCTCCTATCCTCCCCCCCCCCCCCCCCATCTCTCTCCTATCCTCCCCCCCCCCCCCCCATCTCTCTCCTGTCCTCTCCACTCCTCTTCTCCCCCCACTCTCTCTCTCCCCGCCACTCCTCTTCTCCCCCCACTCTCTCTCTCTCCCCGCTACTCCCTCTCCCCGCCACTCCTCTTCCCCCCCCCCATCTCTCTCCTGTCCTCTCCACTCTCTCCCCGCCACTCCTCTTCTCCCCCCCACTCTCTCTCCCGCCACTCCTCTTCTCCCCCACACTCTCTCTCCCCCACTCCTCTTCTCCCCCCACACTCCTCTTCTCCCCCCACACTCCTCTTCTCCCCCCACACTCCTCTTCTCCCCCCACACTCTCTCTCCCCGCCACTCCTCTTCTCCCCCCACTCTCTCTCTCCTCGCCACTCCTCTTCTCCCCCCACTCTCTCTCTCCCCGCCACTCCTCTTCTCCCCGCCACTCCTCTTCTCCCCCCACTCTCTCTCTCCCCGCCACTCCTCTTCTCCCCCCACTCTCTCTCCCCCCCCCACTCTCTCTCTCCCCCCACTCTCTCTCTCCCCCCACTCCTCTTCTCCCCCCACTCCTCTTCTCCCCGCCACTCTCTCTCTCCCCGCCACTCCTCTTCTCCCCCCACTCTCTCTCTCCCCCCACTCTCTCTCTCCCCCCACTCTCTCTCTCCCCGCCACGCCTCTTCTCCCCCCACTCTCTCTCTCCCCGCCACGCCTCTTCTCCCCCCACTCTCTCTCTCCCCGCCACTCCTCTTCTCCCCCCACTCCTCTTCTCCCCCCACTCCTCTTCTCCCCCCACTCCTCTTCTCCCCCCACTCCTCTTCTCCCCGCCACTCCTCTTCTCCCCCCACTCTCTCCCCGCCACTCCTCTTCTCCCCCCACTCTCTCTCTCCCCCCACTCTCTCTCTCCCCGCCACTCCTCTTCTCCCCCCACTCTCTCTCTCCCCGCCACTCCTCTTCTCCCCCCACTCTCTCTCTCCCCGCCACTCCTCTTCTCCCCCCACTCTCTCTCTCCCCGCCACTCCTCTTCTCCCCCCACTCTCTCTCTCCCCGCCACTCCTCTTCTCCCCCCACTCTCTCTCTCCCCGCCACTCCTCTTCTCCCCCCACTCTCTCTCTCCCCGCCACTCCTCTTCTCCCCCCACTCTCTCTCTCCCCGCCACTCCTCTTCTCCCCCCACTCTCTCTCTCCCCGCCACTCCTCTTCTCCCGCCACTCCTCTTCTGCCCCCACTCTCTCTCTCCCCCCTCCACTCCTCGTCTCCCCCCACTCTCTCTCTCCCCCCCCCACTCTCTCTCTCCCCCCTCCACTCCTCGTCTCCCCCCACTCTCTCTCTCCCCCCTCCACTCTCTCTCTCTCCCCCCTCCACTCTCTCTCTCTCCCCCCTCCACTCTCTCTCTCTCCCCCCTCCACTCTTCTCTCTCTCCCCCCTCCACTCTTCTCTCTCTCCCCCCTCCACTCTTCTCTCTCTCCCCCCTCCACTCTTCTCTCTCTCCCCCCTCCACTCTTCTTCTCTCTCTCCCCCCTCCACTCTTCTTCTCTCTCTCCCCCCTCCACTCTTCTTCTCTCTCTCCCCCCTCCACTCTTCTTCTCTCTCTCCCCCCTCCACTCTTCTTCTCTCTCTCCCCCCTCCACTCCTCTTCTCTCTCTCCCCCCTCCACTCCTCTTCTCTCTCTCCCCCCTCCACTCCTCTTCTCTCTCTCCCCCCTCCACTCCTCTTCTCTCTCTCCCCCCTCCACTCCTCTTCTCTCTCTCCCCCCTCCACTCCTCTTCTCTCTCTCCCCCCTCCACTCCTCTTCTCTCTCTCCCCCCTCCACTCCTCCCCCCTCCTCTCCTAAAGTAGAATTTCCCCTTTTGGGTGGTTTCCTTTAGGACAATGTTTACATTTATGATTTTTTTTCAGCTTTCCTGCATTTTTTAAAAGGGTCAGAGACTTCTTTTTTTTTTTTTATGCAAACTGTGCGTTTTTTTGGTTCAGTGGACTTCAATGGAGATGCTGTAGAACAAACATGTAGTGCATTTTTGACACATTTCATGTTTTTTTAACTACTTCAAGTCGAACACTTTTACCCCTTCCTGTCCACACCAATTTCCAGCTTTCAGTGCTATCACACTTTGAATGACAATTGCACGGTGATGCAACACTGTACCCATATGAATTTTTGAGCTTTTTTTTTTTTTTTTGAGACAGATAAAACTTTATTTTGGTGGTATTTATTCACCACTGTGATTTTTATTCTGTTGCTATATTATTGAAAATGTCCAAACATTTTGGAAAAAAAAGTGTTTTTCTTGGATTATTTATTTGCAAAATTTTATTTCTTTATTAAACTTGGCCAAAATGTATTCATCTATCTTTTTAGTAAAAACAAATAACCCACGTTAGTTTATACATTATTAGTCTGGCTGAAAACAGACAGGTCCATCCAGTTCAACCAAAAATTACAATTTTTCAAAACATTTTTTTACAATTTTATTTTTTTATGTGATTTGTTTTGACATAGTGACACTGTACTACTTGTGGGGCTGATGATTTTTTTTTCTTTATTTACACTGATTGCTTTTATACCCATAAAGGCTGTAAAAGCAGTTCCGGGCACTGGATCACGGTGCTGCCAGCTCCCTGGGACCGCACACAGGCAGTGAATGCAGAGGCAGTTTATAAATGGCTACCTTCTCCTGCGCTGCTCCCCTCCAGCCATTTATCTGCCCAAGACCAAATAACCAAACAAAAGCATTAAAGTGTGAAAAATGCATCAGAAACATATGTGCAACAAGCACTGCAGAAATGGATCAAAGGCAAACTGCATAGGTGTAAACCAGGCCTTAAGGACTTTAGTTCCCCATTGGGTCTGCTCACCTTGTGATTGACAGCAGGCAGTGGGATAATCATTAGCTAATAGCATGCTATTGGTTAAAGCATTGATTGTCCGCTTATGAGCTACAGGAGGGCCTCAAATGCAACCCATGACATTATTTAAGGGGCACATATATTGTTCAATATATAATGCTGGAGAGGACTGTCAGAAACTGAAAACATATTAGAGGAAATGAGTGTCAGAGAGTGTGGACATGCTACGTTGTTGGCTAGGGATATGCTGCAGAAGACCATATGACACTGGGATTATGTTGTTTGTGACTAGAAGAGCTCAGTGCTCCCACTACAGACTGCTGAGGGCTGCACATCTTATACAAAAGAGCTGCAGGTTGGGCTCTGAGTGGCTAAAAATACAGCCCACTGCCTGCTGTCAATTTGCAAGACGAGCAGACCTGATGGAAAACCAGAGTCTCGGGCTCCACCTACTGCTGCAGCATTGGCTGTTAGGAGGCTCTGTAAGGCAATTGGTCGTCAAGTTTCATTATCTATGGACTGGAGGTCTGTTTGAATTTGATGCATTAGTAAATGGCTCTATTAAGAACTACCTGAATCTGCTGTATTTGTTAGTAAAGTTACTAAAATGGGCAGTAGAGATTTTTGAATTTGGTGCGGGTCATGTTAAAGGGCCATAGCGCCAAAAAAGTCCTTATTTCTTTATTGAATTGCCCCCAGAATGTTATCATCTATGATCATATTGTCAGTAGATTTTCTTTCCAATTGGAAATATGATCAGAAAATTGAAAAGATCATTACTGCCCCCCCCCCCCCCCATGTTGTTGGCAGGCAGTACCGCTGCCAAAGCTATCGATTCAAGGGAATGAGGCAGTGCCACCCTGCAGTGTGCCACTAAAACCT